>NW_003852423.1:5756190-5767400 GCF_000181295.1 Otolemur garnettii | reverse complement strand
ACAACACCCAGCTATTTTTTGTTGCAGTTTGGTCGAGGCTGGGTTCAAACCCACCACCCTCAGTATATGGGGCTGGCACCCTACTCACTGAGCCACAGGCACCACCCTAGTTTTTCTATTTTTGTAGAGACATGGGGCTCTCACTCATACTTAGGCTGTGCTGGTCTCAAACTCCTGAGCTCAAGGGATCCTGCCTTGGCCTTCCAGAGTACTAGGATTATAGGCCTGACCATTGTGCCTGGCCGAAAATTCTCATTCTTTGAGGTATAAAAAGTGGACAGTCTCACTGATTGTGTTCTTTGCAGAATTCCTGTGGACATTTTACTCTACAGATATTTTAGAGAGTGATATAATGGAATCCCCAAATATACATACGCAAATTTTACCCAATTGTCGAAGAAGGTACCGTTGAAAACGTTAAATGCCAAGAAAAAGGCAATTCTATTGTCTCTTTGGCTACATGGTTGAACAGTACATAAAGTAAAGAGGAGTGTGTTCTTAAAACTTTTCTGTAAATTTAAACATATTACCAACTTCAAACTAGCTTAGTTTTAGACCTCAAAGAACATATCAGGAATTATCCATAGAACTTAAAAGTGGAAAGAAGACACATTTTTGTCTTTTCTTCCAAAGTGGAAAAATATTTTTGTGGATTAAAAATACGTACTCAAAATGGCCTTTACTTCACTTCCTACAAATACATAGGCATGTAATCCTTTCTTGGATGTTTGGTAAATATTTTTTTAGTTTTTTTTGTAAAAAATTATAGATAAGTATTAGGAGGCACTTGACACTATTTAGAACTTTCCTCCTCCAGGATGTTGATGGGTATAACGATAGTATTGTCCTCAGTCTCGGGAAATCTGACACAGTCCTATCATTATGCAGTCTACCTTAAAATTCCTGCAGTGGGCCCAGTCATGTCCTATATAACTGTGTTTAGAGTAAAGATTGCAGTGGAGGATCATGCATTTCTATCTACAACAGTACCTCAGGCCCCGCTCCCCTCTTTTGTTCTTTATGGCATTGACATTTTTTTTTTTTTAAATCGAGGCCAGTGGTTGTCTGATTACTTCTGCATCATTAGGTTTAGGTCATACCCTTTGCTGGGGGAGGGGGGGTGGAGACAGGAATACTTTCTGTGTCTTGCAGCAGGAAGCAGATGACATCAGCCTGTCTCATTGGCTACACTGAGTCTGATTGTACCATTAGGGTAGTGTCTGTCAGATTTCTCCATTGTGAAGATAGATTGCTTTCCTATTTGAGAGAGTAAGGAATCGGTAGTACTTTGAGAATGTGTATCTTTTCCCCAGCAGTTCTTCATCCAGTAGGTTTACTATCTATTGCTAACATTTGCCCAAATAATGTATTACTATTTTTCTTATTTTTATGTTCATTGGCTGATCTTCTACAAAGTACAGCATTAATTACTACCCACCTGAAGGAGGAAAAATGTTTCTCCATAGTTACATTAGAATTACCCCAGGCTAGGCTCGGCGCCTATAGCTCAACTGGCTAAGGCGCCAGCCACGTACATCTAAGGTGGCAAGTTCGAATCCCCAGGCCGGACCTGCCAAACAACAATGACGGCTGCAACCAAAAAATAGCCGGGCGTTGTGGCGGGCGCCTGTGGTCCCAGCTACTTGGGAGGCAGAGGCAGGAGACTCGCTTGAGCCCAGGAGTTGGAGGTTGCTGTGAGCTGTAATGCCACGGCACTCTACCCAGGGGGATAGCTTGAGGCTCTGTCTCAAAAAAAAAAAAAATTACCCCAGGCTATTTGAATGAGACTCTCTAGGGGTGGGGATTAGGCACAGGCATCATTTTTGAAAGCTCTCCAGATGACTCCAGTGTGTAGCCTGAGCTAACAACAGCTGCTCTGTTTGTTATCTGGTGAACCTGTGCCCCAATTAAGTAAATCAGAATCTCAGTGGGAGCAGGTAGAAGCTCAGAAATGTGTGGTTTTATAAAAGTTATCAGGAAGTTTTTTTTTTTTTTTTTCCAGGAACTTTTCTTTTTACCCTGCTATGTGGCCGGGGCTAACCTCTGACTCATTGGTCCAAATAATCCTACGTGAGGTTACAGTTGTTACCACTATGCCCAGCTAAGAGCTTTTCTGCAAGAAATGTTTGCTAGACTGTGGCCAGGCCACTTAAATGTTGGAAGGTATATTTTCTGTCAACAGCAATGGATCAGAAAAGGCATAAACACACACTATTTGTGTATGTTCCTCTTTCTATTCTTTGCTTAATTTGAAAGAGTAAATAAACTCACTCCTTTACCTCTGGATCACCTGTCATTCCAACTCAGATATCTAATATCAGGGAAAAACCTGTGGAATGCCACCATGTATCTATTTTCACTCTTCTAAATCTATGTTTGCATGCTGTATGTGTCAGGATTAGGTTTGGCTGTGTGTTACAAGAATTGGCTTAAATGCATTTTCCTTTTTTATAAGAAAAGTTCAAGGATAGCTGATCCAGGGCTACTAAGTGGTTCTACCGTAAAATCCAGGGCAGAAACTGCTTTGCATGCCATCCCCTGGCCTAGGATGACTATTCAAGCTCCAGCCATTGGGCCTGATGATAACTAGCAAGAAGGATAAAAAATTGGCGGGTACAGTGGCTGGGGTGGGAGGACCACTTGTGCCTAAGAGTTCAAATCTAGCCTGGGCAACATGCGGAGACCTGTCTCAAAGCAAAGAAAAAATTGGCAGCATCCTGATTTTAAGGGTACTGCCTAAGGATAACTTCGTACACTTCCACCGAATCTTACTAGCGAGAACTTAACACCTGACCTCTTGAACGAAGAGAGATCTGAGTGGGAGGGGGGAGCAGGGAGTGATAGCAATGTGCCCATTAATATAGACTCTATTACTAAGGGAGTATAAATGTTAGGGACAGCCAACATGTCCCTAACACTGGATCTAGCACTATTTCCTGTTAAAGGGATTTCCCAGAGCCTGGAAAGGAAGAGATAAGCTTTTA
Source organism: Otolemur garnettii (assembly GCF_000181295.1). NCBI lineage: Eukaryota > Metazoa > Chordata > Mammalia > Primates > Galagidae > Otolemur > Otolemur garnettii. The sequence continues at coordinate 5,764,416 of NW_003852423.1, read as the reverse complement.
AGTTCTCTCAAATTAGGGGAGAATCTGAATTCTGGAAGAGAAAATTCCATGCTCCAGACTCCCATTTCTACAGGTTATCTTCACTTAAAAGAGGAAACACTATTATTCTGGATACCACCTACAGTAAATTCTACTTTGGAATAGCTGTCAGGTAATTATCTGGCATAATGTTTAAGGCAACAGTTGGTTAGCAAGTTTTGTTTTAGTATATAACTTCAAAGGGGTCCGTAAGTACTTCCCTAGAAATACTTTACTATCTATTTTTACCTTTACCATCTATTTTTAGACTGTTCTTTTTCTAAAATCACTAATACTTCAGTGTGCACCTGGTCGTCACCACTTTCTGAAATAAAATAAACTATTGTTCTTAAAGGCAAGTTAAATTTATCAAATTCCTTGCTTATCATTGCTTCTTATATTCTTTTTGACTTCACTTTTTTTTTCCTTTTTTTTTTTCGTTTGGGATTCACTAAGGGTACAAAGAATTAGATTATGCTGATTACATTTGTTAAAGTCCCTCTTATAATTGTGACCCCTGACCAAGAGGTGTGCCATACATCATGATTGGCTCCACTTTTCTTGCTGAAGAATATAATACTTTAGGTTTATTTTTTAGAAACTGGGTTAGAGAATTAAAGATTGACAGGTGTGTTCTCTGGGCACTTTTAAGATACTCATCCACAGCATTCTGGTATCCACACTTGCTGATAAGAAGCTTGCTGTACCTTAGAAGCTATCACATGTGTTATGATGAATCTCTTATTTTTAAAAATCTTTTATTTTAAAAGTCTATTGTCGGCCCCAAGAAGTAGATTTTTAAAATTATTTGAGACAATCTCACTCTGTCACCCTGGGTTAGAGTGTCACAGTGTCAGTCTAGCTCACAGCAACCTCATACTCCTGGGTTCAAGTGATCCTCCTGCATCAGCTTCCCAAATAGCTAGGACAACAAGCACCCACCACAATGCCTGGCTAATTTTCTGTTTTTCATAGAGATGGGGTCTCACTCTTAGGCTGCTGTCTGTCAAATTCCAGAGCTGAAGGGATCCTCCTGCCTTGGCCTCCCAGAGAGCTAGGATTACAGGCATGAGCCACCATGCCTGGCCCCAAGAAGTAGATTTTAGTGATTAAATATTTCAAAGAAACAGACTGTGTTACTTTTCTTCTTTTTAGAAATACTTCATTTCTTGGCCAGGCCTAGTGACTCATGCTTATAATCCTAGCTTTCTGGGAGGCTGAGGTGGGAGAATCACTTGAGCCTGGGGGTTTGAGATCAACCTGAACCAAGAGCAAGATTCTGTCTCCACACAAAAAAATGCAAAATTAGTGTGGTAGCATATGCCTGTAGTCACAGCTACTTGGGAGGCTGAGGCAGAAGGATCACATGAGCTCAGGAGTTTAAGGTTACAGTCAGCTAGGATGACATCACTGCACCCTAAACTAGACAACAGAGTGAGACCTTATCTCAAAAAAAAAAAAAAGGGAATTTATTTCTCTGTTTCTCATTGCTGCTTTGTAACATAAAGGAAGAATAGTCTATCTTGTCTTTGGATAAATTCCTTGCCTCTGTTCTATTCCAGAACTTTGCCTATGAGTTCCCCTGCAATATTCTTTCCCCAGAACCTGCTGGGTTGATTATTCCATAGAGCCAAAGAGTTGGTTCTTCCAATAGACAAATCTCTCTCATTCCTACCTAGCAGCTGGCTCATGTGGTACTTACTTGGCAAACTTTGAGTTTACTCCAACAGTGGGGAGAGGGAACTGGCAGCCAGTGCAGCAGAGCAAGCCCTGGAATTGGCCTGGCATTCTGCCTCAGCTGGATGGCCTTGGCAGCTGGTGGTGGAGGGGCAGAAGCGAGCCCAAAGGCTGTTATTTGAAAGCCTCTTTAGAGACTTCCCAGAAGTCTCCAGAATGAAAGCATAACCTTAAAATTGTCAACTTTCTGCTTATGGAAGAGGCAAGAGAGATGAACATATTTTTAGGTCTTAGCTAGTTTAAAGTATTCTTTAAGGAAAAACAAAGTATTTTATGAGCTGAAAGGGTTTTTTAGATGAGATGATTGTTCCTTAAGGAAGTTTAGTCCTCCTCAAGATTTCTCATTTTAGGTACAGCCCTTTTGTCAGCAAATAATTTCCAAGTAGATAATTCACTGCATACGTTTATTACCTCTAAGAAGCCTTTGGTTAGTTACAGGGATAAACTTTCTTTGCCCTTTTTTTTTTTTAAGTCTTCTATCTTCGGTCATGGAGTTGAGTACACTTCAGGTCATGGAGTTGAGTACACTTAGTTTCACTTCCAGACCAAACTCCCGTTTAAAAACAAAACAAAAAACACCAGAAATATCTCGTTTACAGACCGGAGGGAGACTCTGGCATCCTTCCAGGTTCTAGGAGGCCAGTCTTGTTGGCTGGCACGCATGTCTCCATGCCTTTGTGATGTCTTAGATTTTGTTCCCCACAAAGTAAATACACTTAACCTTACTGTTTGCTCATACTTGTATCTCTTCACCAGAGATGATTGGGAATTACTCATTGGCAGACTTCAGCAGTTATGCAAACTTTGAGTTGAGCAGCTTTGTTCTTGTTATTTCAAACCATAGCACAGAGTCTGCCAAGAAGTCCAAAGGAAGTTTTGCCGATAGGCATCTGGCAGAAATCCACTGGGAAGCAGCTTGTGTCCTGTGAATGTTCTTCACCCCCAAAGAATATATCAAGAAAAGGGTTTAGGAAGAAGGGTTCAGGACAGTGCAAACCGATCATTAACGTCAATGCAAGGAATATGCAAAAAGAAAGGCAGTGCTAATGAGTTTTTTCAAGCTAGATCTCAGGGGCTTAAATTCACAGGTGAAAGGGCTTATCATAACCTTTGTTCTGGCTGCTTAGTTTTGCAATTAAAAATTATCTGCTTATCTGGAGTATTTGAATCTTTAAAACATGGCTTGTGATGCAAAATACTGTATATATAAGAATGAATTGTTCCAGATAGCCAGTTTAATGATTGTCTAGTAAATGGGTTGGTGTTTTTTGGTTTTTTTTTTTTTTTGAGACAGTCTTACTATGTTACCCTCAGTAGAGTGCAGTGGTGTCATAGCTCACAGCAATCGGAAACCTTTGCCTATTCGTCAATAAAACAGAAAGAAATGAGAAATGACGTAAATGATACATAGGATAAAAATTAAAGTGCAGCAGTGTGCTGATCTGAAAATATCAAAAGTATATCTAAAAATTACCAAAGTCAATCAGAAAAACTTACAAATGGGAAATTTTTCTGTATAGTCAAGGTAAATCACACATAAGATTTTTAAAAAGCTGCTGGGAAGCCTAAAGCCAAATTTATATGACAGCATTTTTGGCTTGACCTTATCTTTACTGTTCAGGTCTCTGTGCTCTTATTTCTTCACCTCCTTTGTTTTATCTTTCTAGATTGTGTATACTTTTTAAGGAGCATAAAATTCTTTTTGGAACAAGGCCCGGGAAACAAGTAATTATGAAGTCATGACCAAATACTATGGGGTAAATTTGGGCAAGTTATATCTTAGATACAGCTTTGGCGTTAAAAAGGTTTTTATTATCACAAACCAAAAAAAAGTACATTGTTCAGAAGATATGATATGGATGTTCTTGGTGAGATAAAGCGTTTAGATCCCATCCTTAATTTTAAAAAAAAGGTTAACCTATCAGTAATTTTTTTTTTCTGAGAGAGGCTCTCTGTCACTCAGCCTAGAATGCTGAAGGATCAGCCTAGCTCATAGCAAACTCACACTCCTGGATTCAAGTGATCCTCCTGCCTCAGCCTCTGGAGTAGTTGGGACTACAGGTGCTGCCACAATGTCTGGCTAATTTTTCTGTCTTATTTTTAATTTAATTTTTATTTTTTATTTATTTTTTGAGACAGAATCTTTGTTGCCCCGGTAGAGTGCCATGGCATCATAGCTCACAGCAACCTTAAACTTCTGGGCTAAGCAATTCTCTTGCCTCAGCCTCCCAGGTAGCTGGGACTACAGGTGCTCACAACAATGCCCAGCTGTTTTTAGAGATGTGGTCTCACTCTAGCTCAGCCTTGTCTCAAACTTGAGAGTTTGGGCAATCCACCTGCCTCAGCCTCCCAGAGTGCTGGGATTACAGGTGTGAGCCATTGCACCCAGCCTTTCCTGTTTTACTTTGTATAGAAGAGAGGGATCTCTCTCTTGCTCAGGTTGGTCTAAAACTTCTGAGCTCAAGGGATCCTCCACCTTGGCCTCCCAGAGTGGTAGAATTATAGGTGTGAGCTTCTACACCTGGACTCATGGTCACAGTCTTGATGTAAGGACAGAATGACCAAAGAATGCTAACATCACAGTTTATCATCAATGTTGGCATTAATTTAGTTGGTCTCTGCAGTTTTAAAATAGGAAAGACCTTAGACAAAGAACTGGCAGATGGTAATCACATGACACACTGCCGGCTGTGAGTTATCGTGCTTTCCAAAGAGAGGCATGCAGCTTCTGACTTGGAAACAGTGAAGAATAAAATAATTTGATTTGGTGTCCTCTGCTGATAAAGAACAACAGAAGTGTTTTGGCCAAGCTATGCTGGATAATCCCCTGTCACAAATATCAGAGTTAATAGTTTAGTGGAGAAGTAAGTCCTTTTCTGGTGTATTTTTTGTAAAAATACTGTAGAGTTACAGGGAGGACTTCATTCTGCTGACTACTGGATTAATACCTATAGTATATTACATTGTCCTGGAAAACATAGGGAATTCCAAAGCACCAAGTTGCAAAGAATGTAGCACAATTTTACTAATAGTACATCTATTTATACAGATAATGAAAAAATAAAATCCATTGATTAGAGCTAGGCAGGTCAAGAATATTTCCTCGGCTCGGTGCCTATAGCTCAACCGGCTAAGGCACCAGCCACATACACCTAAGGTGGCGGGTTCGAATCCCCAGCCCGGACCTGCCAAACAACAATGACGGCTGCAACCAAAAAAAAAATAGCCGGGCGTTGTGGCAGGCGCCTGTGGTCCCAGCTACTTGGGAGGCGGAGGCAAGAGACTCGCTTGAGCCCAGGAGTTGGAGGTTGCTGTGAGCTGTAATGCCACGGCACTCTACCCAGGGGGACAGCTTGAGGCTCTGTCTAAAAAAAAAAAAAAAAAAGAATATTTCCTGGAGTTGAATCTTAGGTTAACTCTTTTGTGAATTTAAAAAGTACTTGGTAGAGAGTGAAGATAAAGGAGACATAGAAAGAACAATTTCAGTTATTTTCATATGTAGGAAACTAGCCTTGTGGTCTAGAGTCATATGTTGTTTCATTTTCCATAAATGTGAAAGGCATAGTTTGTACTAAAGTGATTTCTTCCTTTCTGTAAAAAAATTATTGACCTTAAAATAAATTTATTACCACAATCACTTGGAAATATCTGTCAGTTTTAAATGTTCATGCTCTTTGTCCCATAAGTTCTATTACATAAGTTCTCAGAAGTATTTGTATAAAGGCCCAAAGACTTTTACTTAAAGATTTGATTATATCATTATGTGAATTAGTGAAAGATGGGAAAATGAAGTTTCTGGAAGTCTTTTAAAGCACTCTCAGATATAGCAAAATAATTAACTATCAGGTAAAGATAAAGGAATTGTAACTCACATTGCAAGGTGCAAAATGTGTGAAACCCTCCTGTGGTGGGTTTGTGCAGACCAGACAGTGAACCTCTTGCTTTCAGCTCTTTGTTCTCATAGAGCCTTATTCGTCTGTAATCATTCCTCTTCCTCAGCTTAAAACTCTTAATGGAGCCTCAGCGCCTGGTAGCTCAGTGTTTAAGGTCCCCTGACACATGCACCGGGGCTGGTGGGTTGAACCCAGCCTGAGCCTGCTAAACAACAATGACGACAACAACAACAAAAATATCCGGGTGTTGTGCCGGGTGTCTGTAGCCCCAGCTACTTGGGAGGCTTGAGGGCAAGAGAATCACTAAAGCCCAAGAGTTTGAGGTTGCTATGAGTTGTGATGCCACAGCACTCTACCGAGGGTGACATAGTGAAACTGTCTCCAAAAAAAAAAAGATATGGTTAATGGATTATCTCTGGATGCCCCGTTTAAGCAAGTTGATGATCAAAGTTTTAAACTTTTGCCAACTACACATAAGAAATTTCTTTTGACTCACAGGAAGTCGTACCAAGGCCAATCAAGGAAATTGTGACAGGACCAGGGAAGGCAGTCCCTCCTCAAATGAGGTCTGTGGAGCACTTTTCGTTAGAGATATCTATATATTTTGGGGAGCTCTGGGTATATTTCAAAGCATATCTGTACCTGTTGAAAGAAGGGTATGTACTGTCTTTGTGAATGTGGCTTAGGAGATGGAGAAACCTGGGCTTGAATACTCATTCCACCACCAGTGCGTGACTGAGGGCAAATGACTTCACCTCTCCATCTGTTTTCTATACTCTAAAATGAGAATGTCATTAGTTTCTGTCAAATGTACCTGTTGGGAAGTGCAGAGGAGGTCGTAAACAGCTCACACAGAGAAAGCTCACACACTAATGTTGCCACAGGGCTGCTGTATACCCCCATCCTCTCGTCAGAATCACTTTTCTGTCAGCCTGAATTTTTACTTCAATGTGCTTTTTACCCATCTCCACTACTCTGTGAAAAAACAAAGGCAGCATTCAAAGGTCATACATGTCTTAATTCTGCAGACTGAGCAGGAGCCTTTTTGTATGGTAATCTGACTATTAATTTTTAATGTTCAGGCCCTTTGACTCAGCAGTTCTACTTTAAGAATGTACGTAATGAGGTATTTGAACAGGGAACAAAATTTGTGTACAAAGATTTGATTGAAGCATTTCATGAATTCATTGAGAATTGTAAACTATACACACAGACTATTGGGTGCAATGATCAGCTGTGGTGTGTCTACTTGAGAGAATATTGTGTTGGTAGAATGAGGTAGGGACATGTGAATGATACAGGAAGATATCCAAGATGTGTTATTAAGGGAAAAAGCAACGTATTATATTACTTGTACTGTGCTCCTGTTTTTGTTTTTGGTTTTTTGGGGTTTTTTTTATGCTTTTATTGGGGTCTACAACCTACAGCCTATGGGCTGCATGCAGATTATTCAAGGGCTGTTTTGCTTAGTGTTGGATATTGCAAAAAGTTATCTATGGACCCTTTCCCCCTTTTTTCTCATCAGCTTCCACTAGCATTTATATATTGACCGTGTACCTTAAGACAACTCCTGTTTTTCCAATGTGAGGCAGAAAAGCAAAAAGGTTGGGCACCCCCTGGCTAGTAACATTTTTTTTTTTCCCCCATTAAACATACTGCCTGACCTTTTCTAGTTTTCCATGTCTGTCTTTCACTGGGTAATTATCATTATTCCTGAACATTTGGCTTGAAAGAAATAATTAATAAAACTATCTGGGGCTCAGCGCCTGTGGCTCAAGTGGCTAAGGTTCCAGCCACATACACCTGAGCTGGGGAGTTCAAATCCAACCTTGGCCCACCAAACAACAATGGCAGCTGCAACCAAAAAATAGCCGGGCGCTGTGGCGAGCACCTGTAGTCCCAGCTACTTGGGAGGTGGAGGCAGGAGAATCACTTGAGCCCAGGAGTTGGAGGTTGCTGTGAGCTGTGATGCCACGGCACTCTACCCAGGGTGATGGCTTAAGGCTCTGTCTCAAAAAAGGAAAAAACTATTTGGGAATGGCACTTTAGGTGATTATTATAATTTAGGTAATTAGTTGATTGTCAACTTATAAGTTATCTGGTCAGTGTAAGTTTTTCTGATTGACTTTGGTAATTTTTAGATATACTTTTGATATTTTCAGATCAGCACACTGCTGCACTTTAATTTTTATCCTATGTATCATTTATGTCATTTCTCATTTCTTTCTGTTTTATTGACGAATAGGCAAAGGTTATTCCTTACATTCTAAGAACTAACCTTTTTGACCAGGCGCAGTGGCTCATTAATGTGAGCAAGAGGCCTCGTCTCTTTAAAAATAATAATAATGATGATAACTAGCCTTTTGTTACTTCTAGAGTGGTTTTGTTTACTTTTTTAAAATTTCCTTCAGTGGAAATAAAGGCTTAAAAATTATTAAAATAATTAACTGAATCTTTCCTTTAAAGATTTAAGATGGTAGTAGCATAGTTTTTCTTAAAAAATTTAAATCTGGCTCGGCGCCTGTGGCTCAAGTGGCTAAGGTGCCAGCCACATACACCTAAGGTGGCAGGTTCGAAT
>NW_003852423.1:5749334-5756158 GCF_000181295.1 Otolemur garnettii | reverse complement strand
GGGCACCTGTGGCCCCAGTAACTTGGGAGGCAGAGGCAGGAGACTCGCTTGAGCCCAGGAGTTGGAGGTTGCTGTGAGCTAAGCCATGGCACTCCACCCAGGGGGACAGCTTGAGGCTCTGTCTCAAAAAAAAAATTTAAATCTATTGAATAGTAGTGAGGACATGGCCCACCAACTTTGAGTGTCATGGGTGGGAGTCTAGAGAAAAGGAAGAGAAGACCCTCAGAATCAAATTTCTACCAAGTAGTCTGACTAAACTGACCTGTGGAATGGCCAACTCATCTACACGTGGGGCCTGCTGCTGGTTATTAACACTCCGCAGATTTGTGGTGTCCAAGGCTCTGTTCTCTGCCTCTGCCCTGGGCCTGTAGGAAGAAGGAACCAGTAATGCCACTGATGATGTTTGTGCTGTAACAGTGGTGATGTCATTTGGCACGCCAACATGAAATGGCACAAAATTTGTTTCTAGACCTAGTGAAGATGTCAGAGCTCTGTGGGGTTTTTTGACCAAGATTTTCAAAAACTGCTTAAAATGATCAAATTCTAAAGATTTCCCAAGGACCTTTTTTTGGATTTTTTTGGTTTTTAAAAGACAGTCTCACTGTCTTGCCCAGGCTAGAGGTCTGTGGCATCAGCCTGACTTACAGAAACCTCAAATTTCCTGGGTTAAAGTGATCCTCTTGCCTCAGCCTCCTGAGGAGCTAGGATTATAGGCATCTAGCACAATGCCCGGCTAGTTTTTCTGTTTTTGGCAGAGATAGGGTCTCTCACTTTTACTGAGGCAGGTCTCAAACTCCTAAGCTAAAGTGAGCCTCAACCTCCCAGAGTGCTAAGATTATAGGTGGGAGCCAGCACCGGAGACTGTTGAAAGAAAATTTGTTAGCATGCTTCCCCCTCCCCCAAGACTTTTTTTTAAGAATTTGAGAAGTTTTAGGTTAAATCATAAATTAGGGGCTGGGCACAGTGGCTCATGCCTATAATCCTAGCACTCTGGAAGGCCAAGGCAGGTGGATTGCTTGAGCTCACAAGTTCAAGAGCAGCCTGAGCAAAAAGCAAGACCATGTCTCTACTAAAATAGAAAAACTGAGGCAAAGTGACCTCTTGAGCCCCAAAAGTTGGAGGTTGTTATGAGCTATGATGCCATGGCACTGTACCCAGGGTGACCACTTGAGACTCTGTCTTAAAAACAAAAAAATTAGAAATTAGACAGCTGTTTTTATGACTGTACTGATTATGGTAGGGATGATCTAACTTGAGTACTTGAAAACTGAATACATTGTATACAGTAGGAATATAAGGTTCAAAAGAGGGGATGGGAAGGGAAAAAAAAGAAGGGTCAAGAGAGAGAACTCTGTTAGGTGTTTATTACCAAGCAGTTTATTTGTAAATTCAAGACAAAATATCTAATCTTGAGAAATATTAGCTTATGGATGTACATAATGGGTTTTGTTGGTTTGTTTGTTTTGCATTTTTTGGCCTGGGCCAGGTTTGAACCTGCCACCTCTGGTATATGGGGCTGGCGCCCCATAATGGTTTTTTTTTTTTTTAAGGAAATGCATACTTATTTTTTATTCAGTTGCAGCTCATCTTAAAATATTTCTTGGAATTAACTTATCCCAGGAAGTATTTTTCTAATTATTGTTAGAAGGTAAAATATCAGCTACATAAAATATCAGCTACATAACATAAATATTGTTAGAAGGTAAAATATCAGCTACATCAGCTGCTTTTACACTTAGAACTCTTAAGTTCTGAACTTTATTTACTGGTAATATTACTGATCCTTGAGTTAGCCATTTTAGGAAGCCAGTAACTGTGAGCTCTTAAGTAAAAGTCTGTTAACCCTTCGAGAATGACTGAAAAGAGACTCAGGAGGGGCACAACTGGGTTGAGTCGGGAAGAAGTGAAGGAATGAGGTACACAGATAAAATCCATCTCTGAATGCCTTGTGAAGAATTAGCTCTTCAAAGTTTTCCAGGTTGTTTATGTATAAAATGTAATGGGAACAGCCCAGTATGGTGGCTCACACCTATAATCCTAGCACTCTGGGAGGCTAAGTCTGAGGATCCCTTGAGCTCAGGATTTTGAGACCAGTCTGAGCAAGAGCAAGACCTCATCTCTACTGAAAATAAAAAAACTAGCTGGGCATAGTGGCACACGCCTGTAGTCCCAGCTATTTTGGAGACTGAAGCAAGAAGATTGCTCAAGCCCGGAATTTGAGGTTATGAACTTTGATGATGCCACAGCACTCCAGCCAGAGCAACAGAGTGAGACTCTGTTTCTCAAAAAAAAGGGCAATGGGAATGCAGAGATGGAAAGAACAAAGAGTTCTATGAGAAAGTACTTTACGGCATTTTGCCACTACACTGAGTTAGTTTTCTTCTAATCTTATCCTATGCTTGGGTGTGATAAGTATTGAATGATAGATTTCTCATGATTTAGTCATGAGAAATCAATATATAATCAGGGTCAGAAGTGTTTCTCTTGGAGAACTGTTCACTATGTTTTTAAGAATTGAAAACTACATAGTTAAAGTATGGAGCTAATGTCCTTGAATGCTATAGTATTTGTTAATGTGTAGCCCAGAATTTCATCAGTAATCTACCTTGTATATAGTGATAGGAAGATCTTAATTTTCAATGTAATTTCATCCCTTTATTCTAATACGTTTAAACTTGTATAATTTCTTACTCTCTTTTCTCCCTTTCTCCATTTCTCTCTCTCTTTTTTTCTTTTTCTTTGTTGTTGTTGTTGAGACAGCCTATTCCCTGAGCAGAGTGCAGTGGTGTCATAGCTCACTGCAGCCAGACTTGGGCTGTAGGGATCCTGCTGGCTCAGCCTCCAGAAGCCACTGGGATTACTAGGTTTTTCATTTTTTTTAGAGAGTCGGAATCTCACTCTTGCTCAAACAAGTCTCAAATTCCTGAGCTGAAGCAATTCTCCCACCTCAGCCTCCAGTGCTGGGATTACAGGCATGAGCCACCGCACCTGGCTCTGTATGTCTTTTAAAAAGTCTATAACACATTGACATTTTAGTTCATGAAAACTGTGGAGAAAAGTGAAATTTTATTTTTTTATTGTATTTTTTTGAGACAGAGCCTCAAGCTGTCCCCCTGGGTAGAGTGCTGTAGCATCACAGCTCACAGCAACCTCCAACTCCTAGGCTCAAGCGATTCTCCTGCCTCAGCCTCCCAAGTAGCTGGGACCACAGGCACCTGCCACAATGCCTGGCTATTTTTTGGTTGCAGCGGTCATTATTGTTTGGCGGGCCCGGGCTGGATTCGAACCCGCCACCTTAGGTGTATGTGGCTGGCGCCTTAGCTTCTTGAGCCACAGGCGCCAAGCCAAAAAGTGAAATTTTAAATACCAACATTTCCAGGATGATTAATACAAGATATTCTTTTTATTTTTTGAGACAGAGCCTCAAGCTGTCCCCCTGAGTAGAGTGCTGTGGCATCACAGCTCACAGCAACCTCCAACTCCTTGGGCTCAAGTGATTCTCCTGCCTCCGCCTCCCAAGTAGCTGGGACTTAGGTGCCGGCCACAACGCTCAGCTATTTTTTGGTTACAGCCATCCTTGTCATTTGGCGGGGCCTGGCTGGATTCAAACCCACCAGCTCAGGTGTATGTGGCTGGTGTGGTAGCTGCTTGAGCCATAGGCGTTGAGCCAATACAAGATATTCTTGTCAACTTAATGTAGTTTTTTCCTTAAACTTTCCTAGTATTTTTAACTGTAATGAGAATGTGACCATCCCAGAGTCAACAATAACAAAAGCATGATTTATAAAGATTATGACAAGGGGAAAGGGAAGGTGGGGAAGTCCTGATCGGAAATAAGCATACATGTTCTGGCTTTTTCTTTTCTAACAGCAATCAGAAACAGAGACTGTTCATCTGTTTATCCCAGCCCTATCAGTTGGTGCCATTATCGGCAAACAGGGCCAACACATCAAACAGCTTTCTCGCTTTGCAGGAGCTTCGATTAAGGTACTGTTCCTGCCAATTGTGGCTCTCTTGGTTCTTTTGGTAAACTATAGGATCTTCTTGCCACTTTGTAATTTGAATCAAATGACATACATAAAAATATGACAGAAAACCCCAAATAGTAGATTAAACCAGGTACGTTATCTCTCCAGGAAAAGCAATCCAGGTAAGCAATCCAAGGCTGGCTAGCAGCTCTGCCCACCAAGTGCTCCAACAGTCAGGTTGTTGTCTAGCCAGTAGGAGAGGAGGACACAACAAAGAACCCTTTTCTAGGGAAATTTCCAGTTACTTGCACAGGGATAATTCCATCTATATTCCATTGCTCAGAACTTGGCCAGGTGAAGCTAAAAGAGCAGCAGAGACATATACTCTATGTGTGGTCAGCTGAACATTCTATTACTACAGAAGGTAGGGTAACAAATTTCAGAGGACAACTAATGGAGTCTGCCATCATAGATAATTATGTGTTCTGAAAGATGCTGTATTTTGGTGTGCTGACCCAATATAATGTTAAACATTTGGGTCTTTTTTTTTATTTTGGGGTTTTATTTTTGGAGAAGAAAAAGCTGCCAAAACTTTAGTCTTTCCTCGGGAAAACATTAGTCTTTCAAGGATTTTATTTTCCTTGTTTTATAGACTTTTCTTCAGGAAGATTTATGTAAAGGAACATAGTATACTTACCCTACATCCCATAAAGCCAACTCTTGGATATTTATCCAAGAAAATGAAAAGTCAGATTAACACAAAAACCCTGCACTCACGTGTTATGGCAACTTTACTGACAACTGTCCCCAAATAAGAAGTGAATAAATTAAAGTGTGGTTCATCTTTACAATAAATATTCAACAATAAAAAGGAACCAACTACTGAAATCTCATGTTTTTTTGTTTTTTGAGACAGAGTCTCACTATGTTGCGCTTGGTAGAGTGCTGGGGTGTCACAGCTCACAGCAACCTCCAACTCTTGGGCTTGAGTGATTCTCTTGTCTCAGCCTCCCAAGTAGCTGGGATTATAGGTGCCCACCACAACACTTGGCTGTTTTTTTGTTGCCATTGTCATTGTTGCTTAGCTGGTCTGGGCCACATTTGAACCCGCCTGCCTGGGTGTGTGTGACCAGTGCCCTAACCACTGAGCTATAGGCACTGCCTCTCATGTATGTTTTGTTTTGTTTTGTTTTGTTTTTGTTTTGTTTGAGACAGAGTCTCACTATGTTGTCCTGAGTAGAGTGTCATAGCTCACAGTAACCTGGAACTCTTGGGCTTGAGTGATTCTCTTGCCTCAGCCTCACAAGTAGCAGCTGGGACTACAGGTGCCCACCACAACACCCAACTATTTTTTGGTTGTAGTTGTCGTTATTGTTTGGCAGTTTGGCAGGCCCAGGCTGGATTCGAACCCTCCAGCTCCGTTGTAGGTGGCTGGTGCCCTAGCCACTGAGCTACAGGCGCCAAGCCTCTCATGTATTATTCTAGGAGAAGGAAGTCAGAGGCCACACACTGCATGATCCCATTTATATGATAATTCTTCAAAAGGAAGCTATATAGGGATTAAGAACCAATCAGTGGACTTGGCACCTGTAGCTCAGTGGTTGGGGCACTGGCCACCTAACACCAGAGCTGGCAGGTTCGAACCCACCCCGGGCCTGCTAGACAACAATAACAAAAAGCCAGGCGTTGTGGCGGGTGCCTGTAGTCCCAGCTATTTGGAAGGCTGAGGCAAGAGAATCACTTATGCCCAAGAGTTTGAGGTTGCTGTGAGCAGTGATGCCATAGCATTCTACCAAGGGTGACATAATGGGACTCTATCTCAAAAAAAAGAAAAAGAACAAATCAGTGGTTGCTAGGAGTTGGAGGTGGGAAGGGGTTGAATGTGAGGCAGGATGAGGAAATTTGTAGAACTGTATTTGGGTTGGGGTTTTTACATAACCATGTCAATTCATAGAGTTGGACATCAAGAATACATTGTACTGTATATAATCTAATTAAAAATTGAAACACACAGAAATACCCTTCATACACCCTCTTGCAGCAAAGGTAACAAAATATATGAACACAAAATCCAGCCAAAATAAATAAATGAGTAAAGGAAAAGACATGGTGAACCAGGTTTTGTCCTGATGGTTCCTCATTAATGAATTAAAAATAAATCTTCAGGCTCAGTGCCTATAGCCCAACTGCTAGTGTGCCAGCCACATACACTGGACCTGGCGAGTTCGAATCCAGCCCAGGCCTGCCAAACAATGACAACCAAAAAAAGAAAAAAAAATAGCCGGGCATTGTGGTAGGCACCTGTAGTCCCAGCTACTTGGGAGGCTGAGGCAAGAGAATCGCTTAAGCCCAAGAGTTTGAGGTTGCTGTGAGCTGTGACGCCATGGCACTGTACCCAGTGTGACAGCTTGAGACTGTGTCAATAAATAAATAAATCTTCGACACATACTTATGCACACAAAAGAATCTGTTACACAGATTTGTTTTGGGCGAATTGCAATGACCATTTCATGAATGGATATTAGGCTGGTTGTGGTGGCTCACTCCTGTAAGCCTAGCACTCTGGGAGGCCGAGATGGGCTGATTGCTTGAGCCCAGAAGTTTGAGACCAGCCTGAACAAGAGCAAGACACTGTGTCTATAAATAGCCGGCTGCTGTGGCAGGCACCTGTAGTCCCAGCTACTGGGCAGGATGAGGCAAGAGGATCACTTGAGCCCAAGAGTCTTAAGTTGCTGTGAGTTAGGTGACATGAGGGCACTTTACCCATGGTAACAAAGTAAGACTGTCTCAACAAAAGGCAAAAAGAAAAAAATTAAAGGCTCAGTTCTAATTCTTCCTGGTTTTCAGAAAGATTTT
>NW_003852423.1:5741096-5749232 GCF_000181295.1 Otolemur garnettii | reverse complement strand
CGCCCGCCTTGACACCCGGCTATTTTTTGGTTGCAGCTGTTGTTGTTTGGCAGTGCGGGCTAGATTCAAACCTACCAGCTCAGGTGTGTGTGGCTGACACCTTAGCCGTTTGAGCCACAGGCACCGAGCCTCAGAAAGATTTTCTAATGAGGTAGAAAATTTTTGTTTACAGAAAGTCTGAAACATGCACATCTGAAAGCTCTACCACCAGTTTTTTTTTTTTGTTTTTTTGTTTTTTGGGGGTTTTTTTGAGACAGTCTCACTCTGTCGCCTTCAGTAGAGTGCTGTGGTGTCACAGCTCAGAGCAACCTCCAACTCCCAGGCTTAGGCGATTCTCTTGCCTCAACCTCCCAAGTAGCTGGGACTACAGTCACCCACCACAATGCCTGGCTATTTTTTTGTTTTGCAGTTTGGCCTGGGGCCAGGTTCAAACCAGCCAGCCTTGGAATATTGGGCCGGTGCCCTACCCACTGATCCACAGGCGCCACCCACTACCACCATTGTTAATATTTGAGTGTAGGTTTATGTTCGTATAAACTTATATATATACATACACACTATTAGGTATATAATATTTAGTATCACAAGTCATAATCGTTTGTGTTCACTTATTTGACATTTAGATTATTCCTAATTTATCTAACGTATAGTGCAGTGATAAATAAAATTCTTTCAGCAAAATTGTTGTAGGCTATCATTTTTTTTTTTGACATGTTTAAGGAAATAGATTTGGTGAATCTAAGGGTGTGTGTTTTCAGTCATTTGAGAAGATTATAGCAATTTATACTCCTAACATCAGTGTATGAGTGCCCTAATCTGCAGCCCTCCATCACCAATGTTGACAAATGGATATATATATATATTTTAATAGAAACATGAGAAAACATCTAGGGTAACTGTATCAAGTCTTAACAGTGACCGTCTTGAATGGTGGAATTTGGGGATGTTTCTTGTTGTGTTTTTATGTACTGATATACAATAACAGTATTTTTAAGTAGGAAGTAATTTGCTTCTTGCATAGCAAATATCTAACTTTTTAAAAAACAACTCCTGCCAGCGGGTCCCAAAATCTTTTGTTACTGTGAATCTAGGGAAATGTTGGCTTCCTCTTCCTTCAACAGTTTCTGTACCATTTTTCCTGCTCAATTAATGTTAGTCTATTTCACATGTTACTCTGAGGGAGTTTACTTATAGTCTTATATTTGTGAACTTAGCAAAAAACATGTAACAGCTTAAGAAATCAAGAGTTTTCTTTCTAAATTCTTTATTTCTGTTCTCATGTCAGACAGGTAAATGAGACACCACTGTAACAAGGTCTGAGGGAGGCACATCTCACACCTGCATGTGAAGACCCAGTTATCCCACTTAGGAATCACAAAAAGTTCTTTCTAAATTCTGTGAAAGAGATTCAGCAATCTAAAATGCCCTTTCCTGTGAAAGCAGAAGAGATGTCATGTTGAACAGTAACTTCAAAAGTTAGGGTGCAGTTTCCTAGGGTGTCTGTTACAAATATAGGCAGCCCAGGGGGTTCTAGATAGAAGTGTGCCAGGGACCCACTGTGGTCCTGCTGCTGTAGTGAACATGGGCATTGAGCATGAGGCAGATCCAGCTCTCTCTGAGCTGTGGCATGCAGTCAAGCCAGGCACAGTGCAAGAACACAGGACATAGCCGGAGCCCTAACCACATTAATCACTGCTTCTCCATAATTTTCCTTTCAGAAGCCTTTTACTTCTGTACATCAGTTAGTTTGTGCAAATGTCCAGCTGGTTGGCCTAAAGCTTCTGACACCTGAAAGTATCATAACCTGTTGTTGATGGGTCTGTTATAGATTGCTCCAGCTGAAGCACCAGATGCTAAAGTGAGAATGGTGATTATCACTGGACCACCAGAGGCTCAGTTCAAGGTATGTGCTCTAGAGGTATTAAGCTATGCAGAAATGTGTGCATAGCTAACAAATGGATAGAAGAATAATGACTTCTTTTTAGGAACTTCATAAAATGGTTTCTCCCCTTAAATTTGTCTAATGCTCAGTAGAAACAAAAGAAATGCAAATCTAACAGCAGAGTAGAGCCATATAAAAATTATATTTCAAAAATAAGCCCAAAGTCTTTAAGTTTGAGAGTTGTGTAATGGTTTTTGTTGGGTTAACTTGTCTCCCAAAAGTGAACTTGGTCAAAGCCCTGTTATCATATGTGAAGGAAACTTGAAGCCTGAAATTTATAAACATATATATATATATATATATACATTTTTTTTTTTTTTTTTTTTGAGACAGAGCCTCAAGCTGTCCCCCTGGGTAGAGTGCTATGGCATCACAGCTCACAGCAACCTCCAACTCCTGGGCTCAAGCGAGTCTCCTGCCTCAGCCTCCCAAGTAGCTGGGACCACAGGCGCCCGCCACAACGCCTGGCCATTTTTTGGTTGTAGCCATCGTTGTTTGGCGGGCCCGGGCTGGATTCGAACCCACCACCTTAGGTGTATGTGGCTGGCGCCTTAGCCACTTGAACCACAGGTGCCAAGCCTAAACCTGCTATATTATTAGTATGTCTTAGAAACTTGTTCCCACATTTCCCTCTCCTGTCCTGAAGATGCCCGCACCTTGAATTAAAAGCCCTCTTTTCTTCCTACTCTTGGATTAACTGTTAGCCCTTGCCCACAGATTGTGGTAATCCTAGGGGTAGAAGAGGCAGAACTCTTGTAGTATTTGTCCTTGTGTGAACCTCTGTTCATATTTATTGGGGGTTGAGGTCTTTGGGGCTGGAATGCCTCACACTGAGAGATGGTGCAGGAGAGTAATGAAGACCAGAGACTTGGCAGCTATGCTGCTGGCTCAAATCCTAGCTCTGTCATTTACCAAGTGACCTAGGGCAAGTTACTCATCTGTAAAACAGGGATAGGAGTATCTACATCCTAGGGTGGTTGTAAGGTTTAGACAATATATAAAGTGCTTAGAATTGCGCCTAACACATAAGCAGCACAAAATTAGTATGCTGGTGGTATTCAGCAGACTCTGGGTAAATCAGACTGAGACCATTTCAAATCCACAGATACATGAGACAGGGTCTCACCATGTTGGCCAGGCTGGCCTTGACCTCCTGGGCTCAAGCAATTTTCCTCAGCCTCTCACATAGTTGGGACTATAGGCATGCACAACCATACCTGGCACAAATACATTCCTTTGAGTGTATGATTTCTCCCATAAAATTTAGTATGAGTATCTTGTTTTAGATAAAAAGCAACTAAAACCCATTATCTTGGGTCTACCTAGCATTTAGCAGCTGTGACAATTATTAAGCCTTAGTTTTCTTAGCTCTAAAATGTGGCTAATGGTGCCTACATTTTCGCCCACCTACACCCTTTTTTAAAACCACCATTTTTTTTTATCTCTTTTCTTTGGACCATTTTTTTTTTCTCCACTAAAAATGCCAAGTTACTTTTACTTCATTTATAGGAAGAATTGAAACAAAGGAGGTGCTTTGAGATGTGGGTGCAGCTGGCTAGGCTCACAACCAAGTGAAGAAAGTTATTCCCTGATGGCAGCTTTGCGGTCCAAGCAGTTTAAATTGTAACTCTCAATATTGTAAAGTACTTCCTGTCCTGAACCTTCAGAGTCATTCGTTTTTAGTTTGTAATCATAAAAATAAATACAAACATGAATTATTCCATGTTTCTCTTTAGTGCTGAGCATCTCCTCTTATAACTAGAATAACTTTCAACTCCTGTGATGTTTGCATGATGGAAAATTCAGAATTGTTTCCCTATATTCTCTAATGCCTATCTCACAATTATCTTAAAACATTTAAGAGAAGCTATAATGATTAAATCTCATTTATGTGATCTGATAAGAATGTTTTATGTTAAAGATATAAGGAATAGTAAACTTCCTAACCATTAATTTTTCATATGAGTTCAAGAGCTTCTGTTTGGGAGGGTAGTGTGTATATCCTTAGAGTCCTTTTGATTGTGTTCTGATAAATTTTGAGCTGGACACAGTGGCTCATGCCTGTAATCTTAGCACTCTGGGAAGCTGAGGTAGGAGGCCGGAGCAAGCATGAAACCCAGCTCTGCTAAAAATAGAAAAAATTAACCAGTCATGGTGGTGGATGCTGTTTGTCCCAGCTACTGGGGAGGCTGAGGCAATAGGATCTCTTGAACCCAGAAGTTTGAAATTGCTGTGGGCCAGGCTGGTGCCATGGCACTGTAGCCTGGGGAAACAGAATGAGACTCCTTTGGTATACGCCAGAGCAAACTAATGGTTGTACGTAATAGATGTTTCTTATATATAACATAGTTATATGCAGTAGGTCTTATGCAGTTTATGAAATGTACTTTATGAAATGTAGATGTAGCACTACAGAGGGCTAGTAAGGATGGATTGAGCCATTTTTAAAGTTCAGTAACCTATTGTGTTTCATACATGATTGACACTGATGTTCTCATCTGTAGGCTCAGGGAAGAATTTATGGAAAAATTAAAGAAGAAAACTTTGTTAGTCCTAAAGAAGAAGTGAAACTTGAAGCTCATATCAGAGTGCCATCCTTTGCTGCTGGCAGAGTTATTGGAAAAGGAGGCAAAACGGCAAGTACTTCAGCAAAACCTGTGCAGTGGTATGAAAGGGAAAGCGTTGAAAGGTACTTAGGAGTTCCAAGTCCCTGAATTTTGGCTAATTTATAAAAAGCAGGACCATCTTCACCAAGGTTTGGAGAAGACTGCTTTTTGTATCCTGAGTATTGATTGATGTCAGCTACTAGTCAAAGTAATGCATCTCTTTCTGTTAACTGGACAAAAACCAAACAGTTTCTAGTCTCTAATACCTGCAGCTTCTAAGTTGTTTTAAAGCTATTTACAATTTGAAGTGATTAAGCGCATACACTTGGCATCAGACTTTCAGGATTTGAATCTCGTTCTGCCGTGTGTGTGTAACTGGGCAGACCAGGGGGTAATTCAATTTCTGTGAATGAGCCTTAATTTTGAAATAGTTATAATATTAATAACGCATACCATTAAATACTCAGGAAATGGTAGTTTGAAAATTTAACTTAATGCAATTTTATTTCTCTTTCAGGTGAATGAGCTCCAGAATTTATCAAGTGCAGAAGTTGTTGTCCCTCGTGACCAGACACCTGATGAAAATGACCAAGTGGTTGTCAAAATAACTGGTCACTTCTATGCTTGCCAGGCAAGTGGGGTCTAAAATAAGCTCTTTGCATCTTTCTGAAATGGAAGTAGTTCTCACATGGGTGATGGCAGTCTTCAGATTACAAATGATAGGTCTGAAAGTTCTTAAGTTGAAATTGTGTAAGTTGGAATAGGAACATTTATGTAATACCTGTAATAGTCTCTGTTCATAACTGCCAGTCCAACATCAGGTGGGTGTTTGTAGCTTGGGGACTTAAGTGCAAGTTGGACATACTCCCACCCCATATTAAGTTATTTGATATGTAACACTTTTAATCTCCCTTTAGCAGGTGATTCAGAGGCTAGCAAATGGACTAGTACATATCTTTAATCTTCAAACGAATTTCTATTTGAAGTTGTTGAAATAGGAGTAAAATGGCTTTATAGTTACTTTTGATCAGGTAGAATTTTCAAAGCGCTGTCCTTTTGCAGGTTGCCCAGAGAAAAATTCAGGAGATTCTGACTCAGGTAAAACAGCATCAACAGCAGAAGGCTCTGCAGAGTGGACCCCCGCAGTCCCGGCGGAAGTAAAGGCTCAGGAAACAGCCCCCCACAGAGGCAGATGCCAGACCAAAGACAGATTGCTTAACCAACAGATGGGCGCTGACCCCTATCCAGAATCACATGCACAAGTTTTTACCTAGCCAGTTGTTTCTGAGGACCAGGCAACTTTTGAACTCCTGTCTCTGTGAGAATGTATACTTTATGCTCTCTGAAATGTATGACACCCAGCTTTAAAAAAAAATAAGGGGGGAGGGAGGGAAAGAGAAGAGCTCTGCACTTCCCTTTGTTGTAGTCTCACAGTATAACAAATATTTTAACTTTTCTTACTGTTCCCCCATAATGTCAGAAATTGACTTAATGATGTTCACTAAATTTCTCAAATATAAATAGATTGCTCCTAAGTCCAATTGGTAAAATTGGATTGCGATAATTACCACAGGAACTTACATGTTAAGCCATTAGCATAGAAAAACTGTTCTCAGTTTTATTTTTATCTAACACTAACATGAATAACCTAAGGGAAGTGCTGAATGGTGTTGGCAAGGGTATTAAATGTGCATTTTTACTCAACTACCTCAGGTATTCAGTAATACAGTGAAAAGCAAAATTGTTCCTTTTTTTGAAAATTTTATATACTTTATAAAGTCCAACCGTTTTTTAAAAAAATAAATTTAAAATTTAACACCTATCAGCTAACAGGCAAATAATTGAGAAAGAATTTTACTTCTGGCTGATGACAGTAAAGCTAGAAAATTAATTTCAGGTTTTTTGAGGCTTTTGACACAGTTATGAGTTGAAAAATCCAATAAACGTTCAAGGATATGGAGCAGTGCCTATATTTGGAGAGCAGCAATACCATTTATTTCATTTATAGTTGGGAAAGTGTTTGATGGTACTAACGGAGCAAAGTGGTGGCAGGAGGATTTGGAACAGCTGGTTAACATGGCTTCAGGAGACTTCAGTTTTGTTGTTTAGCTACATGATTGAATGCATAAATGCTTTGTGCTTTTCACTATCACTACCTAAAGAAAGTGCATCAACGAAGAGATGCAAGACTTTAAAGCAATTGGCAAAAGGCAAGCTTCAGCTTGTCGTATAGGAGGCTTGGTTTGCCAATACACTTCAGACCAGATGGTCTCCACTTTGAGCAGACTTCAAAGTAATTGCTTTGTGAAGACCTATGGGACAGTCAGAGATGGTGTGACCGTGTTTAAAGGCAACAAAAGGCTACATCTCCACATGCCTGGCACTGTCACAGCCTAAGCTATTATGAAGATTTTTAAACAATGATAAAAAGAAGTCTACCTAAAATATTACATAAAGTGTAGGATTTCTGTGTACTCTGCAACCAGTTATTTGAAAATAAGTCAGAAGGTAGAGAATACAAGAAACAGTTTTTGGAATATAATTGAATGACTGTGACAACATCTGACCTTTGATACTGAACTCGTTTGTCCATTCCTTAACTTGATGGCAAAGCCCAGTATGTACAATTATGTGGGTGTGGGTGGTCTCCAAGGCCATGCTGCTCTCTGAATTGTTTTTGTGTTGCATTTGTTAGTAAGATGATCACAGTCATGTTAACACTGATCTGATGGGCATATCTAACCCTTAAATCAGTTTGCCTCATATTTCATGATGAATTTCTACACAGACTAGGTAAGTTTTTCTGAAGATCAGCATATCAGTTAGACATTTTGAAAATGATTTGCAGTGTTTTCAGAAAAACCATTTATTTTGTAGTTTTAGCCAAAAAAAGCATCCTTTTTGTCACTGGATTCACTTAGTATTCATAATTTTTCTTTTTCCATACAATGAATTAAGATTGCTAAGAAATCATGGACTGGCTTTCTGGTTGGATTTTCAGGTAGGATGTGTTTTAAGGCCAGAGTTCTTCCTCAATATTTGATTTTTTTTTTCCAGTATTTGATTTTTTAAAATACAGATAGGTGCGGCATTTATATCTGCTGGTTTAAATTCTTTCATATTTCACTTCTAGCCTTTTAGTGGCAAATCATTTTACTTTTACTTAAGCATTGGTAATTTGGAGTATCTGGTACTAGCTAAGAAATAATTCTATAATTGAGTTTTGTACTCACCATATATGGATCATTCCTCATCTATAATGTGCCCCAAATGCAGCTTCATTTTCCAGATACCTTGATGCAGAATAAAGTTTTTCATCATTTAGGTGCACCTTGTTTTGTGTAGTATGTTTTACTTTTGGTTTGATAATGCTTTGTCCATGTTGATGTAAGTATACTGTAGTCATTCTACTCAACGTGAACCTCGATAATACTGTTGTTGCACATGAACTTAGGACTACAGGTTTCAAGAGATTTTCCTAATACTTTGCTTGTGTTGGCTCGGTGCCTGTAGCTCAAGTGGCTAAGGCGCCAGCCACATACACCTAAGGTGGCGGGTTCGAATCCAGCCGGGACCCGCCAAACAACA
>NW_003852423.1:5724573-5740934 GCF_000181295.1 Otolemur garnettii | reverse complement strand
AAAAAAAAAAAAAAAAAATACTTTGCTTGTGTTCTTGTTAGTTGGAATATTCTGGAAGGGTTCAGATCCTAGAATATCCTGCCTTTTATCACCTAAAAGAAAAAGTAATAGAACCACAGGCATATTATTTGGTAATTTTTAGTCATTCCATTAAACAGTAAGATTTGTATGTAAGCAGAATTATTTTGGGGGGGAGACAGAGTTCCACTATGTCGCCCTCGGTAGAGTGCTGTGGAATCAGCTAACAGCAACCTCACACTCTTGGGCTTAAGTGAGTCTCTTGCCTCAGCCTCCCAAGTAACTGAGACTCCAGGTGCCCACCACAATGCTCGGCCATTTCTTTTTATTATTGTTGCAAAGATGTCATTTTTTAGCAGGTCTGGGTGGGGTTTGAACCCGCTAGCCCCACGCCTTAACCGCTGACCTTTGGACCAAGCCTAAGCAAAATTAATTTTTAAAAATCTGAAGAGAAATGAAGCATAGAAGCCAGTGCTAAGTCTACAAAATCCAGATGGAGATTTTAAGCATAAAGACAACATGCTGGCTCGGCAGCTAGGGTGCCAGCCACATACACTGAAGCTGGCAGGTTCAAATCCAGCCCAGGCCTGCCAAACAACAACAATTGCAACCAAAGTCAGGTGTTGTGGCAGGCGCCTATAGTCTCAGATACTTGGAAAGCTAAGGCAAGAGAATCATTTAAGCCTAAGAGTTGGAGGTTGCTATGAGCTGTGACGCCATGGTACTCTACCCAGGGTAACAGCTTGAGACTGTGTCTCAAAAAAGACAACATGCTAAAAGTCTGGTGTAAATGCACCGATTCTTGGTGCTAGTACTGGCTCCTTTGTGTATAGTCTCTGCATGTACATATACATGTCAGCTTGAGTGCCTATGAGGCAGATGAGACTTACTCTAACAGCAACATAACCACAGATATGAGATTTAGGAGCGCTATATTTTTCTAAGTGACTCAGTACAAATCTGAAATGACATAAAGCAGTTCATATAACTATTCACATTTGAACTCCACTGGAGTCATCTTCTATTCCAAGAATGAAGTCTTCAGGTATTGTCTCAGGTGCTATTTGAGCCAACTGGTCATCGTAAGAACGAAGCGTCCATAATTTCTCTAATTCATAGATTTCTCTGGTTTCTGGAAGCATCAAATGAAGCACCATGCTGCCTATCAGGGAGAGAGAAGAGTTACAGTGACATTCATTTGCTTTTATTCTTGTGATCTCACAACACTCTGAAGCTTACAGCAGTGGTTCACAACCTGTGGTTAGCATCAACTGGAATTTTTTTTTTTTTTTTTTTAAGTATACTATGTTGCCCTTGGTAGAGTGCCATGGCATCACAGCAACCTCAAACTCTTGGGCTTAAGCAATTGTTTTGCCTCAGCCTCCCAAATAGCTGGGAATACGGTGCCTGCCACTATGCCCGACTATTTTTTGTTGTAGTTGTCGTTGTTTAGCTGGCTTGGGCTGAGTTCTAACCCGCCAGCCTTGGTGTATGTGGCTGGTGCCATAACCACTGTGCTACAGGTGCCAAGCCCAACTGGGAACTTTTTTTTTTAAGAGACAGTCGCACTTTGTCACCCTCTGTAGAGTGCTGTGTCATCACTGCTCACAGTAACCTCCAGCTCTTAGGCTTAGATGATTCTTTTGCTTCAGCCTCTTGAGTAGCTGGGACTACAGGCACCCACCTGGCTATTTTTTGTTGTAGTTTGGCTGGAGCTGGGTTTGAACCCACCACCCTGGGTGTATGGGGCTGGTGCCCTACTCACTGAGCCACAGGTGCTGCCCCCAACTGTGAACTTTTTAAAAATGTAAATTGTGCAACTCCCCCTAGCACAAACACCACAGAAGTGACACTAATACCTTTCTCATGCATCACATAGAAGGTACATATGATAGCAATATGAAACATTACTGGGATGTTAACATTAAGTACTTAAAGGCAGCCTGCCAGCTTTATTTTGGGAGATAAATATCACGTTTGTGTACACCCTATGAGTAAAGCACTAACTGCTTTTTGTTCTGGATTATCTTTTCAAGGACGTCTATACAGTGAACAGTCTCAACAGAAATACACTACTTCCTTCCAGTGCAAAGGGCAGCTTTGGCAGCCTCTCTCAATTGGACGATATTTTGATTGTCACAACTAGGGAAAAGGCAGGATACTGCTAAATACTCTATAAGAGATACCACTCCTGGCCCAACAAAATTACCTGGGCCAAAATATTGATAATGAGAAACCATGACTTACAGCATTATAGGCAAACCTGCTTCCAATTATAAAGGACATGAAAACTCTACTATGAGTTCCTCTTACAACTGTGTATTGGTGTCATCTGGCTCCTGTGTTCCCTTTAAGGGACCTGGGATTCAGAAAATCAGTACAAAATTGATGCTGCCAAATGCTGTAATAAACAATCTTTGTGTCTAACTCAACAGCAGAGTCTTTGTGACTGGTGGGACAACTTAATTCTCAAAATCTGACTCCTTACAGTTCTTGACATAAAAGTACTGATTTCCTATTAGTCTAAGTATCTCGTTAGGAGATGTTTAGAAACTATGAACATATAATATCCAAACTTTGACATCTTTTCAAGTTTCTAGTCTTCTGTTCTTATCCATCCTTATACCTGCAAAGACCTTTATTTATGGCTGATGTCACAGGCACCTGGCCCCCAAGCTGCCTTCTACTACCACTAAAGGATCTCTTCCCATCTGTCATTCACCTTGTTGTCAACCACATTCATGAGCTGTGTGTCTGAATATATAAACGCACAATGCAGCATGTCTTTCTCCAGGAGTGCATTATTATCTAGAGTACCTTGGTTAAATGAAAAATTCACATGGAACAACAGCACCTGGATTATAACTTTTGTTAAAGTTTTAAAATCTTACATGGAAATGCACTCAGCCATTTGATCTCAAACCTTTTGCAACTGGGAACAAGATTAGTGCAATACTATTTATCTGTAAAATAAGCCAAATTAACTTACCAAAATCCACACACAGCCAGTCATCAGTGTCCTTCCCTTCAATCTTAACGTGAGACTCACTCTTACGTTTCAGGTATTTGTACTGAAAAAGCAGGTTGGTTGTTAAAGGGAGAAGAGATGGGGAAAACTGCTGTTTTGCTGAACATGGATAATGTCATACTCAATGCTAAGCTTTTCCTCTAACATCAGGAACAAGACAAAGATAACTGCTTTAGCTACTTCTATTCAAAGTACCAGAAGTTCTACTTAAAGCAATTAGCAAGAAAAAGAAGCTACCCAAGATGGCACTTGTTGCTCAGTGGGTAGGGTGCCAGCCACATACACAGAGGCTGGCGGGTTCAAACCTGGCCCAGGGCAGCTAAAAACAACGAACACCTATTCAAACCTGGCCCAGGGCATTGTGGTGGGTGCCAGTTGTCCCAGCTACTTGGGAGGCTGGGGCAAGAGAATCACTTAAGCCCAAGAGTTGCTGTGAGCTGTGACACCACAGCACTCTACCAGGGCAACAGCTTGAGACTCTGTCTCAAAAAAAAAAAAAAAAAAAAAAAAGACCCAAATTGTAAAGGAGGAAAAATTATCTGTTAGAAGACACAACTTCACATACAGAAAACCATGATGATTCCACACACAAAAATAGGACTAATAAGGAAATTCAGCAATAGTTGCACTACATCAACAATGAGCAATCTAAAAAGGAAATTAATACAATTCCATTTACAACTGCATCCCCCAAAAGTAAACTTAAACATGGGCAAAATACACACTAAAGACCACAAAACATTGCTGACAGAAATTAAAGATGACGCCAATAAATGAAGACACCCCATATTCATGGATTAGAAGAATTAGGTGTCAATACGACCCAAAGTAGTCTACAGATTCAGTACAATATATCAAAATCTCAACAGTGTTTTTCTGAGAAAAAAAAATCTACCCTAAAAAAAAAATCACTGAATCTAAAGAGATCCTGAATAGCCAAGATAATCTTGGAAAACAAAGATGGTAGTCTAACAATTCCTTAGTACAAAGGCTACGGTAATCAAAACTGTGGTGCCTGTTGTCCTAGCTACTCTTGAAGGGCTGAGGTGAGAGGACTGTTTGAGGTTGCAGTGAGCTGCTGCAGTCCAGTGTGGGCAACAGAGCAACATCCTGTCCCAACATGGCAGGGTGGGGGGAAGGGAAGACACTCCAAACTCAACAGTAAAAAGGCAACCCAAAGGATGGCGGAAAGTATTTACTAATCACATTTGAGAAAGGATTAATATCTAGAATAACAGAGTTCTTACAACTCAATGACAAAAAACCCAATTATAAAATGAATGAGCAAAGGATTTCAATAGATGTTTCTCCAAAGAATGTATACAAATGATCAATAAGCAAACAAAAAATATGCTCAACATCACTAATCTTTAAGGAATAAAGATTAAAACTGCAGCGAGTTATCACTTCACACCCATTTGGATGCCTATCACCAAAAACTCAGAAAATAACATGTTGGCTAGGATGTGGAGAAACTGGAACCTTTGTCCAAATGTAAAATGGTGTAGCCACTATGGAAGAGTATAACAGTTCCTCAAAAAATTTTAAAAAAGATGGCTATGGTTGCTCATGTCTCTAATCCTAGCACTCTGGAAGACTGAGCCAGGAGGAGCCCTTGAGCCCAGGAGTTCGAGCTTGCAGTGAGCTGTGATGATACTGCACTCCAGTCCAGGGCAACCAAGACGATCTCAAAAAATAATAGTAAAAGGCAGCACCTGTGGCTCAATGAGTAGGGCGCCGGCCCCATATACCGAGGGTGGCAGATTCAAACCCTGCCCCAGCCAAACTGCAACAAAAAAGCCAGGCGTGTGGTAGGTGCCTGTAGTCCCACCTACTCAGGAGGCTGAGGCAGGAGAGTCGCCTAAGCCCAAGAGCTAGAGGTTGCTGTGAGCTATGATGCCATACCACTCTACCCAGGGTGACAAAATGTGACTCTGTCTCTAAAACAATAAATAAGAGTAATAAAAATAAAATTAGAATCACCATATGATCCACCAATTCCACTTCCAGGTACATACCCCAAATTAGAAATATAAGCAGTATTTTACACCCATGCTTATAACAGCATTATTCACAATAGCCAAAAGAAGGAAGTGACCTGTCCATGAATAGATGAATGGATTAACAAAATATGGTATATGAATAACCTTTTTTTGAGACAAGAATCTTACTTTGCCATCTTTGGTAGAGTGCCGTGGTGTCATTGCTCACAACCACCTCCAACTCTTGGACTCAAGTGATCCTCTTTGTTTCAGCCTCCCAAGTAGCTGGGTCTTCAGGCACCTACCATGATGTCAGGCTAGTTTTTCTATTTTTAGTAGAGACGGGTCGGGGTCTGGGTCTGGCTTGTCTTGAACTCCTAAGCTCAAGCAATTCAGCTGCCTCAGCATCCCATAGTGCTAGGATTACAGGCATGAGCCACTGCGCCTGGTCTAAATCTGGCCTTCCTATGTAACCTTGAGATGGGTTTTCTCATAAGTGTTGCTCTCTGGTCTGATGCACTGACTACTCCACTAAGTTAATGATTCAAAAGAGAAAAGAAAGTATCCTACCATTTTCACAATGTAGTATGCCATGGCATGCAAGTGTCGGGTGGAAGTTCCACTACTAATCACAAAGTAATCTGTATATTTCATTTCTGGAGGAACCTTAATCACACAAATGTCTCTTGCATTCTCTTGCCTCAGTAGTGAAACCAGCATATCGATGTCAAACTTGGGACCAATATGATCTGAAATGCACAAATATTTAAGTCAAATGGTCAAGTAGAAGACAGACTTGTATGCAGAGATGGAGACAACTGACAGTGAAAATGGTCCTCCATAAGAGTATTTTAGATCCTAAATGTTTCAAAAGATAGTAGGACCCAGGCAGCCTAGAAGCTGAAACTGGACATCAGTATCATATAGCACTGCCCAACTATTATGATTACACAGTGCCCCTAAACCTTTGCTTTTACCATATGCAGCAAAAGCACACATCAGTAACAAATGACTTCCTATTCACTACTACTTGCAATGAGCAGAAGGCAGAACATCTATATATAGAAAAACAGCAGCACAAATTAGGGAGGTAATATCCTGGGGCATAATAAATTGAATCTCAAAGGGTCACAGAACCAGAACAGTGAGCGGGAAGGGCTATTCTGTAGATGCTATCAGGTCCAAAACCTTCAACTAAAAGATGACAAAACAGGCCTAGCAGAATTAATGTGCACGAAGATAAATCAATGAGAGACCTAAAATTTTAAATGATTTTCACTTTGAACCCTCAAGTTTTTCCTATAAAGCATTTGGATTATTAACAACTGTTAACTATAAAAATCTAATTTGTTTTCCTGTAGAGATTTATATATTCTGTTCTTTAGTTTGAAGTACTATGGTCTGTTAATTTACTTTAGTATTTCTCTTAAGTTTTAAAGCTGACTCCAAAAAACCTGCTAGCCAAATCTACTAAGACCTCTCTCTTTCTCATACTCATGTTCCTTTCTCAAACAAGATCTGTTAACAATCCCTTAAATTTCTAAAAAGGTAAGCAATAATTAGAGGATCTTACCTTGGACTCATCTCCTATTAGCGCTTCTTACCGACCCCTTAAGCCCCAACACCTGACGCTTTCTCAGACTCCTCCTCACGCCCTAACACTCCCGACAAATCCATTTCCCAGGACCTAGGAGGAACGTGAAGGGGCATAAGGACGGTGAGATGAAGGGAGGTGCCAAAGGTCACGACGACCGGGGTTTGGGAGATGACATCTCGTCTCTTGCCCTCACAGTTTCTCAACAAGAAGCTTGGCGCCAGCAACCTATAAACTCCCTGTCAGCTCTGATCTGCAGAAGTTTGTGACTCCAGGAAAAAAATGCATAAAGAGGAGAGGGAGCCAACCTAGGGCCTCCTAAGCGCTGACCGTACCTACTGCGCTAGACTCTGGGCGTCCCTCGACCGGCGCCCCCTCCGCCTGCTCCTCCAGCTGGGGCCCGCTATGCAGGCCGCGCACGGGATCGGGGGTAAGGTAGGCCCAGCTGAAGGCTGGTCCCGCAGAAAGCCTTTCCACCGCCGGTAGCCAAAGCCGGGGCCCGGTTCCAGCTCCTACTCGAGACCGAACGCCGCGCCACAAAAGCGGCCAGAGCCGCCCGGCCACACAGCCGCCGGGCCCCATTGCCGTCGCCTCACCTTGGCGTCGGCGGCGCGGGGCGGGACTACACGGAGCTAGCAGGTTCTGCGGCTTTCGATTGGCCGAGTCAACAGGCGCGGCCTGGAAATTATGCGTCAATGCGTGGGCGGAGTCGGACCCCAAAGGCCGGGCCATGGGCGGAGCCTGGAGGCGGGAGGGGCCGCCGAGAACACCAAGGGCGGACTAGGGAGCTATCCAAGCCACTGCACTCTAGCTTGGGTGACAGAGTAAGACCTTGTCTAAATAAATAAATAAATAAATATTTTTTAAAAAATGGAATAAGGGTTTGATTTCTATGAAATATGGTTCCTGAGAATTCCTAAAAAAGGAAACTTCCTAACATGAGTCACACTGGGGCTCTTTGCTTTCTTCTTTTAGCTCCCATTTGTTCTTTGTAGAATTCTGAAATAACATGCTATGATCTAATTATTATCCAGACAGTTCTGGGGCAGGAGGCAGGGGTGGGGGCTGCATTGCAAAAGT
This sequence comes from Otolemur garnettii, assembly GCF_000181295.1. Classification (NCBI taxonomy): domain Eukaryota; kingdom Metazoa; phylum Chordata; class Mammalia; order Primates; family Galagidae; genus Otolemur; species Otolemur garnettii. The sequence goes on along the minus strand of NW_003852423.1, from coordinate 5,733,232 downwards.
ATTTTAGCAGCAACAGCTGTGACTACTAGCTCCGAATTGGCAAGTCCGTGTGGCCTGCACTGATAGATAGTAAGATGTTAAATTTGAGGTGACTCTATATAAAGAGGATCCCGAGAAGAATTCTAAGCCAGTGTTCTCTTTCAGGGAAAAGACCCTTCCTCAAGTTTTCTTTCCTCCTTTAGTCTGAGCTCTCTAAAATGGCAAAGCTCTACACTGTACAGGTCACGAATATGGGAGAAACACTCCACGTGCCCAAAGAGCCCATGTGGGGTGTTCGCGCCTTGCTAGAGCACTGAAATGACTTGAACTCCATATCATTTTGCTTTGGTTTTCACATGAGGGCTACTTTTCTCCTATAGGTGACCACATCAAAAGTGGTTCCCCTGGTAGTGACATAGTTGAAATGTTGGGCTCTTGAGCTATGTTTTTCTAAGGTTCTCTGCCCACTTGATAACAGGGGATGCTCATGCAGAAGCTGTGATTGATGTTAACTTGGTGTTCGAAGTTTTAACTGGAACAATTTACATGTAGAAGCAAATCATGTAAGAAAATAGAAAATCCTAACTAAAGACCAAGAGTTTGTAATTGTGGGATTTTAAATAGCAGTCAATCAATGAATTGCCTTGAAACAGCCCTTGAATGGTTATTAAATTGAGTTAGATGGCTTCAAAGTGTTTTCTATGCCAGCAAGTGACTGACCAAGTACTCCAGGAAAGCCAGGGAGTCTAAGACCAGTCTATGACTTCACTGGGCTTACCACATAGAGGAAGAAAAAGATAGTCATGTGAGGGTGGCACCTGTGGCTCAAAGGAGTAGGGTGCCGGCCCCATATATCAGAGGTGGCAGGTTCAAACCTGACCTAGGCCAAAAACTACAAAAAAAAAAAAAAAAGATAGTCATGTGAAATAGGAAAATAACAAGAAAGGATTTAAATAATAATATATACCATGATAGAATGACCATGATAGTGCCATATACCGACTGGGGGGTTTGAACCTGACCCCAGCCAAACTGCGACAACAACAACAAAGCCAGGTGTTGTGGCAGGCGCCTGTAGTCCCAGCTACTTGGGAGGCTGAGGCAAGAGAATTGCCTAAGCTCAGGCGCTGGAGGTTGTTGTCAGCTATGACGTCACGGCACTCTACCAAGGGTGTTAAAGTGAGACTCTGTCTCTTAAAAAAAAAAATTAAAAACTATACCCTCACTCCAAGCTGGGTGCAATAACTCACACCTGTAATCCCAGCACTTAGGGAGGGTGAAGCAGGAGAACTGCTTGAGCCCAGGAATTTGGGACTAGCCTGGGCAACATAGTGAGAAGGCACTTTGCTGGGCAGGAGAGGAGGAGAATGAGAGCACAGTTGGAACCCCAAGGCAGGAAAGGGCCACATTTAATTCAAGGAAGACTGAATGAAGCAAATGGCCAGACAGGATGGTCCTGGGAGGAAGTAGGGGGACATGAGGGTGGTAAGGAAGGGAGGTGAAGATCGCAGCTGGGTGGTTCTAATATACGGGTCATGGTCCCTCCCAGTAAGAAAGGCCCCAGACTTATTGGAATAGTAGCCCAGGCTTCTTCTGCTCTCAGGACCTTATAAGGCAAGGCAGAACATTTAGACTTAAACTTAAATCCTCATATGAACACAGGCGCTTTATAATTTAGAGATGACATATTTCCCACTGCCACTGTTAAAGTTTAGATTTTTCCTATAGGTGATGAGGGACCACTAAAGACTTTTTTTTTTCTGAGACAGAGTCTCACTATGATGCCCTTGGTAGAGTGCCATGACATCACAGCTCAAAGCAACCTCAAACTCTTGAACTTAAGTGATTCTCTCACCTCAGCCTCCCAAGTAGCTGAGAGTACAGGCGCCCGCCACAATGCCTGCCTATTTTTAGAGATGGGGGTCTCACTCTTGCTCAGGCTGGTCTTGAACCTGTGAGCCCAGGCAGTCCATCCGTCTCAGCCTCCCAGAGTGCTAGGATTACAGGTGTGAACCACCGTGCCCGGTCCAACACTTGATTCTGTCAGATAAAAGTTTTTCATCTTGGCTCGGCGCCTATAGCTCAACCGGCTAAGGCACCAGCCACGTACACCTAAGCTGTCGGGTTCGAATCCCCAGCCCGGACCCGCCAAACAACGATGATGGCTGCAACCAAAAAATAGCCGGGCGTTGTGGCGGGCGCCTGTGGTCCCAGCTACTTGGGAGGCGGAGGCAGGAGACTCGCTTGAGCCCAGGAGTTGGAGGTTGCTGTGAGCTGTAATGCCATGGCACTCTGCCCAGGGGGACAGCTTGAGGCTCTGTCTCAAAAAAAAAAAAAAAAAGTTTTTCATCTTTACCAATCTGGCGGTTGTGAAATGATGTCTCATTGTGTGGTGATTTGTATTTCCCTGAAAGTTCTTTATATGATGTGATCTAATCTTTTATTGGGTGCATGTATTGCAAATGTATTCTTCTAATCTGTGCATTTTCATTTTTAATCAACTTTATTAAGGAATGTTTATATGAAAGAAATCACATGTACGCCTCCACAGTTTGATGATTCTTTGCAAATATATATAATTGTGTAAGCACTACAATTACGGTATGAAACAATTCCTTCACCCTAAAAAAGCTCCCTTCTGCTCTTTGTAGTCAGTTATTTCCCCACCCCCCACCGCACTGCTACGTCCAGGTAAGATGGAGCTGCTCCAAGTCGCTCCTGTTCTGCCTTTTCCAGAATGTCACACTATCAGACTCACTCTGTGTCTGGCTGCTTTCATTTAGCGTAATGCTGTTGAGAGTCATCTATGTTGTCACACGTATTAATAGTTTATTCCAAGTTGCTTAACAGCAAGGAATCATTCCGAGATGTGTGTCCTTAGGAAATTTAATCATGTGAACATTATCAAATTTATTGACAAGAACCTGGCTGGCAGAGCCTTCTACTCCTACACACCCAGGAAAGATGGTACGGCCTATCGCTGCTAGGACAGTGTGTTACTGTACTGAACGCTGTAAGCAACTATAACACACTGCTAAGTATTTGTGTATCTAAACAGTAAATATATCTTATAGAAGATAAGAAAATGGCACACCCGTACAGGGCACTTACTAGGCATGGAGCTGGAAGCTCTGGCAGTGGCTCTGAGTCAGCAAGGGATGTTTAGGCCTCGGGCATCACTGTAGATTACTGTAGAATTTGTCATCACTGTGTGCTTGGGCTACACTAAAAGTGTGTTTCTTTAATAGTAAATTAACCTTAGCTTACTGTAACTTTTGAACTTTATAAACTTATTTTTTTTTTTAAACTTTTGACTTTTACAATAACACTTAGCTTAAAACATGAACACAACTTACAGGGTACCCAAATACTTTTTATTTGCATCCTTATCCCACAAGCTTTTTTCTATTAATTTTATTTTTTCTCTTTACTTTTTAAATTTTTTTGTTAAAAACTAAGACACAAACACACACATTGCCCTAGGCCTACACAGGGTCGGATCATCAATATCACTGTCTTCTACCTGCACATCTTGTGCCTCTGGAAGGTCTTCAGGGGCTAGAGCATGCAAGGCGCTGTCGTCTCCTGTGATAACAGTGCCTTCTTTTGGATCCCTCCTAAAGGAGCTGCCTGAGGCTGTTTTATAGTTTTCTTTCTTTCTTCGTTTTTTTTTTTTAAGACAGTCTCACTGTGTCACCCTGGGTAGAGTGATGTGGCATCACAGCTCACAGCAACCTCAAATTCTTAGGCTCAAGAGATTCTCTTGCTTCAGCCTCCCAAGTAGCTGGGACTACAGGTGCCTGCCACAATGCCCTGCTATTTTTTGCTGCAGTTGTCATTATTGTCTAGCTGGCCTGAGCTGGGTTCGTACCTGCCACCCTCAGTTTATGTGGCTGGCCCTATAAGCACTGTGCTACAGGCACCAAGCCCCTGGCTATTTTTAGAGATGAGGTCTCGCTCTGGCTCAGGCTGATCTCAAACTTGTAAACTCAGGCAATCCACCTGCCTTGTCCTCCCAGAGTGCTAGGATTACCGGTATGAGCCACTGCACCCAGCCTAAAGTTCTTTTTGTAAAAACAAGTTTGTGGTAACTTTTTTATCCAGAACTTTAAAATTATAACATAACCAGACACACCCATGCTTTTGTTTATGGTTAGTGCTTGGGGGGATTTATGAAAGCCTCCACCACTTGGTTCTTCATGTTGTCATTCTCCTATATGTATTTTCTCCTGAGATTTCTTTTTTGGTTTCAAAAATGTCATGTAGGATATTCCCACATGGCAATTCATCGATAATGTACACTTAACTTACTGTGTCACATGATACAGCATTTATTATCATTTCAGAATAACATGACATAAGATAGAAGATAAGAACTCAACGTACTCAATTAAGAAAATCACTTAGGCCAGGCATGGTGGCCACACCTATAATCCTAGCACTCTCGGGAGCCAGGGGAAAAGGATCCTGTGGGCTCAAGAGTTTGAGACTAGCCTGAGAAAAAGCGAGACCTCGTCTCTACTGAAAAAATAGGCATTGTGGTGGGTAGTCCCAGCTACTTAGGAGGCTGAGGCAGGAGGATTGCTTAAACCAGAGTTTGCAATTGCTATGGGCTATTACGCCATGGTACTCTACTGAGGGTGACCAGATAAGATTCTATCTTAAAAAAAAATTAAATAAATAAATAAAAATAGCCAAGTGTTGTGGTAGGTACTTGTAGCCCCAGCTGCCTGAGGGACTGAGGCAAGAGGATTGCTTGTGCCCAAGACTTTGCAGTTGCTGTGAGCTATGATGCCACAGCACTCTACCCAGAGTGACAAGGTAAGACTCTGTCAAAAAAAAAATCACATCTCTTGTAACTGAAGGTTTTCTGAACAATGCTTGTTTTCTCAACTCAGTTTAGAATGGAGTCTAACATGCTTTAGAACACAGATCAGCAAACCCATTCGGGAAAGCACCAGCTAGTAAATACTTTTAGCCTTTGCAGGCCGCATGATCTATCACAACTACTCAACTCTGCCGGTATAATGCAAGAGCAGTGACCAACAATTTGTAAATGAACAGGTGTGGCTCTGTTCCAATAAACATTTATTTATGGACACTGAAATTTGTACTTTATATAATTTTTATGTGTCATAAAATAGTAGTCTTCCTTTGATTTTTTTCCCCAATCAACCACTAAAAAGTATAAAAACCAGACTTAACTTTTATGCCGCGTAAAAACAGGTAAAGGGGCTGGCTTTGGAGGTAAACTAGCTTGCCAAATCATGATTTAGAATATAATCCTCCAGATGTCTCTGCAAGGAAACTGGGTAACATCCTCCCTGTTTTGGACAGTTGAGCGTCAGAACCTGGAGTCTGGAGAATTCATCTAGTTTAATTTCCTTCTTCTCCTCTTTTCTTTCATTTTACTGAAGAGGAGGCTGCGGTGCAGAAAAGGAAAATGACTAGCTTCAAGTCCCTGAGCTAGTGAGTGACCATCCCTGGCTGGAGCTCAGGTCTCTCTCAGGTCCCACCTACCTTCCTCTACTCAGTTTCCCAAAACTAGATCTCAAATCCATAATCACAGCCACAAATCCTTCTGCCATATTCTCATCAGCAGCTCATCTTTTTTTTTCTTAACCCTACAAGAATTTACTTTAATAAATACCTCAAAATTAAATCTTGGTATTTAATTTGTATCACTCAAACTTGTACCTGGAATGAATAGTGGTAATTACACTGTAAATTCAAGTGACACTTTGATTAGTGAGGTGACATGATGATATCTATGAGAAAATTATACATAGAATGAAAGTTAAATACTATTAAGGCAGCAGAATTCCAAAATGCCTATGGAAGAGCTCCAAAAGAAATTTATCCCAGAATTTCGAGGACAAAAAGAAATGGCCACTCAGTTATAAGTAGCACAGGAATTGCTCCTGCAAGATTAAGCTGAGTGGCTGGACTCAGTGGCTCACATCTGCTTTAATCCTTGTACTCTGGGAGGCTGAGGCAGGTGGATTGCCTGAGCTCAGGAGTTTGAGACCATCCTGAGCTAGAGTAAGACCCTGTTTCTAAAAATAGCTGACTGTTGTGGAAGGCACACGTAGTCCCAGCTACTGGGGAGGCTGAGGCAAGGGGATCACTTGAGCCAAAGAGTTTGAGATTGCTATGGGCTATTACTCCATGGCACTCTACTGAGGGTGACCAGATGAGACTCTGTCTAAAAAAAAAAATTAAATAAATAAATAAAAATAGCAAGGTGTTGTGGTAGGTACTTGTAGTCTCAGCTGCTTGAGGGACTGAGGCAAGAGGATTGCTTGTGCCCAAGACTTTGCAGTGAGCTATGATGCCACAGCACTCTACCCAGAGTGACAAAGTGAGACTCTGTCTCAAAAAAAAAAAAAAATCATTCTGAACTCAGTAGGGATGACAAGGATGAGGTGGCTCTGAGTCAGAGGTCTATACTCTCATTGTAGGGACTCTTGGGTGGTGACATGTTTTATTAGCCTGGAATCTAAGCTCCATGAACACAGGGTCCTTCTCTCTCTTGTCACCAACCCTTGTGTCCCCCTGTAGACCAGACACACAGGAGCTCAGGAAAAAATGGTTGAATGATCAAAATCAGTCTGTAAAGGGTGATTCCTGGGAGGGGACCTGAATTTTTAAGGTACCTATTCTCCATCTTTGGAACCACTCTTTGACAAAAGCTTAAAGGATTTCTTCCACCAGGAGCTCAGTCAGAAGGTGGTCACCTCCACTCCCTGGATGACTATCTTCTTGTCTCCCCTTCGGGTGTCACTTGGGTTTGGAGGTAGTGTACATTCTAGCTATAACAAATGTATTGAATGTATTTCCTGCTAATCTGTTAAACAATAGCAAATCCAATAAGGACAACCAATGTTTATGAATGGTCAGAAGTGTTTAAAATGTAGACATTTATAAGAAGTCCTAGGAATAAGAAATTCCCGGAATAATTTATTACTTACACATTTTAATTTTCTTTGCAAGTTCTAATTCTCAGCAAACATTAATCAAGCCATCCCACTGTCTTTTAGGCTATTTTCCCCAATTTTACAGTTAGTGATTCAGCAGAAGTTAAATGAGTTGTTTCTAGGATCATATGGAGAAACTAAATTTAAATAATCCACCATTTCAGTCCGCTCCCCTTCCATTTGTTAGATTGAAATTGAGGGAGGTTTGATGAGGATTTCAACTTGCTTCCTTGGGGATTGTCTGTATATTTGCTGCTCTCTGCTGCCCCCTGTTGATATGAGAGAGGAAGGGCAGGTCTCAAGACCAATATTTCTCAAAGTTAGATCCCAGAATCAGTCACCTGGGAACTTGTAAGAGATTTAAATTATGGGGCCCCACCCTAGAGTGCTGAGTTAGAAACTCTAGGGTTAGGACTCATCAATCTGTGCTTTAAACAACTTCCAGGTGATTCTGCTGCAACGTGAAATTACTTTTCTGTGTTAGGTGCTGATGTCCTGGCCTCCCAGCCATCATGAAAATGATAAAGCCTCTCCATACTGCCTTGTCCTCAGGCCTCACATGTTGTACGTACTGCTATACCATATACAAAGCGCTTTCACATCATTCGTTCTAGCAGATCCATGTGAAGTGAGCCAGGGAGGGACTACGTACCCACTTTACAGATGAGCACACTGAGAAAGGAAACGCTCAAGAAAGGTCCAATAACTTTCCCACGGTTACTCAGCTTCCAGTGGCAGAGCTGGGTTCAAATCCAAGTCTTCTGTCATTATGTCCATGGGTAGGACTGCTCCAATTACTCTACAGCAGGGCTCCAACATTCGGAGCCATACAATTCTTTGCTGTGGGGTTGACCTGTGGATTGTAGGGTGCTGGACAGCACTACTGACATCTACCCACCGGATACCACTAGTACCCCACTCTAGTTCTGACAACCACACATGCTTCCAAACATTGCCAAATGTCTCCTCCCTGGAGGACAAAAATCACCTCTGGTTGAGAACCACTGCCCTATACCTATCACATAAATGGGAAGAAATTTTGTGATTCCTGTTGTGAAAATTTTGCACTTTTTAGAGGACATTTCAGAACAAATAACTTTTTTTTTTTGCCATGTAGCCATCTGGAAAGGGAGGGAACTAACCCGAATGTTGGTCTCCACAATACCTTCATCAGCTCCTAAGAAAATTAACAATAATTTTATAATATATCATCTGGTATCCAGGGTATTCAAGTTTCCCCAGTTGTCCCAAGAATATCTTTCATAGCTGTTTTCTCTCCAAGCTAAGATTCAATTTAGATTCTCAAATTTCATTTGGTTGCTATGCCTATTTAATCTCTATTAGTGCAGAACAGGCAAATTACATCCCATGGGCCAAATCTGGCCTACCACCTGTTTTTGTAAATACATTTTTTGCTGACACTCAGCCATACTCTTTCATTTACAATGTCTGTGGTTGTTTTCATGCTATAATGATGAGTTGAGTATTTGCAACAGAGACAACTTTTGTACAGCCCACAAAGCCTAAAATATGCTTACTACCTCGTCCTTCACTAAAGAAGATTTTTTGGGTTTTTTTTGAGACAGAGTCTTACTCTGTTGTCCTTGGTAAAGTGCCGTGGTGTCACAGCTCACAGCAACCTCAAACTCCTGGGCTTAAGTGATTCTCTTGCCTCAGCCTCCCAAGTAGCTGGGACTACAGGC
>NW_003852423.1:5709021-5723943 GCF_000181295.1 Otolemur garnettii | reverse complement strand
CCTTAGGTGTATGTGGCTGGCGCCTTAGCCGCTTGAGCCACAGGCGCCGAGCCAGAATTTTGTATTCTTTAAGTTCTGCCCGTCTCTTCACCTTCTTCTTTTATTTATTTTTTTATTAAGTCATTTGTACATAAATCATGAATACATTTATGCTATTATGGGATTCAATGTGTTGATTACCTATACAAATTGTAATGCTTACATCCTACTAATTAACATAGCCTTTACCTCATTTACCCAATTACAGTATTGTTTTTAAACTTTATTTTTTTATTATTATTTTTGTTGTTGCAGTTTTGCCAGGGCTGGGTTTGAACTCACCACCCTCGGTATATGGGGCTGACACCCTACTCACTGAGCCACAGGCACCACCCCCCAATTACAGTATTAAGACATTTGTGTTCTACACCTGATAGATCCAACTTGTACTTGCAGTATGCTCCATAGGTGAGGTCCCCCTACTAACCCTCCCTCTATCGACCTACCCCCTCCCCCACTTTTATTTTTAATATGTTAACTGTTCAAAGAGACCAGGACAATTGCTTATAGAAAGTCTCTGATTTTATTTTGGTCTGATCATTTACATGTATTGACTTAAACTTTTAATTGAAGTTTCATATACTGTATACATATGTTTTAAAGTAGAAAGTATTTATGACATTATCAAAGCTCTACAAGGTGTCATTAAACAATTGTTTACCTGTCAGAAACAATAAGTGAAATTGAAAGGCAAATGACAAATTGGAAAAAATAGTTACAATACTGAAATATTGTGTCTTCCCACAGTTTATGTTTCAGAAAGGAGAGAAAAAGAACGTCATGTCTAGCCTACGGCAGATGGTCTTAGTTACAAATGGTGGTAAAATCTTTACTTTTTAAGGATCAAGTTTCCATATCATTTAAATAGAGGAAACTGGTAGGAAAACCAGGGACTTCTTTCTTTGGGAAATCACAGTGTATGATTTCAAATATGTGCACCAGAGTGTACAGAAGTTCAAATAGAAACAAAAAAGTGTCCTTTCGAGAGCAGAAAGGCTAATTAATGTCCACAGAATAAATGAATGAATGGGGATACTATTCCTTCACTTAGCTAGACAGAGCAGGTTATCACTGAAATACTGATACTCATCTATTAGATTAATATTTTTTTCTAAATATGATAAGCAAGTACTGAAGGCTTGGGTCTGTTATTGTTCTGTCAGGAGTGCACGCACGTTCATTGAAATAGGATTCATTGAGCTTGGAACACGATCTTAAGGACAGGGCTACAATGGTTTCATGCATATGGTTGTACTGTAAGCTAGAAAGTATTCTGCCTCTCCTTCCAGTGGACCTGGGTCAGCCTCAAATGAACAGTAGCTTTTCCCCCTACTCTGGGACATGTTATGTCTATTCTACTGGTCACCGAAGACAACACAAGTGAAACAGAAAATAGTGAAAGGAAGCGCTGCTAAGTTGTTCTACTGGTTGTGCAACATGGCTGAGGCTGCCTGTAATACAATCCCTCTGCATTTCTCTAAAATGTCATTTAATCTATAAAAAAAAGAATTCAACCTCTCTAAACCACAATATCTATGTTACAATATCCTTTTGGGGGGGAAAAAGTTAACAGTCATCCACTCCAGCACAGCTTGCATAAACGGCACTGAAGAGTAAGCTTCAAAAATAAGGCTAAAATTTAAAGAATTCCTGGTTGGTTCTTGAGCAGGGGATCCTTCTCCTGGTTTCCGGGGAAGAGCACCACCTTGGCATGGTTGAGGAAGACGTTCAGGCCTTTGCTTTTGATCACATTCCCAGGACTACTTTCTATTGGCTTGTATTCCTTGTGTTTTCTGAAAACAATGTGTCGGGTTGTTACTGTTAAAAGCTCTTCAGCTGAATTATATTACGTTCTACAATCTTTTTTTGCCAGGTGCAAAAGGGTTAATTCCGTTTAACCTAATCTGCGGTTCACAAGACGCTGGTGTCTTGTGAACATCTATTTCTTTTTTTCATGCAATGAATGTGCTTGCTTACTATAATTTGTGATTATATGTTAAACATTAGGTTGACACAATTTTGTCAAGTTGCTGACATCTGATAGCATTTTCAGGATTAAAAATATAAACCACAGCAAAATTAGCAGGCCAGTTTAGTAGTTGTCACTCCATGAAATATTTTCCTCCCCTACACAAAATGTCCAAAAGCAAAGGAAGGGAAAATGGCCCATTTGTACAGAAATATATTTACATTTTACAGTACACTGATAGCAATGCAAAGTATTAGAACCAGAAACTTACTTGTACACCAAGAGGGCAACCACAGAGACAAATACCGCCAAGCAGCCAACAGAGATCAGGGCACCATTTGCCATTTTCAAAGGGGTGACTGGATCTTAAAACAGAAGCAAGGCCATATTAGTTCTGTCTTCCACCCAGAGGACACGCCACTTATAATGCCATTAAATAAATGAGGCAGGGAGCTGTCACAGAAGATGTACAGCTCCCTCTGGGCTTGCAGTAATCTTTTTCCATTAAATAATACACATAGTCTTTGGGTCAGCTTATCTTCCACTTAGAGGATGAGTCAGCTTGTCTGGAACACTGTGTTGAGGGCTCAGAGAGAGATGTTACATCCTGGAGACACCTGCTCAAGTCTCCGGTGACCCAGCAGCGCCACCGTGGGGAAGGGCTCTTGCAATCCACCTGCCACTCTCACCCCTACCTGCCTTCCAACTGCGCTACAAATTCCAGGAGCTGCTCACTCACCCCACTCTCTGAAGCCTTCACCCCCTGCAAGGGTGTCCTTTCCCTGGGTCCTGAGTCCACCCCTTCACAGCTGCTGCCAGCCTTCCCTGTCACCACTCTGCTCACCTCTCTTCCTATGTTACAAGGTGGTGCAATCATTTCTTTACACGTATTTCACCCCCTAGACTGTGAGAGCCGTAAACACCGGGGTTGTGTCTTCTCTCTACTCCCAGAACCCAGCAAATCCTTTAGTTCTGTCTCTGCCACCAAAGCGTGCCCAGAGTGGATTTGCTATTCCTCCATCTCCCTGTGCACAGACTAAAACCCACGCAAACAGGCTGCTCATTCTTTGTAATTCAGGTCCCAGCTCAGAGGCCCTTTACCAAGTGGGTGGCACTGGGTTGTTTGGTCTTTTTCTGACCTCCCAATCTGAGAGCCAACCTCTGTCTCTGCCTCCCTCCTTCCTCCCTGTTCACCCGTCTTCATCCCCAGACCTCGTTTTATTTTCTTTGCATGGTCATTGCCCAGATTTGATTACTGTCTGTGTTAAGTTAAATAAGCAGGAGGCTGGCCTGAGGCTATCTCATATTTTGAGTACCTACCCAACAAATAAAAGGCTTATTTCTTTATTTATTTATCCATAGAGCCTTACTCTTTCACCCTGGGTTGAGTCCTGTGGCATCCTCATAGCTCACAGCCACCTCAAACTCTTGGGTTCAAGTGATCCCCTTGCTTCAGCCTCTCAAGTAGCTGGGACTACAGGCACCCACCACAATACTTCACTAATTTTTTTTTCTATTTTTAGTAGAGACAGGGTCTCACTCTTGCTCAGGCTGGTCTTGAATTCCTGAGTTTAAGCAATCCACCTGCCTCAGCCTCCCGGAGAACTAGGATTATAGACATGACCCACCGCACCCCGGAGCCCACAGCTTGATTTTAAAATGTAGGCAAACTGAAGCCCAACTGAGTACAATCCTCCCTAGGTATATGCAGGGATTATTTTCAGGGACCCTGTGTATCAGAGGTCCACTCATAGTCTAGTCCTGCAGTTGGCCTGTGGAAGGCAGGTTTGGCATCCTCCAAAACTGTATTTTCTATTTGTGTTTGATCCAAGCATCGGTGGACTCTCAAGTTCAAACCCATGTTGCTCAAGGGTCAACCGTGTATTTTGTAACAAACGTCCTAGTTTCAACCAATCACCAGCAACCACCCTGTCACACCAGGCCACAGTAAAGCAAACATCAAGGGCGTTGCCTGTGGCTCAGTGGGTAGAGTGCTGGCCCCATATACTGAGGGTGGCTGGTTCCAACCCAGCCCTGGCCAGCTAAAAGAGCAATGAGAATTGCAACAAAAAATAGCCAAGTGTTGTGGCAGGCACCTATAGTCCCAGCTACTTGGGAGGCTGAGGCAAGAGAATTGCTTAAGCCCAAGAGTTAGAGGTTGCTGTCAGCTGTGACAGCACAGCACTCTACCGAGGGCAACAAAATGAGGCTGTCTCAAAAAAAAAAAAACAAAAAACCGCAAACATCTAGCTGTTGCCAATCAGATGATTTCTCTACTTTGCTTCCTGTTCAAGGCAGATCAGGAGTTTGAGACCAGCCTGAGCAAGAGTGAGACCCCCATCTACACTAAAAAAATAGACAAATTAGCCAGGCTTGTGGCAGGCACCTGTAGTCCCAGCTACTCAGGAGGCTGAGGCAAGAGGATCACTTGAACCCAGGAGTTTGAGGTTGCTGTGAGCTTAGCTGATGCCACAGCACTCTAGTCTGGGCAACAGAGTGAGACTCTGTTTCAAAAAAAAGTGGAATTGTGTCTTAAACCTAGACCTGTGCAGAGCATGAAGTACATGCTCAATGAATACTTGTTGAAAGGACTGCAGGTGCTTTAGGAATGTTCATTGGACCAATACATAAAAGTCATTTCAGGTAAAAAAAGATAAAGTCTATGTGTGTGCCTTTGAACAGTCATCTATTTCTCAAATTCTGATTTTTTTTTTTTTGGAGATAGGTCTCTCTCTAATGCCCAGGGATCCTCTCGCCGCAGCCTCTTGAGTAGCTAGGACTATAGGCACATGCCACTGTGCCCAGTGTTCTGAGCTTTATTTGGCTTTTGAAAATGACTCATATCACACCTTAAGTTATTGCTCACTAGAAGAAGAATTAAAAGAAAGCAAGTATCTAAACATCTAATTTACACAAGAGATCAATGCTTTGCCAGCGCTGAGGAAGCTTAATAGAATGAATTATTAAAGGTAATTAACAAAAGCTGGAGGAGGAATAACTTCATCAGCTCCTGGAGGTGACTATCCCGCAGTCACTCACCTGTGGAGGTTAAGGCTGCCCCCTCTGTCCCTGCCCTCTCCAGGTCTCTCCTGAGACCCGATCCCGCTTACCCTGCAGGAAGTAGGATACCCTTGTATCTTTCTCTGTATTGCTGGATCTCACCACAATATGCCCTTATACAAATAATTTTATGGATGATCACTTAAGCTTTTCCTTCTTTTTTTCTTTTTGCAGTTTTTGGCTGGGAGTTGGGTTTGAATCTGCCACCTCTGGTATATGGGGCTGGGCGCCCTACTCCTTTGAGCCACAGGTGCCGCCTTAAGCTTTTCTTTCAGCAAGGTTAAAGCTACCCCTTTATATGATTAATAAGTAAATACATGTTTAGCTACATTTACATTATCAGATAGGCTCCAAGTCCAAAGGAGTTATTAGTGAATTAGTCATTAGATTGTACCCGACAATACTCAAATTAAGGAGCGAAGTAAGTGGTGTCATGTGTACACAACTCAATCTTTCCCTTCTATTCTACTATTCTACTATGTAACATTCTTCTAAGACTTCTAAATAAGTATCTTACAACAAAATTGGCTATAAGTGAAATTCAGGCTTGGCGCCCGTAGCACAGTGGTTACGGTGCCAGCCACATACACCGGGGCTGGTGGGTTTGAACCTGGCCTGGGCCTGCTAAATAATGACAACTCCAACAAAAAAATAGCGGGGTGTTGTGGCAGGTGCCTGTAGTCCCAGTTACTTGGGAGGCTGAGGCAAGAGAATCGCTTGACCCCAAAACTTTGAGGTTGCTACAAGCTGTGACACCATGGAACTCTACTGAGGGTGACATAATGAGACTCTGTCTCCAAAAAAAAAGGTGAAATTCAGGGCCTTTAGTTACAGCCTTGTTTGAGGTTTGGGGAAAACTGGATGCCACCAGTAAAGGCAAATTTCTATTTTTTTTTATTTATTTAATTTATTTTTTTAGCTTTTGCCTGGGCTGAGTTTGCACCTGCCACCTCTGGGGCATTTGGGGCCAGGGCCCTACTCCTTTGAGCCACAGGTGCCGCCCAAAGGCAAATTTCTAAATGAAATTCATTTCTAAATGAAATTCCTTTGTCTACTCTGCTAATATTTTCCTTTCCAAACATTAGGAGGGCGAACAGTAGTTTTTCTGGAGAAGATCTGAAGCATAGTAAGTTGGTTAGTGAGAACACTTGTGAAATTTGGAAAGGAAAAGAGAGGACGTGTGGCAACTTAGAAGGGAGCAAGGCATCCGGACTTCTTGGCTTCGTATCTTTGCCCAGGTGGGTTTTCTTTTTTTCTTTTCTTTTTTTTTTTTTTAAGATAGTTAATTATATTTATTCATGGGCTCATTTTGCAAGCATTAGATCAAGCCTGGGCTTTGACTCTGTGATCCCATATTCACATATTAAGGAAGAGAAAAGCAAACTATGATCCATGTACCTGGCTGAAAACTAAAGGCTCGGGGTTAATCAGATGGTAGTTTTTGAATTCCTACAGCCTAGAGTTCAGCAGTCACAGGTCTTTCAGGTCCTTTTGGATGTCCCACAGGGTATCTGCACTTTTCTTGAGCTGAGCAACCTCTTCATCCTTTAGTTTCTGGTTGATGACGCTAGTTAATCCCCGAGTGCTGAGGATACACAGAAGGCTCAGGAAGACTTCATTCTCAATACTGTACATCCCCTTCACCGTTGTTGATACTGGGTGAATCCTGGATAGATTTTTCAGTATGGATTCAAGAAGATCAGCTACACTTAATCCAATCGCCCAATAAGTGTATCCTTTTAGCTTGATGACTTCATAGGCACTCTCAAACCATCTTATAAACTTCTTTCCAATTTTCACTATCATTGTCTGTTCCCATTTCTGGATTCAATTCCTGGAGAGAAACACCTGCCACATTGACTCCACTCCACACAGCCACACTTGAGTCGCCATGTTCTCCCAAAATCCATCGTGGCAGCTGCTGGGATGAATGCCAAGTTTTTTGCCAAGTTTTTTAGCCATAAGATAGCAAAATCTAGCAGAATCCAGGTTGCACCCACTTCCAATCACACGGTGTTTCGGTAATCCACTTAGTTTGGATAACATATGTAAGAATGTCCACTGGGTTGGAAACCACAATTATGATGCAATCAGGACTGTACTTGACGATCTGAGGAAGAATGAACTTGACAACATTAACATTTCTCTGTACCAGATTGAGACGACTCTCCCCCTCTTGCTGACGGATGCCTGCAGTTCCCACCACGATCTTAGAATTGGCAGTCACAGAGTAATCTTTATCTGCCACAATTTTAGGTGTCTGAAGAAATAAGCTCCCCTGCTGCAGATTCATCCTTTCTCCTTTAAGCTTATCTTCCAGAACATCACAAGAGCAAGTTCATCAGCCAGAGACTTTCCCAGAATGCTGATAGCACACGCCATGCCAACTTGTCCAACATCCACTATCGTGATCTTACTGTTTGGGACCTCTGCTGCTGCTTCTGCAACTGGTGCAATGAGTTTTTCCTTAAGAGTTGCCACTATGGGCTCGGCACCTGTGGCTCAAGTGGCTAAGGCGCCAGCCATGTACACCCAAGATGGAGGGTTCGAATCCCCAGCCCGGGCCGCCAAACAACAATGATGGCTGCAACCAAAAAAAAAAAAAAAATAGCCGGGTGTTGTGGCGGGCGCCTGTGGTCCCAGCTACTTGGGAGGTGGAGGCAGGAGACTCGCTTGAGCCCAGGAGTTGGAGGTTGCTATGAGCTGAGATGCCACGGCACTCTGCCCAGGGGGACAGCTTGAGGATCCTGTCTCAAAAAAAAAAAAAAAAGAGCCACTATGCACAGGAGGAAGAAGGCTCCACTAGCGGCTGTGAAAGTCAAGCGCAGGCGAGCTGTTTGCTGCCCCAGGTGGGTTTTCATGAAAACATGATAGCCTCTCCTTTGCTATCATTTCAGTGATCACGTCCCATTATTATTCGTCCATGAAGATTTTCATCAAAAGGTTTTCTTTGGCCATTATTTCACTGGGTCTCTCTCTCCCTCTCTCACTCCCCTACTCTCTCCTTCTGCAAGTTGATATGCTGTTGGGTTTTAATGTCAGTTTGCAAATCCTTATTAATAAACACTCAATAAATTTTGCACTGAAATAAAATTAACATGATAGCAAAGTTCCAGATATCTTCAGAATTGGGCACTCACTTTACCTGTAATATGAAATGCTTGTGTGACCATAAATCAAAACTTACCTCTGCCAGGAACAGAGACCAGGGTGCTTGTGAGGGCCAGACTTTCGTTGTCACTCAGAGTGAGGTGCACACAGTAGGTCCCAGACCTGTTGAAGGTTCTTCTCACGGTCAGCAGGCACGTGTCGCCCACGTGCACAGGGCCACAGACTGCATGCTGGGCGATCTTGCAGGTGGGGTCAGAAATGATGGTGCAGACCTCTGTGGGAATGCTGTCACGTGGAAGGGGTGGGGCAGGGCACGCAGGGCACAGAGATGGGGAGAGAGGAAAGTAATAACAGTCTTAAAAAAGAAAAATCATAATTTCTGTAAAATTGAATTCCCTCTTATTCTTACTCAAACCATATGATGAATTGATGGGTCTGATTTACTCTTTTTTAGGGGGACAGAGTACAGGGAACCTTATTGATGGTACATGACAAAGCTGGGCTCTCTGGCCTCTCCTGTTTGTCAGGGGGTCTGGTGTGGAAACTGGGTCAAGGGGAGATTCTCAGTGAGGTGGGGGACTGAGTAGGCAAAAATATGGAGCAAGTCACAAATTCGCCTGTCATCCTCATGCAGGGACTGGGCTAATTTTCCTTGTACCGGTCCAGTTTTTATATAAGTCTGATTTACTCTCAAGCCTGGGTGAAGAGCTACTATTCCAATGTGACTTTAGGAAGCTGAGGCCCCAGGACAGGAGGAGGAAGAAATGGCCTCCCCCAAGGCAAGAGGCTGGTAGAGACCGTGTAAAACCAAGTCATTCCCTCTACACCTTGAGAATGTCCAAAGGTACAGATGGCTTAGGTGTTAGGCAAAGTTTTTTTTGTTGTTGTTTGTCTTTCTTTCATTTTTCTTTTTTTTACACAGAGTAGTCTTGCTCTGTCGCCCCAGCTAGAGTGCAGTAGCTCTCCACTGTAGCAAAATGTGTGTATTCCTAATGCCACCACCTAGGGTCCTTTATAAGTCTTTCCTTATCCAGAGTTATGGGTAAATAGAAATTTAAATCAACTTTATTTGGACCTGGGGTCCTCACCAAACCCACCCTCTGATAAGACAATGTACTCACGTCCCTTGGCAGGTCACAACAAAGTCCATTAGGGAGTTGTCGGACTGTGGCATGGGCATCAGGACTTCTGTCATCTGGATGATGTTAACCTCTAAAATTCCCTCTAACAAAACACCCCCCCCCATAGAAAACGCATCAAAATACAAAATCAAACCAAGCTAAACAACCACATTGTAATAGACTGAATGTTTGTCTCCCTCAAAATTCACATTTTTTTTTTTTTGAGACAGAGCCTCAAGCTGTCCCCCTGGGTAGAGCGCCGTGGCATCCCAGCTCACAGCAACCTCCAACTCCTGGGCTCAAGCGAATCTCCTGTCTCCACCTCCCAAGTAGCTGGGACCACATGTGCCCGCCACAATACCTGGCTATTTTTTGGTTGCAGCCATCATTGTTGTTTTGGTGGGCCCAGGCTGGATTTGAACCCACCACCTTAGGTGTATGTGGCTGGTGCCTTAGCCACTTGAGCCACAGGTGCTGAGCCCACATTTTGAAATTCTAATCTAGCTCCAAGGTGATGGTATTAGGAGGTGAGGCCTTTGGGGTGAAGCCCTCATAAATGGGATTAGTGCCCTTATGAAAGAAACCCCAGAGAGCTCCCTTGCCTCTCCCACCATGTGAAGACACAGCAAGAAGTTCCCATCGAGAACCAGGAAGCAAGCCCTCTCCAGATGCCAAATCTGCCGATCTTTGACGTCCCAGCCTCCAGAACCATGAGAAATATATAAATTTCTGTTGTTTGTTTCTAAGCCACCCCAAGTCTATGGTATTCAATTGTAGAACTGTGGATGGACTATGACAGCCCCTTAATAAATTAGAAGGCAAAAAGGGGGGTGCTGGGAGGAGACAGCTCTCTCTCCATACAAAAACACATCAGATCTGAGAATCTATCCCATAGCTTTGGATATATGTCCATGAAGCATTTCAAAGTCAAACCAAACTGTTCTTTAGTCCGATCTAGATTTTTATTTCTAGAGCCCGTGTATTAGGAAGCAGCACCCTCTCTGGGTCAGTATTTCAGGAAAAGGTAACCTCTGGATGGATGCAGTCACTACCACCCCCAGCTCAGCGTGTGGCCAGCTTAACAGGTGTCTCAGCCTCAGGGGCAAGAGCCTGGGGTTCCATCCTCACCCCCAGAACCAGGGAGCTTTGGTGCCTACCTGTCTTCTCTGCTGGATACCTTAGGGCTGTGCCCCAAATGCATAGCCCTGTGTGGTGGCCTGCTTATTCCCCTTTTACATACAAGAATTATGACTTTGTCAAAGTTAGCTAGAAAAAGAGCATGGAAGTTGTGGGATGTCGATACTGGTTCCTGTCACCCATATCCATCCAGATTGCTTGGATGCACAGGGATCCAGGCCCAGGGCGGGCTCATTGGTATGTGGGCTGCACAGAGGGCTCCTGCTCACCAGGATGTCTAAAGAAGGCTGGGCTAAGCAGGTGGAAATCTGGAAACTAGTGGAATCTTTGCTCGTGCATGTGTGACATCACCTCAGACAAGGAGTAGGGTGCCCCAACTAGCCACCTTTCCCCTTAGAGTTAGCAAAGTGAGTGGATTCCAGCAGGGAAAGAACACCAGCCTTACCCACAATGGTGATGGTGGCTTTGAAGTAGCCGTATCTGTTAATCAGGCAGTTTTCATCAAGAATCTCATTCAGCTCCAGGAGGTCATCACTCGTAGGTACTGGAGTGTTGGGATAAGACTTCGGAGTAGTTGCTAAAAATGTAAAAGATACATGTGGTATAATCAGTAATCTAAACATTTGTCCTCTGCTTTTTAGAAGAACATCAAGAATTCTATATTAAAATTGCTGTGGAAATTTAAATGTGTAACGATTCACACAGATGCAAGAGCTATGAGGCATTATCATTGCTAAATTATGTAAATACATATAATCCTATATTTTGTTTAAACACAGAAAGCAAAAGTTGAGGCCATATTAAAGTGTACGCTGCGATAGTCATGGTGAGATAAAGCAGGCCTTAACAGACACAGTGGCGTTTTCATTTTGGAGGTGGGTATTCTGAGCTCCAATTCCAGCTCTCCTTGTTTTTAGCTCTTGGAGACCACAGGCACTTCATTTAACCTGTCTTTGCCTCTATTTGCTCATTGGTAAAATAGGAAAAATACTTCACTGTCCTCCCAGAGCTGAACTATGAAACTTAAATAGGATAAAGTATATAACACCTGCTTCTCGCAGCTGCCGCAAAGGAAATATTTAGTATGTATCAGTTTCCTTGGAAAAATGCAGAAAGTGTAATTATTTTCCTATTTGGATGTCATACAGCTCCAAATCTAAAATTCTAAAAGTCTCACTGTGATGAGCAGAGATGTGAGAAAGAAAGAAGTAAGTACTGAACATTTTTGAAAATAAGACTTGAATATAATTAGGGCAAATAATTTAGTGCCTTATTAGTTACAATTTAAACAGCTCTAATTGTAATGTGGAGGCTCCTTTAATACATGTTAAAGGAAATATGATACTGAAAATACAACCTTATCTTTTCTTTAATTTCCAAAGGCACATGAAATGGACTCAGTATTGGGAGAAAGGCATCCAAGCCTTTCAAGGGCTGCATCTCTGGTCAGCCTGGGCAACAGAGGGGCCCCATCTCTATCAAAAGTTTAAAAATTATCCTAGTGTGCCTGTAGTCCCAGCTATTTGAGAAGCTGAGGCAAGAAGATCTCCTGAGCCCAGGAGTTTAAGGCTGCAGCTGAGCTGTGATTATGCCACTGTACTCCAACCTGGGCCATAGAAGGAGATCTTGTCTCTAACCAAACCAAACCAAAGCCAAAACAGCTGCATCTCCAACTTGGTGACATGTAAAGGTGAAGCCAGCTGGGAACTTCCCCCCACCTCAGGGCTTCTCAGAACATGCCCTGTGGGTGAACATGCCCTTGTGACTCTCCTGTGCCCAGAGGTGGCTTCTCAGAGTTCTCAGAACCATTCCAGAAATGAGGGTTCCACAACACACACTGTGGGAAACGGCGCTTGGATAAAGCCTAGAAGGGTCGTGACACTGTTGGATTCAAAAGCAGTGGTTTATTAGCAGGAAGTGCTACGTCAGGCTCAGGGGCCCCTGAGTTTCACAGCTGTCCTTTTGATATGACTGCAGCACAGTCAGTCTGTCTGTCCTGAGATTGAACTGGTGTTCTCCATAGCAGTAGGTTTGTTTGTACAGGGCATTTAAAGTCACTGGCTCTTCCCCAGGAAACTACAAAATTTCCTTCTTTTGAAGTTCTTAACAGAACAGGTAGAGTTTAGTTGTCAATTTAGAGCATAGAATCACGACTATTATATTTTAAAATGTAACTCCTTAAAAAAAAAAATGACCAAATCTGCCAGGTGCTGTGGCTCATTCCTTGTAATCCTAGCACTCTGGGAGGCCAAGGTGGGAGGATCCCTTGAGATCAGGAGATCAAGATCACCTTGAACAAAAGCAAGACGCTGCCTCTGCTAAAAATAGAAAGAATTAGCTGGGTGTGGTGGTGGGCAACTATAGTCTCAGTTACTGGGGAGGCTGAGGTAGGAGGATCACTTGAGCCCAGGAGTTTGAGGCTGCTGTGAGCTATGATCACACCATTGCAACCTGCAACGCTAGCCTGGCAACAGAGTGAGAATCTGTCTCAAAAAACCCAACCCCCCCTAAAAACCAAATAATCAAAGTCAATGCTTCTACGTACGTAGAATACTTAAAAATGCATATGGAGTTTTGACATATGTATAAAGTCAAGGTATGACTAGAGGGCTGATGGAAAGAAAGAAACACCTTAAAAGACAGATGGGAAAGAAGGTAAACTTCATCCTCATGTCCTATTACCCAGAGAATGGGGTGAACACTCTTGAATCTTTGGGAAAATAGGAAAATTCTCTATGATATGATATATGATATGCTACATCCTGCTATACATACATTATATATAGCATTACACTGATTAGCATCCATCTTACAAAGTTTTTTTTTCAGATATGTTCACAAGAGTCTGAAAAACAATAGCACTGTTAGCTAAGAAAAGAAAACTCTGTGGCTTGGCTTGGCACTCGTAGCAGTGGTTACGGTGCCGGCCACATGCACCGAGGCTGGCGGGTTCGAACCTGGCTGGGGGCCAGCTAAACAATAATGACAACTACAACAAAAAAATAACTGGGTTTTGTGACTGAGGCAAGAGAATTGCTTAAGCCCAAGAGTTTGAGTTTGCTGTGAGCTGTGATGCCACCACACTTTACTGAGAGCGATGTAGTGAAACTCTGTCTCAAAAAAAAAAAAAGACAAAAACTCTGTGGTTTAAGAACAGTACGCACCCACATGCCTCCTGATTCCAGTATCTACCTGAGTCACCTCTTCACCTCTGCTTCTGCCTCGCTCTTGTGATTGCATTTGGTTTCTGTCTGGGGCTGTGCTTTATTAGGAAGCCATTTACCACATCAGAGAGAACATAAATTTTGGCCAAATGATAATATGCTGCTCATAACCCAAGCCTGTTCATATGGTTTGAGTAGCCGGAAATGCTTTCTAGAAGAGACCCCATTAGAAGTCAGGAGCTGACTCCCAGCATCACCATGGGTCTCACTACTCAGTCCCCACTCCAGCTCCCCACCCCAACAGCTGCTTCAAGGCTTTTTAGGGTTGATTACAATTGACCTAACACTTTTAGATAAAACCAGGCAGCTTCCCTTTGCAGTGTGGCTTAATTAACTCATTGGAGTTATTCGTTTATATCTTATGATCTGACCTAAGGAAAATAATAACAAATTAAAAGTATTTTTTCCAACTTGGCACCTGTAGCTCAGCGGCTAGGGCACCAGCCACATATACCAGAGCTGGTGGATTCGAATCTAGCCCAGGCCTGCCAAACAACAATGACAACTAACAACCAAAAAAATAGCTGGGTATTGTGGTGGGCGCCTGTAGTCCCAGCTACTTGGGAGGCTAAGGCAAGGGAATTGCTTAAGCCCAAGAGTTTGAGGTTGCTGTGAGCTATGACGCCATAGCACTCTGCCCAGGGCAATAGAGCTTGAGACTCTATCTCCACAAAAAAAAGTATTTTTTCATTGACTTCAAATATACACATGTGTACATGTGTCTCTCTCTCTCTCTCTATATATATATGTGTGTATATATATGTGTGTGTGTGCATCTATCTATCTATCTATCTATCTCTATATATGCTTTTTTAATAGATTCTCACTCTGTTGCCCAGGCTAGAGAGCTGTGACATCAGCATAGCTCATAACAACCTCAAATTCCTGGGCTTAAGTGATGCTACTGCCTCAGCCTCCTGAGTAGCTGGACTACAGGTGCCTGTGGCTCAGTGGGTAGGGTTCCAGCCCCATATACTTGATTTTTCTATTTTTAGTAGAGACAGGGTCTCACTCTTTTGAGCTCAAGAGATCCTCCTATCTTAGCCTCCAAGAGTGCTAGGATTATAGGTGTGAGCCCTGTGCCCAGCCAGACTTCAAACACATTCTTAATACATACTATGATAAAAATATTTTTATTTATTTATTTTTTTGAGACAGAGCCTCAAGCTGTCCCCCCGGGTAGAGTGCCGTGGCATTACAGCTCACAGCAACCTCCAACTCCTGGGCTCAAGCGAGTCTCCTGCCTCCGCCTCCCAAGTAG
>NW_003852423.1:5707653-5708636 GCF_000181295.1 Otolemur garnettii | reverse complement strand
TTTTTAGAGACATTGCCACCCTCAGTAGAATGCCATGGCATCACACAGCTCACAGCAACCTCCAACTCGTGGGCTTAGGCAATTCTCTTACCTCAGCCTCCCAAGTAGCTGGGACCACAGGCACTCACCACAATGCCCAGCTATTTGTAAATGCACCGAAAAAAATCTGGAAAGAAACATTCCAAGCTATGTACAGGGTTTAACTCCTGGGAGGGGAGTGTGAATAGGGACTTTTCTTTTTTTTTTTACTCTAGACTTAGCTCCAGCACTGAGAGATGAATTTTTACCAAGGAATGTGAATTAATTTTGTAATTTAAAACATTTCCAAAAAAGAATCACAATTAGTAATAATAACTTATATTGTCTTGATTTATATATGCTTAATTTAACAAAGCCTCATTTTATTACTAACACTTTATTATTACAGCTTATTATTTATAACTAATAGGTTTTGGTAAAAAAAAAACAAAAACCTGCAAGTCCAGACGTGTCAACAGTGTTCTCTTTAGGCTTGGATGTGTCGCCCTCTTGTGGCCAGTGAGAGGCAGTCTGCCCTCCCTGGAATCCCAGGGTGCTAAGCTGTGTGGACCTTCCAGTGGGAAAGGGTGGTGACTGCACCAGCTAGTGTGGAAATCAGATGGAAACAACGCTCCCCAAAGTGGGCTCTTAAGGGCTTCTCGAATGTCCTCAACAGCTCTTATTAGAGCATGGCATTTAATTAATCATGCCTTATATCAGAGCAATTTCAATGTCAGGAGTTGGTCTAGCTTGCTAGCCCAGAAATACTCCCAAGCTGCCTTCTTTCTTAAGCCATTTGAAAATTGCTTTCAAGTATGGCTGTATTTTTTTCTTTTCTTTTAAGACAAAGTCTCACTCTGTCACCCTGGGTAGTGTGCCATGGCATCATAGCTCATAGCAACCTCAATCTCTTGGGCTTAGGGTGGTGCCTGTGGCTCAAGGAATAGGGTGCCAGCCCCATATAC
>NW_003852423.1:5702597-5706788 GCF_000181295.1 Otolemur garnettii | reverse complement strand
GGGCAGGGCAGGGCAGGGCAGAGCAGGGCAGGAGAATGGTGGAGGAGTATGAGAGCCGGTCATTTATAAAGGGCCAGTGGGTCTTTTCATCTCTACAAAAAATGAGAGATAAACACATATGTGGCTTGGAGACTGTGGCTCAAGCAGCTAAGGTGCCAGTCACATATACCACAGCTGGGGGGTTCGAATCCAGCCCGGGCCTGCCAAACAACAATGACAACTACAACCAAAAAATAGCTGAACATCGTGGTGGGCGCCTGTAGTCCCAGCTACTTGGGAGGCTAAGGCAAGAGAATCGCTTAAGCCAGGAGATGAGGGTTACTGTGAACTGTGATGCCATGGCATTCTACCCAGGGCAATAGCTTGAGGCTCTGTCTCAAAGAAAACAAACAAACAAATCCAAAAATAGAAATGTGACAGGCTAGAAGGGGGATAGCATCAGTACACACAGTAAGGATCACTGCAAATCAAGAAGGTCCAGGAGCTTTATGCAAGTCACCAAATTCTATTTGCAAAGTGACTTAAAACACATTCTTCTTTCTTCCACATTCTAAAGGCTTAATTGGCTTAAAAAAAAATCAACAGGTTGGCCTGGCACTGGTGGCTCACACCTGTAATCCTAGCACTCTGAGAGGCCCAGGCACCAGGATCCTTTGAGCTCAAGACCAGTATCAGCAAGAGTGAGACCCCGTCTCTACCAAAAATAGAAATATTAGCTGGACTTTGTGGTGGGTGCCTGTAGTTGCTGCTACTCGGGAGGCTAAGGCAGGAAGCTGAGGCAGGAAGATCAATTGAACCCAGGAGTTTGAGGTTGCTGTGAGCTAGATTAACACCATAGCACTCTACCCTGGGCAACTGTGCCCCCCCGCCCCCCGCAAAGGGTACTAAATGAAATCATTACAGAGTCTCTACAATATCCTTTTAAGTAGAGATTTAATAATCTGACCAACATGAATATTTTATCAACCATTCATTGAGGAACCTCCATCAAAGGTTACTGGGAACATCTTACCTAAAGAGGAGGTGGGTTTTGGAGGTGTAGGTGACGGTATGGGACAAGGTCCGGGCACTGCAGCTTGCACCGTGAGGTTAAGGTGAAAGGTTCCATTGAGTACATATGTGTGATTCAAAGAATGATTGTTGGAAACAAACAGGCCAGTGTTATCCCCGAAGTTCCACTTATAGTTAATGGTAGACTCATTGAGGAAGTGGCTAGGGTCATGAATCAGGACATCGAACTTAATGGGGAGGTCTTTGAGGAAGGTTTCGTCAGATGAATTCCGATTGTTCTTCTGAGACATAGTCACGAAGATAGGAATCTGATCTGAAAGACACATCCCCAAAAGGAAAGAAAGTGCATGATTGCTTGGTGTTTAGCAGAGGACTTCATTGATGCTTTATTGATGCTATTTAGCAGAGGTTAAACAATTAAAATTAGGCATAGTTTAGCATCATTTTTTCCTTTTCACACGCATATTTTCTAGAGTTTTCCCCAGCTATTCTGGAAAACATAGATGGAATGCAACATCATTAAACACCCAAGTGTCAGTAGGAGCCCAGATGAATCGTAACTTAGCCAAGAACATTCAGCTCTAACTCTTTCTTCACCCACTAACATCAACAGAACTAAGTACTTCATCCATAGTTAAAGTAGCGTTCGCACCACTCACCTGTTACCACATACACATCTTTGACTTGTGCGATCGGAATATACATCAATCTGTGTCTTCTGTAGACAGTTACTTCCATGAGTTGAGGGCCAAGAGTCACATTGGTTGTGTTTAAAGAAACTCTCACTGAACACCGTCCCAATTTCTGGAAATACTGACCTTTGGGAGGACGGGAATCTTTAGTTATTGGCTATATTACATGATCATTATAGGAAGTTGTTTCTTAAAGACTAGCCACCACCATTTAGAGATTGCCCTGATGAGAGAAAATAGGATAGGAATAGAGTGCTGCTTCAGAAAGGGAGATGGTGATCATTTTTATGTAAAATCTTATAAAACAAATCCACAGTCACATACACAATTGTATAAAGTTGGTTAAAATGAAAGGAGCTGAGTTGAGTAGGATAATGAAATTAGCCCTTAGTTTACAAACAAATATTTTTAGTAAGTGATTTGGCACATGAAATAGGCATTTTTTCCCAAATAAAATATATTTAATATTATGGTGAGGGTCCCAAGAGAGATAAAAAATTTATTTATCAAAAAGCCTACCTTACTTGTAACTATTTCAGCTGTATCATTAAGCAGCTTTTAAAAAGGGATCTGGAATCTTCCACCTTCTCTTAGTTTTTGTGTGTAAAAATATAGGAAGTGATGAAAGAGAAACAGGGTGTGGTAGATAGCAAAAAGAAGAATGGAGTGGTTCTACAGACATTTCTAGGACCGCTAAGTCATTCCTTTTCTTTCTTCAACCCTCCTGGAATCTAACTGCAGCCTGCTGACAGCGGGCACTTCCTCTCCTTCAGGGCTCCAGGACTGCGCTAGTCCTACCCAGGGGCTGGCTTAGATCTGTCATATACCGGGTACTATAGGATGGATGCCTGAGAGGCAGAAATGTTTAAAGACCACATTTGTCACACAGTCAAACATGTGACAAAAGACACCCTGGCTTCTGCAGGAGGTGTGATTTGGGATCTCCTTCACCTGGAGACGCAGGGGCAGTTCCGCTGGAGGCTGACAGGGGAAGAAGCATCTCTCAGGGGCCAGTTACACACGAGGAAATGTTAGTTCCAGCACCGATGACACCACAGTTAGTGAAGGGAGGAGATCAGTTAACTCTGAGATCTCAGTGGAAAATGGAAATTGGAGGCAGTCATGTTAGAAAAACAGAAGAGGTTGAAGGTTGATTTTAAATAAAGATATTTAAGCTGGTTTAATTAATAAATGTTAGGCAACAAAGAGGCAGACTGTCAGTGAACGTATTAATAAATGACTCCATGCAAAGAGGCTGAATTCTGGGAGTGACAGGACAAAGAAATCCTACATTGGTGATTTGACTGACAGGGTCGTGATGGTATGAAAAATAAAGTCAGCTTTGAAGGAATTGATTTAAATAGACGAGCATTATATTTGACATATTTTTTGTTCTGTGTTCAGACCACAACATTTAGAAATCTGGAGACTAGGGCAGCGCTCAAGGAGTAGGGCCCTGGCCCCATATACCAAGGCAGCGGGTTCAAACCCAGCCCTAACCAAAACCTGTGGGGGTGGGGGGGGAAGAAATCTGGATACTACTCTGCTGATTGCAGTTTTTCTTCCTCTCTCCTCCCTCCCTCCCTCCCTTCCTTCCTTCCCTCCTCCTCTCTCTCTTAGACAGAGTCTCACTCTGTCACCCTTGGTGAAGTACCATGGCACCTCTGAGCTCACAGCAACCTCAAACACTTGGGCTCAAGTCATCCTCTTGCCTCAGCTTCCCCAGTAGCTGGGACTACAGGTGCCTACCATGATGCCTGGCTAGTTGTTTTATTTCTAGTAGAGACTGGGGTCTCACTCTTGCTCAGGCTGGTCTCAAACTCCTGAGCTCAAGCAATCTACCTGCTTCAGCGTGCTAGGACTATAGGTGTGAGCCACTGTGCCTGGCCAATTGGTGGCAGTTTTCAAATACTCTGTGCCAGATGGCATCTTGTGATGTGTTGAACTTAAGAATTTAGCAGTCGTGTTACTAACAACCTAAATTTGCTTCTCCCCAAAATTATTACTTCACCAATAATGAAACAAAGTGAATACCATTTATTGTTAAAGGGAGAGTAGACTGTGTTAAAGTAGAACAGTAATTAGCTTATTTTGTTTCTCTAAAATGGAATATTGCGTGATGGATAAAGTAAATGTAGATAAAGTACTTTTAATAATATTGTTGAATGTTCATGATATTAAGCAAAAATGTATATACATTATGATCTTAATCAAGGAGTACTAGGGAAAAGCATCATAACATAAATGGTTATTAAAATTAATTATGAATAATTTTAATTTATTTTTTATTTTTTTGAGACAGAGTCTCAGTATGTCGCCCTCGGTAGAGTGCTGTGGCATCACAGCTCACAGCAACCTCAAACTCTTGGGTTTAAGCGATTCTCTTACCTCAGCCTCCCAAGTAGCTGGTACTATAGGTGCCCGCCACAAGGCCCGGCTATTTTTTTGTTATTACTGTCATTGTTGTTTAGCAGGCCTAGGCTGGGTT
>NW_003852423.1:5697434-5702514 GCF_000181295.1 Otolemur garnettii | reverse complement strand
TTTTTTTTTTTTTTTTGCAGTTTTTGGCTAGGGCTGGGTTTGAACCCACCATCTCTGTTATATGGGCCGGCATCCTACTCCTTTGAGCCACAGGTGCTGCCCTATTTGTACCTTTTTCTGAAAATTTTCTGTAAAATAGCATGTTTTTTAATTCTTAAAAATTCTTTTGAGAACATAAAAAAAGTTTTAAAAAATCAGCAAATGCCCTCATGTGCTGCCCAAACGAATGTTAATATTTTTTCTTGTTATTGTTTTAGATGGAAAAAAATGAATAGTTTTTTTTTTTTTTTAAGAGCTGAATCTTGCTTTCTCTCCTCATTTTAGTTCTTTGGTGGAGATTTGGCAAGGTTAGCAAAGATTTTATTTATTTATTTTATTTATTTTTATTTTTTGGCCAGGGCTGGGTTTAAACCCGCCACCTCCAGCATATGGGGCCAGCACTCTACTCCTTTGAGCCACTGGCACTGCCCCAAAGATTTGATTTTTTGACCTCTGGCCATCCATCATGCTAGGGAAAGTTAACACAATGACTGGTTAAACTCTGTGATCATTGTTAGCTATAGAATGAGAAAAGAGAGGATTAAAATTTTAAGGAAAGGTAAAGCTGAGTTAAGGAGGTTTGTAAAAGTCCAACCAAGTGTGTGGAAGACGTAGACAAAATTCCATTTCTTCCATCCGGGGTGCTGAGGAAAAGGCCTCCCGTCGGGGAACACATGATGGCGGCTCTGCCAGCTGCCGTTTTCCCAGCTACTGTCCCTCGACCATGTTGTCCAGTTGTAAACATACAGGTCAGTAGGTAAACCGGCATCTAAGCGGAGAAAGACACAAGGCCCAGTTGTCATGTGGGCTCAGAAAGCCCAGGGCACATGGCTGAAGGAAACACTGTTTCATAGCCAGTTGAAAAGTAGTTAGATGACTAAAAACTCAAGATTTAGAACTTATCTAACACTGTATTTATGCCTGTGGACTTTTCTGCATACAGTAGATGTTATGCTTCAATACGGAAGAAAACATTTTTCCCATAGAAGTATATAACGTAAGTATTCAGGGAAGTTTGAGGTAGTTAAATGATATCATTTAACTTATTTTTCTTTCTATTGGGTCTCCAAATCACAAGCCTCTTCAAACCAAAATGTAAGATATTTTGTCTTCTTATTTTAACACACTCTATTTGTAGCTTTTTTCCTGATTCATTTGACATCATGACTCTTTATTCATAAAGACTTCAGCATACATTTCTCTTTTTTTTTCTTGAGACAGAGCCTCAAGCTTTCACCCTGGGTAGAGTGCTGTGGCATCACAGCTCACAGCAATCTCCAACTCCTGGGTTCAAGCAAGTCTCCTGCCTCCACCTCCCAGGTAGCTTGGGCTACAGGTGCCTGCCACAAAGCCTGGCTAATTTTTGGTTGCAGCTGTTGTTGTTTGGCAGGCCCGGGCTGGATTCGAATCCCTCAACTCTGGTATATGTGGCTGGCGCCTTAGCTGCTTGAGCCACAGGTGCTGAGCCAGCGTACATCTCTTAATTAAAACATTTCCTGTATAACCCCAGCACCATTACCACTCCTATCACAGTCTAATGAAGATTTGCATGCTATATTTGGCTATTTTGTCTCTTCGAATTATTTAGAAACAAAGACTCTCTCTCAGACAGATATCTGGTAGATATAGATACAGATATCTATCTTTAGCTAGAGATGTAAATATATACAAAGAAGCAAAAATGATAAAATGTGAAAATTGTTGAATGTAGGTGATCAGAGTGAACAATAATTATTGTATATTTCAAAATAGCTAGAAGAAAGATTTGGAATGTTCCCAACCAGAGAAATGATAAATGTTTGAGGTGATGACTATCCCCATTACTCTATTTGATCAGTACCCATCGTATGCATGTATCAAAATACCACATGGACCCCAGAAATAATATACAATTATTATGTATCAGTAAAAAATTAACAAAAAAAATTAACAAAAAAGGGTAAAAGATCTGAGACTAGACATTTCTCAAAAGAAGTCATAAAAATGGCCAACAGGTGAATGAGAAAAAGCTCAACATTACCAATCATCAGAGAAATGCAACTCAAACCCACAATAAGAGAGCATCTTGCTGCAGTTATCAAAAAGACAAAAAACAATGGACGCCAGCGTGGATGTGGAGAAAGGGGAATGTTCTTTGCACTATGGGTAGGAATGTAAATTAGTATCGCTTCTATGAAGAACAGTACGGAAGTTCTTCAAAAACTAAAAATAAAGCCACCATATGACCCAGCAATCCCACTGCTGGGTATATATCCAAAGAAAGAAAATCAGCATATTGAAGAGACAGCTGCACTCCCACGTTTATCACGGCACCACCACACAGCCAAGATACAGAGTTAACCTAAGTGCCCAGCGGTGGAAGCATGGATAAAGAAAACGTGGTGTGAATACATACAGTGGGTTATTATTCAGCCATGAAAAAGAATGAAATCTTGTCATGTGCAGAGTATGAATGGCACTGGAGGTCATTCTGTGGAGTGAAACCAGCCCGGCACAGAAAGATAGTGAGGGTTCTCGCTTATATGTGGGAGCTAAAAAAAGTGGGTCTCATGGAGGTAGAGAGTGAAATGGTGGTTACCAGAGGCCGGTAAGGGTGGAGGGAGGATGTAGAGAGGTTGGTTGACGGGTACAAAAATACAGTGAGATAGAAGGAATCAGATCTAGTGTTTGATAGCACAGACTATAGTTAATAATGTATTGTGTAGTTCAAAATAGCTAAAAGAGAAAACTGGGGCTGTTCTCAAAATAAAGAAAAATGATTGAGGTGATGGATATCCCAGTTATTCTGATTTGGTTATTACACATGTATCAAAATACTCCATGTACTCCAGAAATGTGTGCACCTGTTATGTATCAATAAAACAATTGCTCTGTCTAGGTGGAGTATTTCGGTGTTCAATGTATCTGCTTTCAACTTTTCCATGTGTATGAAAATTTTCACCTTCAATATATTTTCATCTTGAATAGCCCCATCATCCACTTTTAAATTTTTTGTGTGTCACTCACATTTTTTTTTTTTTTTTGGAGACAGTCTCATAATGTTGCTCTGGGTAGAGTCCTATAGTGTCATCATAGTTCCAGCAATCTCAAATTCCTGGGCTCAAGTGATCCTCTTGCCTCAGCCTCCCAAAAAGCTACAGGCACCTGTCCTGACACCCAGCTAGTTTTTTCCTACTTTTTTCCTACTCTTGCTAGGGCTGGTTTTAAACTCCTGAGCTCAGGCAATCCACCTGCCTCAGCCTCTCAGAGTATTAGGATGACAGGTGTGAGCCACCGCACCCGGCCTCACTGACATTTCTGAAAAGCTTTTTTATCAATCTATTAGAGTCATTACTCTTTTTTATTCTCAAATTGTCCCAAATGTGGCCAGTGAAAGCCCCTTCAAGTTGGCTCCTGTGTCCTTTGGACGTGACTCCATCGTCATCTTGGAGTTCTTACTTTCTGGAACAGTAAGCTGCCTCAGGCTTACCTGGTACTTGTTTTAGACCTGATATCAATCACGTCTTCAAAGATCCCTACTTCCTTTCAGTGGTGATAGAGACTTGGTGAAAATTTTCCCAAGGAGGACTCTTTCCCATAGACGCGCTCAGAGGACTAGCTTGTTATTTAAGACCTTTCAAAGAATCAACTTAAAAAAAAGATGGAAGAAAAAAAATGCTACCAAATATCACATACTTAATGCTTGGTAAATATCAATTCTTTCCATCCAGAATCTAATGTTTTCCTCACAGAAAGATAAAAATTTAATAAGGAATGAACACATGTAGAGTTTTTACAGCTTAGTAAAGCCAATGGTGGGGGTCACAGGCCTTCCGAAGATGTTACTGCTCAGCAAAAGGTCTCGATAATAAAATCAGATTATAGTGCATGATTAAATGGCCCTGTCATCAATTGAAGAATCACAGCAATTAGCTTAGTTTTTTTGAAAATGTACAATCCTAACAGGCTAATTTTCCTAAATGTGTTCGTGCTCATTTGTGGACAGAGAGAGCTTATGTCTTTAGGGTCAAAGCAAAATCAAAACATATCCATTTTAGCATCTGTGCTAGCTACACAACATTTGCTTCAATAATATCTTCTGAGTCAAAATTTAACCGATCAGCAAACATCTGTGAATTTGGCTATTTGGAACCAAGAGTTTTAAGTAATAAAACCAAACTCTGAGACTCTGTAAGATATTCTCCGTCCAATCAATTGGGCACTAGGGAAGTTGGGTGTGACAGTAGCTTTTGAAGAGGGTTGTTCCTAGAAGCGGTGAGCCACCAGTTTGCTGAAATAGGTTTGGCTGATGTTGATGTTGGTGAAGGGGCCAAGTAGGGACACACTCCCCCTTCCTGTCATGCAGCTGGAGGAGGGGGGTGCAAGGGATGACAGCACCATCTTGCACTTACAGGGGTACCTGAGAGCGTTAAGGTTTGTGGGAAGAGGGTCCAGCAGTTTAGGAAAATTCTGTGGTCTTACCACTTCTGCAGTTCTTCTCATAGACTATGTTGCCATTGGCGTCTTCCTTTTGGCATCTGGGGAACACCAGGTTCACCACAAACGTTATATTTGAGCCCACCAGCGCTGGGGAGTCGCTGGTCAGGACGGCCTGCACTCGGCCTCCTAGAGCAGAAGAAAGTGGAACTCAACGATCAATCACCTCTTTTTCCTTTTACCCACAAATAAATATTTAAAGTAACATTAAATCTATGAATAGGTACCGGAGGATCCACATGCCTCTTTATGTTATATTAAAGTCATTTTCTAGATTCCTAACTTTAGTTTTCAGAGCACAACATTCTAAAATATAAATTCTAAAAAGCATCAGACCAATTAAAGAATTCTCTAACCATGAAAGGAACATTTACCTAAGATAAAAAAAAAAAAAAACTGCTTAAATGGGTTGAGGAGGCAAATTTTATTTTATTTTATTTTATTTTATTTTTATTTATTTATTTATTTATTTTGAGACAGAGCCTCAAGCTGTCCCCCTGGGTAGAGTGCCGTGGCATTACAGCTCACAGCAACCTCCAACTCCTGGGCTCAAGCGAGTCTCCTG
>NW_003852423.1:5695306-5697288 GCF_000181295.1 Otolemur garnettii | reverse complement strand
GGTTGAGCTATAGGCCCCGAGCCATATTTTATTTATTTATTTATTTATTTATTTATTGAGACAGAGTCTCACTCTGCTGCCCTGGATTGAGTGCCATGGTGTCATCATAGCTCACAGCAACCTTGAACTGCTGGGCTCAAGCAATCCTACTACCTCAGTTTTTCAATTTTTAGTAGAGACAGGGTCTCACTCTTGCTCAGGCTGGTCTTGAACTCTTCAGCTCAAGCAGTTCACCTGCCCTGGCCTCCCAGAGTGCGTCACAGCTCACAGCCACCTCCAACTCCTGGGCTTAGGCAATTCTCTTGCCTCAGCCTACTGCATAGCTGGGACTACAGGCGCCCACCTCAACGTCTGGCTATTTTTTGTTGTTGTTGCAGTTTGGCCAGGGCTGGGTTCGAACCCTCAGTATATGGGGCTGGCATCCTACCCACTGAGCCACAGGCACTGCCCAACAAGTTTTGAAGTTTATATTTTTAAATCTCAAAACCATTGGCTGAAGGACTCACTCTTTTATTTGAAAGGAAAGATTTTCACTTTAAAACATAACTTTGATATGGTCAGAAACTGCTCTAGTGGGGGTCAGAGGCCTTCTGAAGATGACCAATTCCCACATTAGTTCAGTAGATTTAAGGACAACCTGTGTGCTCTTCAATATATTCCAAGAGCTCCCAATTTGGAAATTTCTAAAGAGATTAAACATTATTGTATGGCTTAGAAAATGATTAATGTTAGGATGAAGGAAAGATTGCCAGATCCAGGCATCACCTGCTTGGTAACTAAAGTGCAGTCATTCACAGAAACACGAGCCACGTAATCTAAGTCTCTGCAAGTTACAGTTGTTTAGGATGAATCTTTTGACTTACCTTTCCAGGAGTTTTTCCACCTCTCATCTCCCCTCTTCCACACCGGATAGAGATTTTCATTCCACTCATTTTCATCCGAAGACCAGCCATGTAAATGGTTGTGCTCCCTCACATAACCAGGAAGTCTTTCAGTGCCCAGCGCATCATGAAATTCTATAATTGATATTTGAAAAACAAATCATTTAGTCTATGACATTCTTCATTTAGTATGTATTTAATGTTTAAAGAAGCTTTTCATTTCATACTGCTGGAAAGTGCATTCATGATCCATTCACTATCTCAAGTAAATAGAGGGTGCTTTAAAAAAAGGCCTACTGAAAATACTTTGAATACAAGCATTCAGACCCTACCTCTTTATGTATGTACTTTAAATTACAGGTGTGAGCCACTGGGCCTGGCCTACAGGTATTCTCTAATGATCATCTAATGATCATTGATGATTAGATGATTGATGATTAGATGATCATTAGATGATCATTAGAGAATTTAACACTTCTTTTGCCTGGTTATGCCCATTTTCTTCTTGTTCGCCTAGCTCACACTTACTCTTGCTTCAAGAATCCATTTAAATATTACTATAAGTCTTCCCTAATTTCTTCCTCACCTCAATCTTCAGCACCATTAGTTACCATGTAACTAATGAAAATGAATCAGAAAAAATGAATCAGAGAAAATTTTGAAAACCTTATTTCTTAACCATCACTTGGCTTCTCAATACATATCCTCTGAATATTTGGATTTGTTATCATATTAGGATGCCAAGCACTTTCAGGCCAGTATTTGCATTTTTTCCCCTTCTGAACTACTCAGTTGGCTAAAGGAATGCCAGGCTCAGAAAGTCCTCGAGGATCTAAGAGATATATCCTAGTATCGGGAGCCTACCATTAAGCGATTTTTTTATGGTCCATAATATATTCTATTTTGGCTAATGTTCCATATATGCTTGTGCAGTTTACATTTGTTGGGCAGAATGTTTGTTTGTTTGTTTGTTTGAGACAGAGCCTCAAGCTATCCCCCTGGGTAGAGTGCTATGGCTTCACAGCTTATAACAACCTCCACCTCCTGGGCTCAAGCGAGTCTCTTGCCTCAGCCTCCCAAGTAGCTCGGACCACAGGCACC
>NW_003852423.1:5690381-5694048 GCF_000181295.1 Otolemur garnettii | reverse complement strand
AGGCGCCGAGCCTATAGGTCTTTTAATTTTGAATTGGTATCTGCCTTTTTTTTGCCTTGCCTGATAGTCCTGGTGGTCACATGGTCTCTCCTTTATCTGAGAATTATAGCAGACGAGTTGGTTGCCTACCCAGCATTTATTTCCTGCCTGCATTCTTCCCCCCTTTTCCCTTTTGCGGGCAGAGCCTTCACTTTAATAGTTCCAAATCTCAGAGGCTCACTTTTCGAGTTTGGGCAGGATCAGATGATTAAATCCCAGCCAGTGAAAGCTGAGAGGAAGACTGCTGGGAGCTCCAGGGAAAGGTTTTCCTACTTTATAAAAAGCAATATGTGAGAACAAACTCTATTTTTTTCTTCCTCAAAATTGATTTTGGGGATGGTAATGTGATGACATGATGCCTGGAACTGCAAAGCCATATTACCTGGGAAGACACAAATCTGGGGGCACCGCCAACACGTCAAGGGCGTCCGAGTGGAAAGATGAGAAGCTGCACAGTCTTTGCTGCCACTGTGGAGCTGGGGCTCTAGTCCTGCCTACCTCTGACTGACGGCATGAGATAGAAGTGCCTTACTCAAATTATTACGGCCGAAAGCTCCATTGTCTATAAACCCTCACCTAACCCCTACTCATATACCATCTTAAATTGTTCTCTTATCAATTTATGTCTTAGGCTGGCCATGATCTATTAGAGGCCAGAAACTCTATCTTCTTTTAAATTCTGAAAGAGGCCTGTGATGAGGTGTGGGATTTAGTGGGTGCTTAGAGCAGCCAATAGAGCACATATTACTAACTTCTTTCTTCTAATCCTCTTGTCTTCTAGGAGGAGGGAGCAGCAGGTCCCCTTCTTCTTAGGGAAGCAGATGGAATGGAAAAGGACACTGAACTTGGTCATGGAACCTCATTTCTAGCCTTAGTTCTGCAACTACACAGGCTATGTGACCTCAGGCCGTGTGTCTTCTCTGGGCCTTCCAATCAGACCAAAACCAAATGTCTTGTGTGTCTACAAAATTGTTCTTGTCTGGAAACAGATATTAGGTGGGGTCAGGAAATTTGTGTTTATGAATAAACATCTGTAGCTGAAAATTCACTTGAATTGAGTCATATGGAAAAAACTAGATTACTTAGTTCAAACCCCTTCATATTATAGATGAAGGAATTCAGGCCTAGAGAAATGATACGATTCACCTAGGGTCATTTTTAATTTAGCAGAAAAGAAGATTCACATCTTTTAATTTCCAGGACTAGGTCTTTCCATTGTACTAGAGAGACTTCCTCTTCCTCAGATCCTGAGAGAAAGTTAGTGTTTCTGGAAATATAATCAAAACACAGATTTCTCCTCTGCTTTTTTTCTTTTTCCTTTGAGATGAGATCTCACTCTGTCACCCAGATTAGACTGCAATCACAGTTCACTGCAACCTCTATCTCCTGGGCTGAAGTGATCCTTCCACCTCAGCCTCCTGAGCATCTAGGATTACAGCCCCACACCACAATGCCTGGCTAATTAAGAAAAATTTTTTCCTAGAGACACAGTCTCGCTATATTGCCTAAGCTGGTCGGTCTTGAAC
The DNA here is from genome assembly GCF_000181295.1 of Otolemur garnettii. Lineage (NCBI taxonomy): Eukaryota > Metazoa > Chordata > Mammalia > Primates > Galagidae > Otolemur > Otolemur garnettii. The sequence goes on along the minus strand of NW_003852423.1, from coordinate 5,692,483 downwards.
TCCTGGCCTTAAGTGACCTTTCTCCTCAGCCTTCTGAGTCCCAGAGATTACAGATGCCAGCCACCAAACCCAGCTCTCCTCTGATATTCAATGTCAGAGATCAAGAAAAATTACAAACTATTGCTTTTTCTTTTTTGCAGTTTTTTGGCCGGGGCTGGGTTCGAACCCACCACCTCCAGCATATGGGGCTGGCACTCTACTCCTTTGAGCCCAGGTGCCACCCAGAAAATTATAAACTTAAAAGAAGAGTTACGTGGACAGAGACATGGGTAAAGGAACAAAAAAGAGAACCCAGAGATAGACCCACATAAGTATGCCCTACTGATTTTTTGACAAAAATGCAAAAACAACCCAATGGAAGGAAGATAACCTTTTCAGTAAATCATGCTGTAAAAAGTAAAAGCCATAGGCGAAATCTTCAGGATCTAGGGGTAGGCAAGAATCCTTAGACTTGTAAGATTCTTATTCTTCTTACAATATTATATATTGTATAATTCCAAGAGTATGATTCGTAAAATTTATAAATTGGGCCTCATTAAAATTAAAAACTTTGGCTCGGCACCTGTGGCTCAAGTGGCTAAGGCACCAGCCACATACACCTAAGGTGGTGGGTTGGAACCCAGCCCGGGCCCGCCAAACAACAATGATGGCTGCAACAACAACAACAAAAAAATAGCCGGGTGTTGTGGTGGGCACCTGTGGTCCCAGCTACTTGGGAGGCTGAGACAGGAGACCCGCTTGAGCCCAGGAGTTGGAGGTTGCTGTGAGCTGTGATGCCATAGCATTCTACCCAGGGGGATAGCTTGAGGCTCTGTCTCAAAAAATAAATAAATACATAAATAAATAAATAAATAAATAAAATTAAAAACTTTGTTTGGTGAAACATGACAAGAAGAGGATCAAAACACAAGCTCTATACCATGAGAAATTATTTGTAAGGCACATTTCCAACAAGAACTAGTATCTACAACATATAAATATTTTAAAAACTCAATAGTATACAAACACTTAAGTTAAAAAATGGACAAAAAGGCCATGGCATGTAATCCTAGCATTCTAGGAGGCCAAGGCTGGTGGATAGCCTGAGCTTAGGAGTTCAAGATCAGCCTGAGCAAAAATGAGACCTCATCTCTACTAAAAATAGAAAAACTAGCGGGGCATTGTGGTAGGTGCCTGTAGTCCCAGCTACTTGGGAGGCTGAGGCAAGAAGATCACTTGAGCTGGAGAGTTTGAGGTTGCTGTGAGCTGGGAAGCCACAGAACTCTACCCAGGGTGACAGAATGAGACTCTGTCTCAAAAAAAAAAAAAAAAAGATAAAAAACACGATCAGATATTTCACCAAAGAGGATGTACGGATGGCAAATATTCACTAGAAGATGTTAAACATCTTTAGCCAGAAGAGAAAAGCCCATTAAAACCACAATGGAATGTCATGGTACACCTAAAATGCGACTAAAATGAAAAGCAGTGACAATACCCAATGTAAGTGAGGATGTAGAGAAATTGGACCACTCACATATTGCTGGTGGGGATGTAAAACAGTACAGCTACTCTGGCAGTTTCTTGTAAAATTAAATCTGCAACTACCATACACCAAGAAATTATATTCTTTGGCATGCATCCCAGAGAAATGAAACATATGTTCACACACAGATCTATACATGAATATTTATGTAGCAGCTTTATTCACAACATCCCAAACTAGAGTAACTCAGATGGCCTTCAATAGTTGAATGCTTAAATAAACTGTGGTACATCCATACTATGGAATACTTCTTAGTGATAAAAAAAAAAAAAAAGAACTATTGATGCAACAACTTCAATAACTCTCCAAGAAATTATGTTGAGTTTTTTTTAAAAGCTAGTTCCAAGAGATTATATATTGTATAATTCCACTTGCATAGAATTCTGGAAAGGACAAAATTCTAACAATGAAGAACGGATTAGTGGTTGCCAGGGGCTGGGTGGGAGCAGAAGAAGAGAGTGGATTTGGATATAAAAGGGATGAGAGGCTCGGTGCTCAAGTGGCTAAGGCACCAGCCACATACACCTAAGGTGGTGGGTTCGAATCCAGCCTGGGCCCGCCAAACAACAATGACAGC
>NW_003852423.1:5685459-5689203 GCF_000181295.1 Otolemur garnettii | reverse complement strand
TCTCCTGCCTCCGCCTCCCAAGTAGCTGGGACTACATGCGCCCGGCATAACGCCCGGCTATTTTTTGGTTGCAGCCGTCGTTGTTTGGTGGGCTGGGGCTGGATTTGAACCCACCAGCTCAGGTGTATATGGCTGGTGCCTTAGTTGCTTGACCCACAGGTGCTGAGCCATAAACAGACTTTAAAAGAAAATAAAAGCCACGCAGCCCTGCGCGGCTTCTGGCTCCACCAGCGGGCTCCCCGCTTTGCACACCAGCAGAGAGGCGTGACCCGGCTGCCGCTAACTACTGCACGCCTTCTTCCCCCAGGGCTAGGACAGGCAAGAGGCGGGGAATCGCTGGTGTTTGATACGCGGCTAAATCCTAGCTGCCCTTATTTTTCTGGCCGGAATATTTCGTCTAGGCGGGCAAGGCGAACCCCGTAACCCCCAGGTGTTGCCACACTGCATGGCAGGGTGGGGACCACAGCTGACAGCCTGGACCCAACGTCCTGCAAACCTCTGGTGCTGAGCAAAGTGGAACTAGTGAAAGGCGGCTGCGGTCAGACGCGGCCCCCCAGGCGTCGGTTCTCTGTCCCTCAGTGTCCCCGCGCGGCGAGCTCTAGGGGCGCGTGTCCTGAGGACCCTAAGGGTGGGGGCAGGTCTGTCACTGTCACAACAACTGCCACCTTGTATGTCTCCCACACCAAGACCCCGATGACAAGCTGTGCACATGAGGAAGCAGACTCACTCCGGGCCCAGCCGCACGGCTGGCGGGGAACCCGGCGCGGCTTAGCTGGTGTCCCGGGGCGAGTCCCTGGCCTCTCCCCGCCTGTTATTGTCTAGATAAGGGACAGCCACAGCGCCAGTCCTGGGCTGTTCCGAGGACGTGCGGGTACAGCGCACCCGCCACGCGCCCAACACCGATGCTGGGGCGTCGAGTCCCGCTGGCACCGCCCGGGTTTGGACTCGGGGGTCCAAAACGCGGGTCCTGTGGTGCCCCGAAGTCGCAATCGCCCGAGACCGTGCGGCGGGTCTCCCGGCGGGTGCGGCCCTCGGCAGGGCCTCAGCGGCTCCCGCAGAGCGGGACGCGCTCCAGCCACTTCCCTCGCTGCCCGCAGGCCCGGGGTCACCGCGGCCCCTGCTCTTGCTCTGGCGACCCGCGTGCCAGTTCAGTGGTTCTCAACCCTGGCTGGTGGTTCTCAACCCTGGCACGGGTAGATCCAAAGAGGAGCTTTTCCAACAAGGACGCTCTGACCCCACTACCAAAGATCTGATTTCCTTGAGTGGGCGTTGGTGTTGTTAAAGTGCCCCCCGCTCTACTGCGTGACCAGGGCAGCCGCGGGGCGTACCCGTTCTGCCCGTACCCTCATGGCAGGCCTGTGCAGACAGCTCAGCAACTTTAAATTAGAAAATCTGCCTCCAGATCTGGGACCACGGCTCACCTGAGGTCTCCGCTCTACCGGCCGGAAGCCAGAAGTTTAGTTGGTAGGGTCGCTTTGTTCTGCAGCCAGAGACTGTCCAAGCCTTCCCCAACCACCATCTGGCAAGAGTGGGGGGGCAGTTACCACAGGGGAAGAGAAGGCCTGCACGGTTTTCACTTCCCATGAGCCTCAAGCAAAGCTGGAGCTGGCGGCTTCTGTGGTTTCAGGGTTCCCAACATTCTGCAGGAGAAACTCGTGGAACGCTTCCCAGGAGACTCAGTCTAACTTCTGGCTCAGAGGACAACATTACCCATCACGGCAGCCACCAGCCAGAGAATGGGTTAAACAGAGAAATTGAGGATTACTCACGTTTGGCGGCATCTTGTGGCAATCTTGTAGCCAGAAGCAGAAATCCCAGGAAATAGCAGAGCCGTCCCATGCTGAATTCTCACAGATGTAAGAGATCAAGGTTTAACTTTTAACTCCTCTGGCCCCACCCTCTAAGACTAACTGTGTTCTTCTGGCCGCTGCTGCGCCCCACTCTTCATTTTAGTTAAATACAGGGCCTGGGGTGGATCATGTGATGGTATTAAGCAGCATTGCCTGATCTGGTCTCTCAAGTTCAACCTCTTACAACTCATGTGCTTGTGACTCACTCCCCCTTGGCATCTATTTATTCCCTTTACAGAAGCACGCTATTTTGCTTTCGTGGTTTCACATTTATGAGTTTGAAAGAGACTTCCTTTCCTATGGGTCCTATTTTAACGTTCTTCACCAAATAAAATATCAGCCCTTCAGCTTCACTGATGACCAACTAAACTGCTTCCCTCACCCAGCTGGTGTTTAGATCTCACAGTGATGCACCTTTCTCTATAATTTAGCTGACCAGCTCCTCCATGCTAGCGAAGGCTTGTGTATTCTCTTTCTCCAAGAGGAGACAAAGATAGGAGAGGTTTCTTTTCAATTATTTGAAACTTTGGCATACATACATGGATAATACCATGCAGCTTGTGCAGAATGTGCTGGAAACACAGGCCTCTGGTAACTGAGAAATTTACTCAAAGGCCCACTTAGCATTTCTGTGCAATTCCATATAACTTTTGAAACAAGCTGCATAATTTTTGGTAGCTTCTCTGAAAGCATTTGTGTGTTGTTTTCACCTAGGCCCCGCTGAATAAAACATACTGCATATTTATTTCGTATTATATAAAATAAAGAAAGCATTAAATGCAAAAACAAGTTTGCCTGAAACATAAACTTATACAACCAAATAATTTCTGGTTACCGACTATAGAGATGATGTGGCGAGATGAACACTGTACTGTGTGTGTGATTTTTTTCTCTAAGGCACATCCATGTGACAGTTATCAGTACACTGGATATCCTGGTAGGGGCAAGGGCAAAGTTTGAGGTATTGATTTATGTTCTAGTTGTTTAAGGAGGAATAGAAAGTTTGTAGCTTGGTGTCCATAGCTCAGTGGTTAGGGTACCAGCCACATACATCAGGGCTGGCAGGTTCGAAACTGGCCAGGGCCTGCCAAACAACAATGACAACTAAGACAAAGAAATAGACAGGTGTTGTGGCGGGCACCTGTAGTCCCAGCTATTTGGGAGGCTGAGGCAAGAGAATCACTTAAGTCCAATTGTTTGAGGGTGCTGTGAGCTGTGACGCCCCAGCACTTTAATGAGGGTGAGATAGTGAGACACTGTCTCAAAAAAAAAAAAAAAAAGACAGAAAAAAAAGAACATCCATGAAACTGAAATCCATAAAGCAGGAATGGTCAATTTCCCTCCCTAAGGCTGCACACAACTCTTCAGAGGTTCTTTTGCAGCCTTTGGAGCAAATACAACAGGTAAAACAATGAGGGAAACCCATTATTCCTGACTGAAATGAAACAGTTTTCAAATACAGGTGAATAAAGGAATAATGAAAACATTTGTTAGTTTTATGTAAAGTGAATAATCTATGTTGTTCTGTTTGCTTTTTACAACAAACACATGTAACTTTGTTTTGTTTTGTTGGAAATAGGGTCTTTCTGTGTCACCCAGGCTGGCGTGTACTGCTGTGACCGTGGTGTGATCATAGCTCACTACAACCTCAAAGTCCCTGGGCTCAAGTGATCTTCCCACCTTAGCCTCTTGAGTAGGTAGGACTTTAGGCACACACCAGTATGCCCAGCTAATTTTTCTTATTTTTTGTGGAGATAGAGTCTCCCTATGTCATCCAGGTTTGTCTCAAACCCCTAGCCTCCAGTGATCCTCCTTCCTCAGCCTCCCAAAGTGCTGGGATTATAGGCATGAGGCATAGCACCTGGTCTGACTTTTATTAATTAAAAAAAAAAAA
>NW_003852423.1:5653244-5685262 GCF_000181295.1 Otolemur garnettii | reverse complement strand
ATTCGAATCCGCCACCTTAGGTGTATGTGGCTGGTGCCTTAGCCGCTTGAGCCACAGGCGCTGAGCCAAAAACTTACTATTAATATTTGAAAAAATATTATTGCCCTTTGCTGCTGGCACAGTTCTGGCTCATATTTTTGCCAGATTGGCCATCCTATCTCTAAATAAATTGGAAGTTTCAGATTCTTCCATAGCAAAAATCTTCATTTTGTTAAGGGAGACACAGTGATCAAATCATCTTTATGTATTCTTTCCTTCCCCATCCTGTCAAAGAGACAATGACTCTAGGACAATGACTAGGACAATCATCAAAAGATGGACAGAGTTGAATAAGAACCTAGAAGTTCTTGATTCCAAACAACTACAGGGTGGCTAATCTGTCCCTTGATCATCAATGGTTGACAATACATAAAGTAGTTCACTTTGTGTGCAACTTGGAGACAGAGGTATTTGGGGTAAAGAATATTCCCAAGCTTGTCTTTTCGTTGTTGTTGTTTTTATTTTTTAATTTTTATTTATTTATTTTTGAGATAGAGCCTCAAGCGATTGCCCTGGGTGACTTGTATAAAGCTCCTGGACTTTCCTGATTTGCTGTGGCCCTTGCTGTGTGTCTGATGCTTTCCCCCTTCTAGTCTGTCACATTCTATTTTTGTTTTGTTTTGTTTTGTTTGTTTTTTTTCTTTGAGACAGAGCCTCAAGCTGTCACCCTGGGTGGAGTGCTGTGGCATCACAGCTCACAACAACCTCCAACTCCTGGTTTAAGCGATTCTCTTGTCTCAGCCTCCAAAGTAGCTGGGACTACAGGTGCCCGCCACAACACATGGCCATTTTTTGGTTGTAGTTGTCGTTGTTTGACAGGCCCGGGCTGGATTCGAACCCGCCAGCTCTGGTGTATGTGGCTAGCGCCTTAGCCACTTGAGCTACAGGTGCTGAGCCATTGTTATTTTTAAATAAAATTATACTGTGGAAAGGGTTTTAAATAATTCATTGAAATAAGGGAAATATCTCAATTATTTGGTATTATAGATCCAATTATCCTGTTTGGAAACAGTGTTGAGGAAAGCAAACAAAAGTCAATTTTTGAGGAATGTCCCAAATTGCCTCCTAATGTCTTGGTCTCTGACACCCTTTTTGGTGGCCAAAGTCCTAATTTGAGGAGCAGTGTATAAGATGTGATGAATGAAAAACCACCCAAAGGGTCACGTGCAGAGTGGCAGGTGGCAGTCATACCCAGGAATCACAGCAGGCTGTGGGGGAATTACCATCTTTGATTGAAAGAATTGCTCACTTTGGCAGTGCCTGTGGCTCAGTGAGTAGGGCACTGGCCCCATATACTGAGGGTAGTGGGTTCGGCCTTTCCCTGGCCAAACTGCAGCAAAAATATAGCCGGGCACCTGTACTCCCAGCTACTCGGGAAGCTAAGGCAAGAGAATCTCCTAAGCACAAGAGCTGGAGGTTGCTGTGAGCTGTGATGTCACAGCACTCTACCAAGGGTGACAAAGTGAGACTCTAGCTCTAAAAAAAAAAAAAAAAAAAGAATTGCTCACTTCAAACTGGTGATCTTAGGGGAGATCATAAAAATCAGTTAAGTAGGGCGGGTAGGAGGAAGGAGTGAAAGGGAGAGAAGGGAGGTAGGAAGAGGATCAGTTAAGTTTTCACCTAATTTGCACAATGTAAGGGTGTACAGCACACTCCTTGGATGAAGGGCTCAACTACGACTTGAACTTCACCTAAGAAACGCAAACAATGTAACCTAATTCTTTGTACACTCATAATAATCTGAAATTAAGAAAAATTAGTTAAGATCCTTTTCTTTCCATCTCTTGTAAACAGCTGTTGTATTAGTACTGTACTGCTGCCTCAACAAATTGCCAGCAATTTGGAGGGTTAACACAGAACAAATTATCTTAAGAGTTGTAGAAGCCAGAGGCTTCACTGGGCTAAAATCAAAGTGTCAGCAGGGTGGCCCTAGTGAAGAGTCTGTGTTGCCTTTTCAGCTTCCAGAGGCTATCCACATTTCCTGGCTGGGGGCCCCTGACATCCACCCCCAGACTCTGAGGTTGAATCTTTCTCACCCCCCATCCCTCTGCTTCTCATGTCTCCCCTTTTCACTTACAAGGATGTTTGTGATTATACTGGGGCCATCTGGATGATCCAGACTTATCCCCTTGTCTTTAGCTCAGTTGATTAGTAACTTCAATTCCATCTGCAACCTTCATCCTCCTCTTCATCCCCACCTCCCTGGGGGCTAGAATGGGACACCTCTGGGGAGAGCGTTATCCTGCCTACCACAGTTATCTAGCAGGTGACTTCATAAAAACTTCTGATCATGGAGAAAAGTGTGTGATGGGAGCAGGGATGCAAAGGATCTCCCAAAGATTACAGACTAGTTGAGACAAAGCCTTTGGTATTTGGCACAACAGGAAGGCAAGAACAAACTAGATAGAGGAAATCAGTTCAAAGAGAGAGACGTTCATGTGACTGCTATGTCCCAATGTTGGCGTTTTATCGTGTCATAATCAGAATCACAGTTTTCAGATTTAAGTATTACCGAATGACTCAGAGGTTTCTGTTTTATGTCTAACTCTCTGGTCTCTTCTCTCTGGGAGCCCTCTGTATGAATGCTTAATTAAAGTCCCTTGTTTCCAGGTTTACCAAGCTTTGAAATTACTGTTACACCTAAATGTTTTCTTGTAGCTTTCCAGGGAAAGAGAAGAAAATGAATCCAGGGAAAGGTCAGTGCATCCTTTTCAGTCACTTTAGAATGACGAAGTGGCAATGGCTGGCTGGAGTTGGGGCCCATTTTTTTTTTTTTTTTTTGAGATGGGGTCTCACTCTGCAGTCCTGGCTAGAGTGCAGTGGCATCCTCATAGCTCAAGGCATCCTCCTGCCTCAGCCTCCCGAGGAGCTCAGACTATAGGCAGGCACCATCTGGCCCAGGTAGGCCTAATTTTCCACTTGAAAAAACTGGACACTTGATATAGGTAAAGCAGTTTTCTTCTTAGAATTCTGGTTGCACACATTTTTTTGACATGATTCTTCCCATGGAGCTACTGGCCGTATTTGAAATTAGAAAGAGCAAGAGGTATAGAAAAAAATGTAGATTACTACACTATTTAAGTCACAGTTTATTTTTAGAGCACTTTCTCTGACTTACTAGCCTAGAAGGGGAGTAAGTCATTGTGTTAAACTGGCCAATGTAATGGTGAATGTGCTCTTTTCTTTCCTATGTTTTACCCTTAGAACAAAGGAGCACAGTGGGAGGAGCAGAACGGTATCAATGGAGCAAGGAAGAAAGGAGAGGTCAATATGGAAACATGCAAACTCTGTTTCCAGTTACTTACTTGTTTGTTTGTTTGTTATTTAATTAGAGACAGGGCATTGCTATGTTGCCTAGGCTAGCCTTGAACTCCTGGCTTCAAGCAATTCTGCTGCCTCAGCTTCCCAGCTGGGATTATAGGTGGGAACTAGTGCTCCCAGCTGGCTTCTAGTTTTATGATATCTGTGAATTATCTGCAAATGTCTCAGAACACTGGAGTGGGGCATTGCATTCATGTGTTAGAGATCAGTTTTTTATCTTTATTTTGATTTATTTACTTTTTTTTTTGTGACAGAGCCTTCACTTTGTTGCCCCTGGTAGAGTGCCATTGTATAATAGCTCATAGCAACCTGAAACTCTTTGGCTTAAGTGATTCTCTTGCCTCAGCCTCCCAAGTAGCTAGTACGATAGGCACCTGCCACCATGCCTGGCTATTTTTAGAGACAGGATCTCACTCTAGCTCAGGCCAGCCTTGAACTTGTGAGCTCAGGCAATCCACCTGTCTTGGCCTCCCAAGTGCTGGGATTGCAGGCGTGAGCCACTGTGCCTGGCCTAGGAGATCAGTTATTAATATAAGCTCAAGAGAGAAGTAGCTAGAGCAGAACCAGAAAGGAGATTGATTGTAGACGGAAGATCAGGACACTGAAGATAGAGTATCACCCTGATCCAGCTTTTCTCAATGGGATCTTTTTAAGCACCTCAGGTTGAATTTAATTCAACAAAGCACTGATAGAGGTCTACTTTTCTAGAAGAGCCATCATTCACCAAGGCATGAATGATAATCATAGGAGGTAAGATTTCATTGAGAGGATAAGACATTAACCAACAAAACAGGTAAGACATTCTTTGAATATTTGTATTATAGGAACTTGCAAACACACACAAAAATAGAGAGTAACATAATGAACCTCTATGTACCCATCATCTTCTTCCGTGATGCTCAATATATGGCTAATATTGTTTCATTCACTCTCCTCCCTACACAATTATTATCTGCTGGTTTCTTTATTTTTGGAGACAGAGTCTCACTATGTCGCTCTCATTAGAGTGCCGTAGTGTCACTGCTCACAGCCACCTCAAACTCTCAGGCTTAAGCGATTCTCTTGCCTCAGCCTCCCGAGTAGCTGGGACTACAGGCGCCCAACACAATGCCCAGCTATTTTTTGGTTGCAGTTGTCATTGTTGTTTAGCAGGCTGGGGCAGGGCTCGAACCCGCCAGTGTGGGTATATGGGGCCAGCACCTTACTCACTGAGCTATGGGTGCTGAGCCGAATTCCTTAGAAACTTCTAAACACCATTAGTATGTGGCATTTAAACTAAGTCATGTAGCGAAAACTGTAAGTGTGCAGAGAGTGGAGGATACAGAGAGGCCTTTATGGGTCAAGTGTGACTTGACTTAGTGCTTAAATGATGAGTTAAATTAGCTGAGAACAAAGGAGGCAAAGGGGGAGAATGTTTCAGGAGGGAGGGAATAGTACCAATGAAAGAAGGGACATTCTATTTTATTTATTTTTTGTTTCTTATTTATTTTTAAGGTTCAGGCCAAGTTTAATGAAAAGGGATCGAGACTCCCTTGGGCAAAGTTGGCAGCTGTCAAGAAGAAACATTTTTAAAAAAGAATGGGCTCAGCACCTGTAGCTCATTGGCTAGGGTGCCAACCATATACACAGGAGCCGGTGGGTTCAAATCCAGTCTGGGTCTGCCAAACAGCAATGACAACTATAACCAGAACATAGCTGGGAGTTGTGGTTGGTGCCTGTAGTCCCAGTTACTTGGGTGGCTGAAGCAAGAGACTCACTTAAGCCCAAGATTTTGAGGTTGCTGTGAGCTGTGATGCCACAGCACTCTACCGAGGGCAACATAGTAAGACTCTGTTTCAAAAAAAAAAAATAGAATGAAGTACTGATACACACTGCATCGTGGATGAACCTCGAAAACATTATGTGAAGGGAAAGAAACCAGACACAAAAGCCCACAGATTATGTGATTCCATTTATATGAGATGTCCAGAGTAGCCAGACCCACAGAGACAGAAAGCAGAGTGGTGATTGTAAGAGTGGGGGAATGGAATGGGGAGTGAGCACTTAATGGGTTTGGGATTTTATTGCGAGTGATGAAGATGTTTGGGAACTGGATAGAGGTGGTGGTTGCACAACGTTGTGAATGTACAAGAATTGCTCACTGGCAATTCACATGTAACTTCAATAATAAAAATAAAAAGAAGGAACATCAATGTTTAACTCAACAACACTGTCAATCAGGTGTGGTAGGGACAATGCTAGGAACTGGGGGACAATGAGGAACAAGGCTCCTGGCTTTATGGAGGCTGCAGTCCCGGGAGAGGCAGCCACCTGTGTGGACTCTCAGAGAGAAATCTGCCAGGGTGCGCAGTGGGCCTGAGCGTGGCTGGTTCAGTTTCATCCGGGCTGGGCTCTAATATGAACATCATGGGAAGCACATATGTGATTTTAAATTCCTTGGTAGCTGCAATCAAAAAAGTAAAAAGAAACAGTTGAAATTATTTTAGTAAAGTGCTTTATTAATTTGATATATTTATTTATTTGTTATTTTAAATTGAGACATAGTCTCACTTTGTCACCCTCTGTAGAGTGAGGTAGCATCATAGCTCACAGTAACCTCAGACTCTTGTGCTCAAGTGAGTCTCTTGCCTCAGCCTCCCTGGTAGCTGGTACTAGAGCTACCCACCACAACACCCAACTATTTTTGGGCGGGGGGCAGGGCTGTGTTTGAACCCGCCACCCCTGGTATATGGGGCTGGCGCCTTACTCCTTGAGCCACAGGTGACACCCAACACCCAACTATTTTTTTGTTTTATTTTGTTTTAGCAGGTCCTGGGCCAGGTTAGAACCCACCAGCCCCAGTACATGTGACCAGTGTCCTAACCACTAAGCTACGGGCACTGCCTAATTGATATATTTAAAACATTGTAATTTCAACATGTAATTACTGTATACAATTATTAGTGTGAATTAGTAGAGTGATGTCTTGCATTTATTTCCATGCAAATTCTTTAAAACCCAGTGTGTGTTTTACACTGAGAGCATATGTTGCTTCAGACTAGCACTTTGCAAGCTCTCAGCAGCCACACATGCCAAGGGCTACTACATTGGACAGCGCAGCCACACATGCCAACGGCTACTACATTGGATGGCTACTACATTGGACACCAGAGGCTTCCCAAAGGCAATGGCTTGGGCCACTCATGGCAAAGAAAGTCATGGGAGCCACTTCCAGAGAGGTGCTGAGCTTGTAAGCCACGGGGGGTGGCACATTCCATTCAGCCAGGGATGAGCCTGATTTTTATGGAAAATAAGTAGCATCCAGGGAAGATGTTTTCATGCATGTGTGATATTTCTTTTGATTTTATGGAAAATAAGTAACATCCAGGGAAGATGTTTTCATGCATGTGTGATATTTCTTTTTTTCTGACCAATCTCCCAGGAGTGGAGATAAAGAAGAAAGATAGAGGCCAAATTCCCATCCACATAATTGATTTAATGATCGCTCCCTAAACCCGACTATCTGTCTCCAGCATTCTTTTCAAAGTGGAAATAAATCTTGCAAAACTCTTTTGATCTCAATTTAGTCATCAGTGCCTTGCTCAAGGTAATGTTTCAGTGTTAGCCAAGAGTAAAATCTCCCAAGGCAACTGATTTCAGAAGAAGTGTAGAGTATGTACCAACAACTTTAAAATATTTTCTATCTTTTCTTTTTTTTTTTTTTTGAGAGAGAGTCTCACTTTTTTGCCCTGGGTAGAGTGCTGTGGGGTCATAGCTCACAACAACCTCCAAGTCCTGGGTTCCAGCAATCCTCTTGCCTTAGCCTCTCAATCAGGCTGGTCTTGAACTTATGAGCTCAAGCAAGGCCACTCGCCTTGGCCTCCCAGAGTGCTAGGATCACAGGCATAAGCCATTGTGCCTGGGCAAAATATTTTAATTTTATCCTAAAATAATTTCAAACATACAGAAGCGTCACCCAGATAACACAATTTTAACATTTTGCCACATTTCTATGATGTCTACGTAATTATGGATATGTGTGTTTTTGCATATACTGTATATACACACAAGCTGATATTATGTGTTTTTTAATCATATTCCTTTACTCTTGTTTTCTTCAGCTCCTATTTCCTAAGATCAATGACATTCTCTCTTTTTAAAAATTTTTAATGATTATGGGTACATAAATCATGTATCTTTATAGGGTCCGTGTGATGTTTTGATACAGGCATACTATGTGAATTAGTCAAATCAACGTAATGGGTGTATCCATCACCTCAGGCATGTAAAATTTCTTTTTGTTAGGAACATTCCAATTCTACTCTTCCAGTTATTTAAGTATACCCTAACTTACTGTTGGTTATCATCACTTTGTTGTGCTGTCAAATATTGTTCATTCTGTTGAACTCTCTAACTATATTTTTCATCCCTCCCCAGTACCTTCCCAGCCCCTAGTAACTGTCATCTACTCTGTCTCCATGAGAGCAATTGTTTTTAATATTTAGCTCTCACACATGTGTGAGAACATGTGGGATTTGTCTTTGTGTTACTTTCTGTTAACTTGGCTTATTTCACTTGACATAATGTCTGTCAGTTCCATCCATGTTGTTTCAAATGACAGGATTTCATTCTTTTTGTGGCAATATAGTATACCATTGTGTACATATACCACAATCTCTTTATCCTTGATGACAGTCTCTTAACATAAGTACAATACAATTATCAAAATTAGGAAATTTGATATCAATACCATAGTACTGTCTAATCCTCCAATTTTAACAAGTATCCCAATAACATCCTTTGGATATGGTATCTCACTCAGTCACTCAGGGTAGGATGCAGTGGTGTAATCATAGCTCTCTGGAACTCTAAGTAGGCTAAAATGATCCTCCTGCCTTAGCTTCTTAGGTAGCTAAGATTACAAGTGTGTACCACCATGCCCAGCTAATTATTTTATTTTTAGTAGAGATGAGGTCTTGCTGCGTTGCCTAGGTTGATCTCAAACTCCTGGCTTCTAGCAATCCTCCCATTTCAGCCTCTGAAAGTGCTGGGATTACAGATATGAGCCACCATGCCTGACCCGGATAATATCCTTTATAGCAGTATCCTCCTTAATTCATAATCCAATCTAGGATCATGTTTTGTACATGGTTGTCATGTCTCTTTCATCTCCTTTAATCTGGAACATTCCCTCAGACTACTTTATTTCTTGTGACATTACTATTTCTGCAGAGTACAGGCCACATTTTTATAGAGTGCCTTTCATCTTGGTGTTGTCTGATGCTTAGATTCAGGGTATATATATGTTTTTGTTTTGAGACAGAGTCTCATTCTGTTACTCAGGCTAGAGTGCGTTGGCCTCAGCCTAGCTCCTGGCAATCTCAAATTCTTGGGCTCAAGCAATCCTCCTGCCTTAGTCTTCTGAGTAGCTGGGACTACAGATGTCCACCATGCTCTGCTAATTTTTCTATTTTTAGTAGAGACAGGGTCTTGCTTTGCTCAGGCAGGTCTCAAACTCCTGAACTCACAGTTTCCTCCCACTTTGGCTTCCCAAAGTGCTATGATTACTGTGAGTCACCAAGCCTCAACTCTTCAACATCTTCTGACATGAGGAAACATCTACGAAATTAGGGCTATGCACTTCACTGGTCAAGGCTAAGAGTGTATTATTTCCTCCTTATAAGTCTGTAATTTCTCACTATGGTGCCTACTTCCTCCAGGTTCCTCCGGGGGAAGACTGGGTGGATTGACTGACTCATCTGTGTTCACACCTGGGTCTTAGAGGCAGGTGGGCTGGTCAGAGAAGGACAAGGGAAGAGTGCGGGCACAGGTCTCACCAAAGTCACAGACTGGAAACAAGCTGAGCAATCCTAGTATGGAAAAAGCATAGCAACCATATTTTTAAAAAGTGTATAAAAACTATCCTATCACAACTCTCTCTTTGTAAAGTTGGGATTTTGAGATTTCTCATTTTCAGTCATATTGCTTTTCTTGTTAGTTCTTGTTTGCTTGAGTCTTTCTTTGTTCTTCTGCTGAGACTAGTATGCAGAGGTTCATAAACAGAAGGTGTACCATGTGAGCATGGAGAATCAAAGGGGCCGTCTGCCGGGGCATGCTCACAGAGGCTGACTCACAGGGCCAGGATCACATGCTCAGCTCTGGCTCTGGGGCTCCTTGGAACCTGTATGTTCACATCCTGGTCTTTCTTTTAGACAGTCAGCCTGCACTTTGATTATAATCCATTACTATAGTTCTGTTTGATTGCTTAGTTAACTATTGCACAGATCACTCATGATTCTGACAAGCCAGCTGTCATGAAGATGAGATGTTTGACTACACAAGGACTGTGGGACACTATGCAACTTAATGACCTTGCACCACAGGACTGTCCAGCAGCAGACGGGTCCTCACAGCAGAACCATAAATTTCATTAGAAAAGGCCAAGCATAAAGCTACAGCTAACCTCTGTGCTTCTACAGTTTGGAAACTGAAACTACAGTAGAAACCTTTGTAAAGTGACCACTCAAGGGATTCTAAAAAACTGTCAACATGGAGATGGTCAACATAAGCAACTAGGCCTACTGTACTGACATGTACACGTGGTGCATGTCGGGTCTGTGAAAATTAGGTCATCTTAAGGAGGTGGTCAGCTATGGATGTTCTACAGTATTGGGGAAAGTTATTGTATTTTAAGATGAGTTACTTGTCTTAAAGAAGGTTGGTTTTGCTATTGCTTGCTTCTGCACATATAAAGTCATTCAAATTTCTGCGTTGCCTTTGGAAGGTCAAAAATCAGCCTCCCTATTATAATGCCAGTTTGGGCGCAAACAGTTTTCATTCCCTAAATGCCCAAAGCCATTTCCTGATTCCTCATTCCCTGATGCTATCGGAGTTTTGGGTGGAGATCTTCAGTGCTCCAGGGAAGGAAGAGATTCAGCCCTTGGTCTAACTAAGGGAACCATGATCCACTTCTGAGAAGTCTGCTGTGGGACTCCAGGGATTTTCTTTCCCTACAAGAGGGACGTATACTAGGCCAAGTTCTTTGCCCATGTTACTGCCAGTTTTCTGTCTTTGAACATGAGCACTTGAGGAAGTGAACCAAGGAGCTGCCACAGCCATCTTAAAACCGTGAGGACATAAGGAAGAGACACCCATGCAAGGCCTGGCTCCAGCGTCACTGAGCTTGAAGTGATGTCAGTGTCCCCTCTAGATTTCCAGTTATGTCAAAATTAAGGACCCTTTCAGTAAGGCATATTGTTACTTGAAGCCAGAAGCAAATCCTAAGTGACAGCACCGATTACCAGCAAGGTCCTGTGCTAAGCAAGCAAGGAAACAAAAGCTATATTGAATATGACTTCCATCCTCAAGGGGCACACAATTCCAGTTCCGGGGCCAGCAGTTTTTTTTGCTGTTGTTGTTGTTGTTTTTTTTCTGTAAAGGACCAGGTAGCAGATATTTTCGGCTTTGTGGGCCATATGGTCTCTGTCATAACTATTCAGCTCTGCAGTTATAGTGCAAAAGGCAGCCATCGATAGTGTATACATGAATGAGCACGTGTGCCAATAAAACTTTATTTGGGGACAGTGGAAGTTGTATTTCATAGAAAGTACATGTGTCACAAAATGTTTTTCTTATTTTTTAACCAATTAAAGATGTAAAAAGCTCCCTTAGGCTGTGCAAAATTATGCAGGGGCGGTGGGGGTGGGGCTGGATTTGGTTCCCAGCCATAGTTTGATGACCCTTGTTCTGGGAAAAAGGAGTAGCCTAGAAAAAAACAAAACAAAAACAAAGCCACCCTTTTAACTTGGAGGAAGGGAAAACAAAGTAGGGAAAAGCTTGGCTTTAAAGTTTTGTTTTTCTTTTACTATGCTTTTAAACAAAAGATAATCTCCACAGTCAAGCCTGAGAAGGGAGAGCAGACTAGAAAACCAATTTGAATGAAAGCAATGTTCAAGGAATTTTTTTTTTTATTAAATCATAGCTGTGTACATTAATGCAGTCATGGGATACAATGTGCTGGTAAGGAATTTTTTTTTAATTTTTACTTTTTAAAAATAGAAAACAGTCACTGTTTATTCACTGACCAGATTACAAAAATAATCATGGCAGACCCAGTAGTTGGAGCCTATTGATCTGGTCTTCTCTGTTGCCAGCATCTCTACCTTCTGCAAAATGAGTTATCTTTTTCTTTATTTTGCCTTGTGGAGAAGAGAACTTGAAGGGCCACAGGAAGTTATTTGCTTTTTTTGAAGTATTTTTCAACGGTACAGTTCTCATGAATCAGATCCTCCCCGCAGATGATGCCCTAAGTACCAGGAGATGGAGCAATCAGAGTGTTATCTGTCAGCGCGATTTGCCATAATCACACTTGGAGATTAGTTTGTTCGCTAACTTCAGGTTCAGACACCCCCATGCAGTGTATTGTTCCACAATCCTCAGCATGTTAGTTGAAGGCTTGTTGAGTTTAACAAAGGTTCCACTGAAGATCTGGTGAAGGTGAAGAAGCCGCAAACACCTTTTGGACCTCTGGGCTCACACGTTGTTCCTCTAATCCTGATGACAAATGCCAGTTTGGGTTCTGCAGGTCCGTAGAAGTTGCCAGCTTATCTTGCCATCCTTACCTTTCACATCTCATTCTGCACATCTGCCTGTACTCCTTGTGATGTGCTTAGCTTTTCCTAGATAAGCTTCCTCCTGGCCTTTCGAAGCCTCTTCTGGGCAAACTTCTTTTTTAGGTACTTGATCTTCAGTTTCACAAAAAAAAAAAAATTTTTTTTTAGAGACCAGAGTCTCACTTTGTTACCCTTGATAGGGTGTGGTGGTGTCACAGCTCACAGCCACCTCCAGCTCCTGGGCTTAGGCAATTCTCTTGCCTCAGCCTCCCGAGTAGCTGGGACTACAGGTGCCCGCCACAACACCTGGCTATTTTTTGTTGCAGTTGGCCAGGGCCGTTTTTGAACCCACCGCCCTCGGTACATGGGCCTGATGCCCTCCTCACTGAGCCACAGGCGCCACCCAAAATTCTTTAGCTTTTTTCAAGGGTTTCTGGCAGACCAGGAGCCTTTTTTTTTTTCCTTCTCTTCAACATCTTCCATGGTTCCAGCAGAAAAAAGAGAATTTTATGCTTCTGAAGTTGGTTTAGGAAGTTCTTTTCTTGAGTCACCGAGACAATTCACCTACATCTTTTTTTCTATTAGTCTCATTGTTTCATTTTTTAGCTTTTGGTCTTTTAATGATCCATTTGCTTTGTATGGGGCACTAGGTGGGGATCTGGCTTTATTTTTATTCAAGTAGTCTCAAGATTTCCCAATACCGTCTTCTAAGAAATCCCACTTTTGCCTGGCTTGTTGCAGTTGACAATTGGAGGAAACTGTTTGTCACCATCACAGGGGCAAGGGATAGTCAACTATGAGGACGCACAGCACAGGGTCCCAGGCAGCGGTTAGAGCAGATTAGATGTCCTCTTAGCAGCTCGGATCTTCAGACTGTAGGAGGAGCACTCCATAAATCACCTGTTAAGTTAAAGGCATGAGCACTCACCACAACACCCCTTTGCACAAATACTAGGGGACAGAAGTGGTGGGGGATATGGGAGTAAGGAAGAGGACTAAAAGAGAGTATATTAAATGTAAAGCAAGGGAAAGGATTTATGTGGACTCATGATGAGAACGGGTCTTGAACTGAGGAATAAAATTAACTCCACTCTTTTCCCCTAATACCAACAACACAAAGTTAAAGAGAATCTTGAAAAACCAGCTTGATTTCATGTTGCAACCTGGGGGTTCCTGCTTATTCCTGCTTTCCAAGAGAGAGTTTGGTAGTAGTTTATCATGTCACACCAGGTGACTTTGTCCTGAGACAAAGGCAGCCCAGGTGCAGGCTGGAGTGTGAGGGAGGCCTGAAGCAGTGTTTGAGGATGACCATTCTGGCAGGGTTGTAAAGGCTGGACCAGAGAGAGTAACTAGTATCCACCCAGGCTGATAACAATGACATGACAATGATAATTGTTTTTCATATGCTAGACAGTGATCTAACTGTTGACATGCCCACAACAATCCTCTGAGGTAGGTAGGTACTCCAGTTGTTCTGATTTTACAGATGAGGAAACAAGGGCACAGAGAGGTGACGTACTTTGCCTAAGATCACACAGCCAATAAGTATTGGAACTGGTATTTGAATGTCTCATGTCAGAGTTTGCCATGGAACCCTCACTGTGCTGAGGGTCTCGCTGGCTGTTAGCAGTACCTAGGGAAGCAACCCCATATAACTTTTGCTCTTTGTATTTCAAATGGGAACAAAAGTTTAGTTTTTCGGTTTGTTTGTTTTTGTTTTTTAATACACAGCATGCAGTAATGGGGGGGGCAGTGTGCAAATTTTTTCATTTAGAATTTTTTTTCTGTGGTTTTATTTCTCAAGAAATTAATATATCACTACTTCAAGTCAAAAATGTGGAGGTCCATGTTCTCTGCTATCAAACATACCGTGCAGGGTCCCTCTTGGGCTTGGGTATTGAGAATAACCAAAAAAAGTTGAGAAGGGGCCAATTACAACTAGGACAAGCCAACAGGTTAACTGAGACTTTTAATTGCTAATTACATGATTTGTCACTTAATCAATGGGAACGATTTTGGCATGTCTTTCTAAGTCCCCAAAATAAATGGTTGCATTTTGCACTACCAAACAGATCAAAATACTGCCAGTGAGAGAATAAAATTAAGAGGGAAGAAAATGATTAGAATGTTGTCAATGAACTGTTTAAGAGGGAAAGTTAAAGATTTTTGCATTCAGGGCTCTCCAGTGTTAGACTGATCTTTCAGGCCAACATTTTGGAGGGCGTTCAAACCCAGAAAAAAGAGCGACATTCTTCATTAGCTGGCAGTAACAAGAGGCATTTTCAGTGGGGTTTAATGCTGGGCAGAGGCTGCATTGAGCAGAAGAATAACTGAGGGGCTGAACTCATTGAACTGATTCGTGCTGTTTACTGATGTTCAAAACTAAAAAGACCCCATTGATTGAAGTTCTCTGCCCCCGAATCCTTTCATCAAGTGTGCAAGGAATTGGCGTGACACCCAAGGCCAAAAAAAGTGACACCATGAAAAAGAGGATGGTAAAGGAAGTGGACTTTTCTGGCAGGAACACACCGGAGCCTGTGAAAGGGAACACTGAATGTCTGTGGGGCCGGGCCAGGGGCCACAGCTGTCAGATGGGGCCTGAGCTGAACACGTGGCTTCTGCCGAAGGAATTGAGGGTTTCTGAGAAAGAATCAAGGCCTGGGTAGTGGCAGAGGACAGCGCAGAATGGTGAGAAAGGCAGCTGGGGCTGGCACCAGGAGAGCACACCAGGCTCCTGACGGGCAGCTCACTGCAAATAAGGGCCATTGTATAAGTACACACCAGCCCTCGAGGGCTCAGCCACACTGGCTGAGAGGAGGTGGCTGTCCTTCTGGGTCAGTTCACACCAGATTCCAGGACACACAGCACAGGAGTTTAAAGCCTTAATCCAACTTTTAAGAGGAGAGGATTTTGAAAATACATTCTAATAGGAAAACCTCTAGAAAGACAGGAGACAGAAAGGGGAAGATGCCCTTGTAATCAAGGTAAACTAAAAGGGTGATAAGGAAACAACAACTTAGAGAAGGTGGTAGAGAAGTGGAAGGAGGAGAAAGCAGGGGCGTTACAGCTGGACTCTAGGGCTCTTTCTCGCTCTCTTTCTTCACACACACCCCATGTGCGCCTGTGCATGCTTACATGTATACACAGAGATATTCGCATTTTATTATGAAAGATTTCAGACATACGTGAAAATACTTTCTCGCTCTCTTTCTTCACACACACCCCATGTGCGCCTGTGCATGCTTACATGTATACACAGAGATATTCGCATTTTATTATGAAAGATTTCAGACATACGTGAAAATACTACAATGGTTTCGTGTATATTATCTGAATTTAATAATTACTAACATTTTGCCACATTTTCTTCATATATTTTTCATGTATTGTTTTCTTTGCCATTATTTTAAATCACATCCCAGACATTGCCTGAGTTCTTTGGTATGCATAATTTATAAAACCAAGAACATTATTTACTTATTGATTTCTTTTTTGGAGACAGGGTCTCAGTCTGTCACGTAGGCTAGAGAGGAGTGGTGCAGTCATAGCTCACTGTAGCCTCAAACTCTGGGCTCAAGTGATCCTCCTGCCTCAGCCTCCTGAGTAGCTGGGACTACAGGCATATACCACCATGCCTGGTCACAATAAAGCATTTTAAAATTAAGGTATGTGGGTGATGCCCATAGCTCAGTAGTAGGTTGCCAGCCACATATACCGGGGCTGGCAAATTTGAACCCAGCCCAGGCTTGCTAAAACAACAATGACAACTCTAACAAAAAGATAGCCAGGCGTTGTGGTAGTCACCTGTAGTCCCAGCTACTTGGGAGGCTAAGGCAAGAGAATCTCTTAAACCCAGGAGTTTGAGGTTGCTGTGGGCTGTGACACCACGGCACTCTACCGAAGGCTCAATAGTGAGACTCTGTCTCACAAAAATAAAAATAAAAATAATATAAAATTAAGGTATGTACATTTTTTTCAATGTAATGGTATTGCACACTTAATAGAATATTATGCATTAGAGAATAAAAACTTTCCCATGGTCCTATGAGGATATTTGATTTATTGTGGTGGTCTGAAACCAAATCCACAGTATCTCTGAGGTATGCTTACAGTCAGACTTGTAAGGCCCAACAGCACCACTACTTACATACTAATCCCTGCCACCATCAATGCTCAGCTGCACCATGTGACTACCTCCTACCTGGCTTTCCTAACTGGAGTTCTCAACACAGTAGTTAAAATTCAAACAACAAAGCAGCAAAACAAAACCCACTGACAGACGATCATAGCTATCTTTTGCTCAAACTCTTCTAAAGACTTTCCATTTAACTCCAATTAAAAATCAAAGCCCTCGCCATATCTACAAGGCCCCTGCTGCCTCTCTGACTCACCCTCTGTCACCCACTGTGCTCAAGGCTCACGACCTCCTGCTGAGCCCCCAACCTGCAAGGCACTGCTGCTCCCAGGTCGTTCCAGGTGCCTCTTCCAGTGTTTTCCAAATGCCCCCCCGTTCAGGGACAGCTTCCTGGGCCATCCTATTTATCCCCCCTCCTGGTATAACCTATGCCCTTTCATGCTTTTTTTTTTTTTAACATAGTACTTATCATTTTCCTGCATACAATACAATTTACTCACTTAAAAACAAATTGTCTCCTACAAGTTATACATAAGCCCTGTAATAACAAGGATTTTGGTCTGTTTTCTTCATGAGTATCTCCCCGGTCCCAAGAACTGCCTGACCTAGTAGGTGTTCAATAAATGTGCATTTAATGAATGCACAGTTCAAATTCTTTGGTGGTTCCTCTTCTAGACATCTTGTGAACATCCTGAGCTTTGGGGCCTGGTGACATTTAGCTCTGGAGGGAGAGCAGGGCCTGCCGCTTGGTCTAGGGGTCCATATCCACCCTGGTCTGGGGGAGCAGAGCAGCATCTGAGGGTTCAGGAGCCTCACATCCGCTGCCTCTGTCACTCAGAGACTGACCTTCCTTTTCCTTTTGTTAGACCCTGTGGGATACATACCACTGCCTGTCCACTCTCTCATATTTCTTGCAGGAAATTCCTGTGGGGAAGCACCCTGAAAACTAAAATAATAAAGCTTTTTATCCAAAAACCACAGGCAGGACTGAGCTTTTAGGTTGTTACTGGTGGTGGTGGTTTGTTTATTCATGCATATCTGTCAGCCTTGTAATGTGAGGTATGGTGTGAAAAATTAACTTGTTATGAAAAATAAAGCAGTATTTCTTCCACACTCACGTTTGTATTTTGTGATTCTTATTCTTTTTTTTTTTTTTGAGACAGAGCCTCAAGCTGTCCCCCTGGGTAGAGTGTCGTGGCATCACAGCTCACAGCAACCTCCAACTCCTGGGTTCAAGCAAGTCTCTTGCCTCAGCCTCCCAAGTAGTTGGGACCACAGGCACCTGCCACAGGCCCAGCTATTTTTTGGTTGTAGCTGTCATTATTGTTTGGTGGCCTGGGCTGGATTTGAACCTGCCACCTTAGGTATATGTGGCTGGCGCCTTAGCTGCTTGAGCCACAGGTGCCAAGCCGCGATTCTTATTCTTTATAGAACTTGGGGATTATTCCATTTCTATCCTGGAGGTCAGCAGAGTGTGTGGGTTGGGTTGACTTCTCTTCAACCTGTGTCCTCACCAGGTTCTTTAATTTTTCATGAGGACATCTCTCTTGCCCAGAGCCAGCCTTATAGGGGTGTGGTTCCTACAGGCCCACAAGTCCCTCTCCTTAGAAAGGCCCATTTGCTGGGTTAATGCTCTCCTGTCACTGTCTTGAAATTCTTTTTTTTTTTGAGACAGTCTCACTTTGTCGCCCTCAGTAGTGTCATGGCATCATATCTCACAGCAAGCTCAGACTTGGGCTCAAGTGATTCTCTTACCTCAGCCTCCCTAGTAGCTGGGACTACAGGTGCCCACAACAATGCCCAGCTATTTTTGTTTTAGAGATGAGGGTGGTATCTCACTCTAGCTCAGGTTGGTCTTGAACCTGTGAGCTCAGGCAATCCACTGCCTCAGTCTCCCAGAGTGCTGGGATGACAGGCATGAGCCACTGAGACCAGCTGTCTTGAAATTCTTAATTTTGAACAAGTGAATGGGCATTTTTATTTTACACTGAACCTAACAAATTATACAGCCAGTTGTGATCGTGCTTCCAGCTTAGCACCTTAAAGCACATGATACTGTAGCCTGGAATAGTTATGTCAGCTTGAACTCACTAATGCTGGAGAGTTTGCAGAATTTGCTTAGGGATAATATCTATAAAGGTGCGGATCTGACCACCTGCCAGGCCTCCAAAACCCACCCAGAGGTTAAACTAACAAGCTGAGATGTATTCCTAAAGGGTATAAACTTGGTTCCTTGTAGAACTGATTTCCAGTGCTCACTTTGGCCTAAAACCCTCTCCTCTGCTAGGGGACATTGATGGACTTTGTTGTCCATCCCGGGGAAATTAGGGACTCTGTTGAAGGAATTGCATACGTGAGACACACGAGGAATTTCTCTCTGATCTTAGTACATGGAACCGTTAACTTCTCCTGAGCAGTTTTTGTTTTCTTTTTAGAAAAAAAAAAAATTAGGAGTACTGTGAGCCACACAACTCATTGTTACCTTCATTGATTTGCTATTAGGAAGTTCAGAGCTGACTCGGCCATAGCTGCCAGCAGGCACAGAGCTGGCACAGCGGACATTTTGGTTTGCAGTCCTCATTCTTGGCTCTGTTTTATCTTTCCTGTCCTCACTTTCCTTTTGTCACTGTTTTCTCACCTACTCGTCTGATGTTTTATCCTATTTTATGCATTTTTGTAAGACATTTTGTATCCTTTCTAGAAAAAAAAAATCAACCAATCGATTATCATCAACATAAACCAAATCCTGCAAGATTAAGCCTCTCTTCCCATAAAATCCCATGACATAAAAGTGAGACCTGCTCACTAAAACAGACTCACTCCCACTGGAATTCTGGCAAACAGTGACTGAGGCAGTCCCACGGAGTCAAGGATTTACTCTGCAGGGGCTTGAGCCTGGTGTTGAAATGGCGCCGGGCCAGCAAGCCCCCGTGATCCCTGAAGTCAGCTGCTCAGGGATCCTGGAGAGGAGATCACTGCTACCCTCTTCCTCTTTCTCAGAAGCAAAACAATCCAAATTAACTCACTAGACACTGGACAGATACACGCCTGATGTTTTTTTCTGATACCCAAATGCAGCCCAGGTAGTCCAGCAGGTGGGTTCTCCCTTGCTGCCCCAGGTGTGCAGGAAACAGGAGAGAAAGTCAGGCATGAAGGTAACCTGTGTGCTTAGGACTGACCACGTGACATGCAGCAGGGCCAGGGAGGGGGAGGGGCAGCCATCACATTACTTAACCACAATGTTTTAGGCAGCGTGAGACAGAAAGATTTTGGTCATTCTTATGACGACTTCGTGGGTTTTGTCATTTCTGTTCACCACTTTTTATATTTTTCACTTAACATTTATCTTTGAATCCACTAGCTATACTTTAAAGTCATCCTAAGCAATAGTATCTATGAAATTAAGAGTTTGATAGTCTAGTTATGATTTTTCTAACTTATGATAAAAATAATATTAGCCTATTAAAAGAAAAACTTGTTCATGTGCCTCCTAACTTTTATGAAAAATAAGAAAACAAGTAAAGTCATCTCACACACCACCAAGGGTAGATGTGCTACACTGTGAGATAACACACCAAAGGAAAAACTAGGTCCTGCGTCTTAAAGGGCTGCCAGAAAGGTGTTGTGGGGAAATAGAGAACCTATTCCTTTAAAAGAGCCTTTTAGGCAGGTGTAATCCTAGCACTCTAGGAGGCCTAGGCTGGTAGATTCCTTGAGCTCAGCAGTTCCAGACCAGCCTGAACAAAAGTGAGATCCTGTCTCTACTAAAAATAGAAAACTAGCTGGGTGTTGTGGTAGGTGCTTATAGTCCCATAGAGGCTGAGGCAAGAAGAGATTTTGAGCCCAAAACTTTGAGGTCTCTGTGAGCTGTAACATTATGGCAAACAAATAAACAAAAAAAGGAGTCTTTTATACACACATACACACACACACACATTACATAGACTGAGACATCATTGAATACCATAAATGTAACTGACCAAAAAAAAAAAATCAAATCAGCAAACACTTACATTAATAAATTAAGTCCACCTTCTCAATTAAATAATGGAAGTAGGCCAGCTGGCTTTTCCTCTGCTTCAAACATTAGTTATTTACTTAGGAATTCTGTTTCAAGTTGAGTAATTTTTCCTTCTCTCTTCTAAATCTCATGAGTGGATGAAGTGTTACTATCAAAGGATAAAGAATACCTAATGTATGTAGATCAAGAAAAAAATTAGGTTTGAAAGCAAATAATCACAAAGTGGAGCCTGTAACTTTCACTGATGCCAACAGTGCTGTGTTTGTAGAGCCCTTTAAAACCAATGCTTAGTCTCTATTCACTTTATAAATAGCACTTGTTCATTCAGTTAACCAAGCATGAGTTACAGAAAGTTTTGTTTATAAAATATCAGTAAATGTTGTGGCCTTTATTACAAAGTGGGTGGGAAGGTTTTTTTTTTTTTTTTTTGAGACAGAGCCTCAAGCTATCCCCTGGGTAGAGTTCCATGGCATCACAGCTCACAGCAACCTCCAGCTCCTGGGCTCAAGCGAGTCTCCTGCCTCAGCCTCCCAAGTAGCTGGGACCACAGGTGCCTGCCACAATGCCCGGCTGTTTTTTGGTTGCAGCCTTCATTGTTGTTTTTGGCTGGTCTGGGCTGGATTTGAACCTGCCACCTTAGGTGTATGTGGCTGGTGCCTTAGCCACTTGAGCTACAGGTGCCGAGCCAGGTGGGAAGTTTTATTAGGAACTCCTGTGGAAATGAAGGGATGATGGGAGGGTTGGGGGATCTTACCAGGAAGGAGCTGGAGAGAATATTTTCAGGCTGTTTTCTAACCATATTGGGCATGGAAGAGAAAGAGGACATCTATTGTAAGGGTTGGAAAAGGCAGTTGGTGGCATTTTTGTCATGGCACAACTCAGGATATAAAAGCAAAATTGAAAAAATTGAAAAAAAAAGTAAATGGAGACAGGGAGCAGAAGTAAAGGAAATGAAAAATAAAAAATACAAAGAATCAATGAAACCAAAAGTTGGATTTTTGAAAAGATAAAGAAGGTGGTGCCTGTGGCTCAAAGGAGTAGGGCGCTGGCCCCATATGCCGGAGGTGGAGGGTTCAAACCCAGGCCTGGCCAAAAACTGCAAAAAAAAAAAAAAATAATAATAATAATAAACAAAATTGAGAGACTTCTTGTGAGAGTAATCAGGAATAGAGGGGAAAGGGTCCAAATAAGCCCAATCAGAAATGAAAATGGAGATACTATGATGGATACTACAGAAATGCAAAATCTCATCTTGGATATGACAAAAATCTACCCACATGAACTCAAAAATGTAAAGGAAATAGATAAATTCTCAGAAACATACCACCTCCCAAGACTTAATCAGGAAGAAATAGAACTCCTCAACAGAAAAAAATGAGCAACAAGATTGAGGCAGTAATAAAACAACTTTCAACAAAAAAAATCTCCAGACCTAGTTTCACAGTTGAATTTGACCAGAATGACAAAGAAGAGCTGGTACCCATACTGCAGAAATTATTCCATAACATCAAGGAGGGAATCCTCCCCAACTCATTCTGGGAAGTCGGTATCACCAGATACCCAAGCCAGGGAAGGGTACAACAAAAAAGGAAAACTACAGACTAACACCCCTTATGAATATAGATGCAGAAATCCTCAGTAAAGTACTAAGAAACTGAGTTTAACAACACATTGAAAAAATAATCCACCATGACCAAGTGGGCTTTATCCCAGGGATGTAAAGATGGTTCAACATACGTAAATCAATATATGTGATTCAGCACATAAACAGAAGCAAAAACAAAGACCATATGATCATCTCAATAGATGCAGAAGCACCCTTTTGTGATAAAAACCCTCCAAAAGTTAGGCATAGAAGGAACATATCTGAAGATTATAAAAGCCATATACGACAAATCCACAGTCAACATCTTACTGAATAGAACAAAGTTGAAAGCATTTCCACAAAGAACTAGAACAAGAAAAATGTCCTCACTGTCACCACTTCTATTCAACTTAGTGCTGGAAATCCTAGCCAGAGCAATCAGGCCAGATAAAGAAATAAGGAGTATCCAAATCAGAAAAGCACTAGGCTTGGCGCCAGCCACATACACTAGAGCTGGTAGGTTGGAATCCCCCCCGGGCCTGCCAAACAACAGTGACAACCACAAACAAAAAATAGCCGGGCATTGTGATGGGTGCCTGTAGTCCTAAGTACTTGGGAAGCTTAGGCAAGAGAATCACTAAGCCCAGGAGTTGGCGGTTGCTGTGAGCTGTGATGCCACAGCACTCTACCCAGGGCAACAGCTTGAGGCTTTGTCTCAAACAAACAAAAAAAATAAATAAAAAGAAAGAAAGAAAAAGAAAAGCCTAAGCAGCTCTAGGGCTTCACAAATTAAGCTAGCCCCGAGAGGTTCATAAAATGATGATGATTTATATTTAATCAGACATCAGAAGCAGAAAGGACATATGTTTCTGAGACAGGCTGCATTAAGTCAGCCAGAAGTGCTAATTCATGGCTTCACCACGATGGTTTGGCAGGATAAGGGCACTGTGGGGAGGCAAGACCATTCACCACCAAGCCAGGAGCCAAGACAAGGACTGGGAAGGGTCTGGGGCTCCATCTCACCCTGGGGGCCTGGAGGGCTGGAGGGCTGGCAGCAGCTTTCTCTGGCTTGAGGCACAGCAGGCCTTAGACAGTGGTAGAAGAAGGGAAATTGGAAATATCTAGGCTTTTGCTAGTTCTTGTGAACTGTTAAGGTGGAATCAGAGACTAAAAGGTAGAGCTGACTGAGTCAGCCCCCACTCCAGTTGACCAAGAGAGATTAGGAGACAAGTCTAAATTGAATGTCTTCTTGTCTTTTACTTTAGAGAATACTTCAAAGAGCCCCGATGTTGATGGCTGAACTATTTAATATTAATACTTCTGGTGAACTGAAGGCAATGAAGAAAAGTCTAGATGCTGCAGCCTCCAGAGTCCCCTCCCCCTCTTCTTCCTCACAGTGATCACGGGAACCTACCAATGTGACATGTTCTTGGTGTGATGGAAGTTCCCTATGAGCACAAAAAGCTCCATTCAGCAGTAATGTGCTTGGTGAAGTTGATGAAGAAAGAACTGAGTGTGAGTGTGTGTGCACATAAGGGGCAAGAAAGTTCTTCCTGATGTGTTCTGTGTTAGCAAATTGCCAGAAAAACCCTAATATCCACCAATAAAGGAGGGGTTAAATTGTGAGCCGTCGCGCAGTAGCTTGCTGTGTAGCTGGGAACAAGGCCGAGGACCGTCTCTGCGGCAGAGTTTGGTCAAGACACAAGAAGAGCCCCTGTATATTCTACTGGGGTTTACTACAGGGAGTTACTGGAAGGGAGAAAAGGTCAGTGTACCTGCCCTGATGGCCTCAGCCTGCAGGACTGGAGCCAGCAGGTCCCCGGAGGTGCTGGGGGGCGCTTCCAACCTCAGGCCTCCCACCCACCTCGGGGTAATCTCCTTGGGAGGAAAACGGCCTTCCCTTCTCTTCCTTCAGCCGATATTGAGCAACAGCTTCTAGTTGGCAGAGTGGAACCTGGGACCGTATGGCAAAGAGGATTCTGTGGGGTGTGGTGCCCACATTGCGCCTGGGCCACTCAGGGCGGTGATGGCAAGTTGACTGAGGGTGGGTGCAGCTGTGCGCTTGTGAGAGGGAAACCAATGTCCCACATTTGGCTGCCATCCCTCCAGGGAGGGAGATTTCAAGTGGCCAGAGAGAAAAGGGTATGAAGAGGGTGCTGCAGCTCTTCTCTTTTCTTTTTCTTTCTTCTTTTTAGAGACAGAGTCTCACTTTGTCACCTGCGGTAGAGGGCTGTGGCATTACAGCTCACTGCAACCACCAGCTCTTGGGCTTAGGCGATCCTCTTGCCTCAGTCTCCCGAGTAGCTGGGACTACAAGTGCTCGTCACAACGCCTGGCTATTTTTTTTGTTGTTGCAGTTTAGCCGGGACGGGGTTCAAACCTGCTACCTTCGGTATATGGGGCCAGCGCCCTACCCACTGAGCCACAGGTGCTGCGCTTCTTTTCTTCTCTTAATTTTCTTTTCTCTTTTCTTTGTCTTTTCTGTCTTTTTCTTTCTTCTTTTTCAGCTTTGTGGGATATATGTGTATGTTGATTCTATATAGTTTACCCACTTAAAGTGTTTCGTACGGTATTTCCCCCACCGCACCCCCCACAGAGTGTGAAGCATCATCAGAGCTCGCAGTGGCCAGCAATCTCAGCCTCTTGGACTCAAGCAATCCTCTTGCCTCAGCTTTCCCGGTAGCTGAGACTATAGGCACTTGCCACAAAGCCTGGCTAGTTTTTCTATTTTTAGAATAGCTGGCACCTCTTTCTTGCTCAGGCTGGTCTCCAAATTCCTGAACTTAAGCAATCCACCAGCCTCGGCCTCCCGTAGTGCTGGGATTACAAGATGAACCACTGCGCCTGGCCTCAGTATTCTTTCTAGTATGTTCACTGAGTTGTGCCACCATCACAAGAGCATTCACTTTTAATTTCTATATTGTTTAAAATTATTATGACAACCTGTGTTATTTAATAAAAAGGATGGAGCCAGGTGATTTTGCTGGAGTAATTAAAATACGGTTGCCAGATAAGATACAGGCTATTGATTTAACTGTCAATTTCAAATAAACAATAACTCATTTTCTGGTGCAAGTATGTCCCAAATATTACGTGGGACTTACACAAAAATTCATTGTTTATCTTGCATTTAACTTTAATTGAGCATTCTCTTTTTGCTCCTTGCTAAATCTGGCAACTTAAATGTTAAGTGAACACTGACCATATGTCCTAGCCATTTCACTCTAAGAGTTTACCAGAGAGAAATAAAAACATATGTCCACACCAAACGTACACAAATGTTTATAGTAGCTTTATTATTATTATTTATTTTTATTTTTCAGACAGACTCTCACTATGTTACCCTCAGTAGAGTGCTGTAGTATCCTCAAACTCTTGGGCTTAAGGGAGTCTCTTGCCTCAGCCTCCCAAGTAGCTGGGCATAGGTGCCCAGTACATAGGTGCCTGCCACAATGCCCAGCTATTTTTTGGTTGTGGTTGTCATTGTTGTTTGGCAGACCCAGGCTTCATTCGAACCCGCCAACTCTGGTGTATGTGGCTGGCGCCCTAGCCACTTGAGCTACAGGCACCAAGCCTTATAGGAAGTTTTTAAACACAGCAAATAAAAGTTAACAAACTTTGATACATGGTAATAATATGCACAAATCTCAAAGATGTTATACTGAGTGAAAGAAGCCAGACAGAAACTATGAAGTTCTAGAAAGGAGAACATTAATCTGTAGTGACAGAAAACAGACCAGGGGTTACCATGGACAGGGGTGGGAGGACTTTTAGGGTGATGAAATGTCCTATATAATGAATATGGCGTTGTTTACACAGGTGTATACAGTTGCCAAAACTCATTGGATCACACTGGAAACAGGTGTATGTTACTGCATGTAAATTATACCTCAACAATAGGGATTCTTAAAAAAACCCTCCGGCAATGGACTAGGAGTGAATTAATAACATATATTTAGATTCCAGTCAACATGTGCTTGGTACTGGATTTGATGATTAGCTGTGTTACTTAGTTTTAATAAGTTAGAGTAAAATAAAGATATGTTTCTTTTTTCGGATTTAGTTGTAATTGTCCAGAGCCTATAGTTTTGTAGCCTGGATCCCACAAAATTTATTTGACTGATGATTGTCTGTTAAAGAGGCCTACTTAGTTCAATGAGAGATCTTCCCTCATTCAACAGGTTATTTATTCATTGTCTTCTGTGAGCTGGGCTTTGTGCCAGAATGTGGTCAGATTTACTGGTGATTCATGGGGCTGATTGCTGAGCAGTGTGTGCATGTGTGTGGAGAGGGGTTGGGGTGAGACAGATATTAAACAAACAAACATTTAAATGCTGTGAGCATCAAAGGCCCTGTTACCTTGGAAGATAGAATGCCTCTATCTTCCTCCTGCTCTCCAAACAGAATTCTGTCTTTTGTCACTCAACTCTGTGCCTTACTTTTTTTTTTTTTTTGAGACACAGTCTCACTATGTCACCCTCAGTAGAGTGCTGTGATGTCATAGGTTGCAGCAACCTCAAAATCTTGGGCTCAAGTGATTCTCTTGCCTCAGCCTCCGAAGTAGTTGGGACTACAGGCGCCTGCCTCAATGCCCAGCTATTTTTTTGTTGTAGTTGTCATTGTTCTTTGGCTGGCCCAGGCCAGGTTTGAACCACCAGCCTCAGTGCATGTGGCTGGTGCCGTAATTACTGTGCTACCGACGCCAAGCCAACTCTGTGCCTTTCTTGCCCTGCCTTTCCATGTCCTGTCTTAATGAGAATTGCCCTTATTTATGCCTCTCTTCCTAACAGAACTTTTGACTTTCTTACAGGGTTACCTTCTTCTTGTGCTCCACAGCTCCCCCTGGCAGCTTGATGTGGCATGGGCAGTTCTGTCAGGTAGGAGGCAAGAAGTGACTTTAGTGAGGCAGTTTCAAGGAACTGACTGGGCTGAGAGTTATGCCCTTTACATCCTGTGCTCCTTCTTGCTGGAAGGTGGGTGTTAAAAAAGGTCTGGAACTTCAGCAGCTGTTTTGGATTGTGAGGCATCCTTAAGGACAGATGTCATGTGCAAAGATGGCAGAGCAGAAGACAGAGGGAGCCTGGGTCTCTGGCGACCAAGAGGCCACCAGTGGCCATTTCCAGACCAGTCACCTGTGTACCTCA
This sequence comes from Otolemur garnettii, assembly GCF_000181295.1. NCBI lineage: Eukaryota > Metazoa > Chordata > Mammalia > Primates > Galagidae > Otolemur > Otolemur garnettii. Next base: position 5,658,426 of record NW_003852423.1, on the reverse strand, counting down.
AGTATAGGAGAGATAGAAAAAAGCTCTGTTGCTTGAATTTCTGTTATTTTAGGTCTATCATTATAATTATTATTAGTTTTAGAGCCAGGGTCTTGCTCTGTCACCAGGCTGGAGTATAGGGCATCATCATAGCTCATTGCAGCTTTGAACTCCTAGGCTCAAGTGATCCTCCTTCCTCAGCTTCCCAACTCACTGGGATTACAGGTGCATGCCATCCTGCCTGGATATTTAAAAATCGTTTTTGTAGGAAGGGGTCTCTCTAACTTCTGGCCTCAAGTGATCCTCCCACCTCAGTCAGCTAAAGTGCTGGGTTCACAGGGCTCTCTTGCCAGGTCTCATTATTATATGCAGCTAAACCTAACTGATGAAGATGGGTTTGGGTCTGCCTGTTTGGCTGGTAAATTAAAGTTCTTCGTAGTAGAGTGTAGGTGAGACAGAAGACAGAAGATGCATACTGGAGACAGAGAACTAATGAGAGGAAAAAAGCAGACCCAGGCCAGTGGTGGGTGTAATGTGAAGAAGTAAAGGCTGGGTGAAGAGAGGGATTTTTTTTTTAAATTACATCATAACTGTGTACATGCATTTATGGGGTACAATGTGCTGATTTTATATGCAATTTAGAATGCTTACATCAAATTGGTGTAAGCTTCACCTCACTTAATTGTTGTGTTAAGTCATTTATACTCTACTTTTAATAGATTTGACAAGTACCCTTGCATTATGCACAATAGGTGAGTTCCTACCAATTACCTTCTCTCCACCCAACCTCCCCCTCCTTTCCTCTTCCCTTACCTTCCTCTTCCTTCCTTCATTCTGGGTTATAGTTGTGTTTTATCATTCATATGAAAGCGTGGGTGATTATATATTGGTTTTATAATAGTACTGAGTACATTGGATACTTCTTTTTTTGTAGAGACAGAGTCTCACTTTATCACCTTTGGTAGAGTGCCGTGGCGTCACACAGCTTACAACAACCTCCAACTCCTGGGCTTAGGCTATTCTCTTGCCTCAGCCACCCAAGTAGGGGAGGGACTACAGGGGCCCACCACAACGCCTGGCTATTTTTTGGTTGCAGTTTGGCCAGGGCTGGGTTTGAACCTGACACCCTTGGTACATAGGGCCGGCACCCTACCCACTGAGCCACAGGTGCCACCCCACTGGATGCTTTTTCTTCCATTCTTTTTTTTTTTTTTGAGACAGAGCCTCAAGCTATCACCCTAGGTAGAGTGCTGTGTTGTCACAGCTCACAGCAACCTCCAACTCCTGTACCCAAGCTATTCTCTTGCCTCTGCCTCCCAAGTAGCTGGGACTACAGGTGCCCACCACAGTGCCCAGCTATTTTTTGGTTGCAGCTGTCACTGTTGTTTGGTGGGCCTGGGTTGGATTTGAACACACCAGCTCAGTTGTATGTGGCTGGCGCCTTGAGCCATAGGCCCCAAGCCTTTTCTTCCATTCTTGAGATACTTTACTAAGAAGAATATGTTCCAGCTCTATCCATGTAAACGTAAAAGAGTCAAAGTCTTCATCTTTTTATGGCTGCATAATATTCCATGGTATACATATGCCACAATTTGTTAATCCATTCATGGGTTGATGGGCACTTGGGTTGCTTCCATGACTGAGCAATTATGAATTGGGCTGTAATAAACATTCTGGTACAAATATCTTTGTTGTAAAATTATTTTTGGTCACCTGGATATATACCTAGTAGAGGAATTGCAGGATCAAACAGCAGATCTACTTTTAGTTCTCTAAGTGTTGTCCAAACTTCTTTCCAAAAGGAACGTATTAGCTTGCATTCCCACCAGCAGTGTTGCCTTCTCTCCACATCCACGCCAACATCTGTAGTTTTGGGATTTTGTGATGTGGGCTAATCTTACTGGAGTTAGATGATATTTCAAGTGGTTTTGATTTGCATTTCTCTAATGATTAAAGATGATGAGCATTTTTCATGTGTCTTTAGGCCATGCACCTGTCTTCTTCAGAGAAGCTTCTGTTCAAGTCTCTTGCCCACAATGAAATGGGATCACTTGTTCTTTTATTAATTAGTTTGAGTTGTTAATGGATTCTAGTTATCAAACCTTTGTCAGAAACATAACCTGCAAATATCCTCTCTCATTCTGAGGGCTGTCTGCTGGCTTTACTTACTGTGTTCTTGGCTGTGCTAAAGATTTTTAGTTTGATCAGGTCCCAGGAATATATTTTTGGTGTTGCTTCAATTACCAGAAGGGTCCTCCTCATAGAATATTCTCCCAGCCCAATTTCTTCAAGTGTGTCCCCTGTACTCTCTCCAAGTATCTTTATAGTTTCATGTCTTAAGTTTAAATCAATTTAAATCATAACTGAATCTTAGTAAGAATCAATTTTTGTTAATGGTGAAAGGTAGGGATCCAGTTTCAGTCTTCTACACGTCTCCAGCCAATTCACCCAGCATATTTGTTAAAGAAGGAGTCTTTCCCCCCACTGAAAGTTTTTGAGAGGCTTATCAAAGATCAAATGACGATAGGTGGCTGGGTTCATCTCTTGGTTCTCTATTCTGCTCCATACATCTACCTCTCTGTTTTTGTGCCAGTACCATGCTGTTTTGATCACTATAGAGTTATAGTATAGCCTGAAGTCTGGTAGCATGATTCCTCCTGCTTTGTTTTTCTTTCTTTCTTATTTTCTTTTTTCTTTCTTTCTTTTTTTTTTTGAGACAGAGTCTCACCATGCCACCCTTGGCAGAGTGCCATGGTGTCACAACTTGAAGCAACCTCTAACTCTTGGGCTTAAGCAATTCTCTTGCCTTAGCCTCCCATGTAGGTGAGACTACAGGTGCCCACCACAATCCCCGGGTATTTTTTGTTGCACTTGTCATTGTTGTTTAGCTGGCCCAGGCTGGGTTTGAACCTGCCAGTTTCAGTGTATGTAGCTGGTACCATAACCACCAGATTATAGGTGCCAAGCCTTTCTTTTTATTTCTGAGTAATGTCTTGGATATTTGAGGTTTTTTCTGATTCCATATAAAAAGAAGTACAATTTTTTCCAAATCTTTAAAGTATGACAGTGGTGCTTTATAGGGATTGCATTAAATTTGTATATTACTTAGGGAAGTATGGACATTTTAGCAATGTTAATTCTTCCCAGCCAGGAGCATGGTATGTTTTTCCATTTGTTAACATCTTCCATTATTTCCTTTCTCAGAGTTTCATAGTTCTCTTTATGAAGATCTTTCACATCCTTTGTTAGGTAAACTCCCAAATATTTCATCTTCTTTGGTACTATTGTAAAAAGAATAGAGTCCTTGACTATTTTTTCAGCTTGACATTGTTGGTATATATAAAAGCTACTGATTTGTAAATATTGATTTTTGTATCCTGAGATGCTGCTGTGTTCCTTGATCACTTCTAAGAGTTTTGTAGTTGAGTCCCTGGGTTTTTCCAGGTATAAGATCATATTATCTATGAAGAGCAAGAGTTTGATCTCCTCTGCCCCCATTTGGATGCCCTTGATTGCTTTCTCTTGCCTGATTATGATGGCTAAGACTTCCATTACTATGTTGAATAGCAGTGGAGACAATGGGCATCCTTGTATCATGAAGGATGATGGATATTGTCAAAGCCTTTTCTGCATCAACTGAGAGTATCATATGATCTTTGCTTTTTATTTTGTTTATGTGATGTATTATATTTATAGATTTACATATGTTGAACCAACCTTGTAACACTGGGATAAAACCAAGTTGGTCATGGTGCATACTTTTTTTGATGTGTTGAATTTTGTTTGCTAGGATCTCACAGAGTATTTTTGAATAAATATTCATTAATGATATTGGTCTATAATTTTTTTTTTTAAGACACAGAGTCTCACTTTGTCACCCTCGGTAGAGTGCCGTGGCACCGCAGCTCACAGCAACCTCCAGCTCTTGGGCTTAGGCAATTCTCTTGCCTCAGCCTCTCGAGTAGCTGGGACTACAGGCACTAGCCACAATGCCCAGCTATTTTTTTGTTGCAGTTTGGCCAGGGCTGGGTTTGAACCCACCACCCTTGGTAAATGGGGCCGGCGCCCTACTCACTGAGCCACAGGCGCCGCCCAGTCTATAATTTGTTTTTTTTTTGTTGTTGAGTGCTTTCCTGGTTTGGGTATGAGGGTGATATTTGCTTTGTAGAATGTGTTGGGAAATATTCCTTCTTTTTCTGTTTTGGAAGAGGTTATGTAATATAGGCACTAGTTCCTCTTTAAAGGTTTGGTAGAATTCTGATGTGAAGCCATCTGGTCCTGGACTTTTCTTTTTTGGGAGATTTTGCATAGTTAATGCTTTTCAGTGCTTGGTATAGGTCTATTCACAACATTTCCAATTCTTTCTGGCTAACTCTAGGAAGATGGTGTGCTTCCAGGTATTGGTCTATTTACTCCAGATTTTCATATTTCTGAGAATAGAGTTTTTTGTAGTAATCATTAAGGATATATATTTTTTAATTTCTGAGGTGTTTGTTATTTCTCCTTTATCATATCTGATTGATGATATTAGGGATTTTACTTTTCTGTTTCTGGTTAGGTTAGCCAAAGATTTATCAATTTTTTAAATCTTTTCTTAAAAACAACGTTTTCATTCATTGATCTTCTGAATGATTCTTTTGTTTTTAATTTCATTTAATTCTGCTCTAATTTTAGTTATTTTTTTTCTTCTGCTGGGTTTGGGGTTTGAATGTTCTTCTTTTTCCAGTTGCTTGAGATGACCCATTAAGTTGTTGACTTCTGAGGAGAGGGATGTTTGGTTGGAAGTTCAAGGGGTGAGTGTGGATAGTTCCAAGATGTAAGAAATACTGAAAACAAAAGAAATGGGGCAAGAGGGCTTTAAAAAGTGCAGCCCTAAAAAAAAAAAAAGTGCAGCCTTCACCCAGGCCCCTGGTGATGGAGTCCTACATTAGATGGGACTGCACTCAGACACAGCCACAGTCTGTTGTAGGTCCAGCTCAGACTCAGCCAGCATGTTGATGGCATTTTCCAGGGTCATATCTTATTACTGAAGGCCAATGAGACCATGCCACAGCAGCAGGTCCCATGCTTATGGGGGAGGCATAGCATGAAAAGAAAACACTTGGGCTCGGCCCCTATAGCTCAACCGGCTAAGGCGCCAGCCACGTACACCTAAGGTGGCGGGTTCGAATCCCCAGCCCAGACCCGCCAAACAACAATGATG
>NW_003852423.1:5651494-5653088 GCF_000181295.1 Otolemur garnettii | reverse complement strand
GGCTCTGTCTCAAAAAAAAAAAAAAAAAAAAAAAGAAAAGAAGACACTTGGAGGGTGGCACAGGCAAGGACAAGAGGAGAGAGAAGGCCTGGGAGGGTTACACAGTGGGGCCAGCAAAGAGCAAGGAGTTGCTGTAGGGAGGTGGTTTCTTTTCAGCTTAGGTGCAAGTTTGTAAAAGAGTGAATGTCTACACAAAAACTTGTGCATAGTGTTTATAGCAGCTTTATTCATAAATGCCCTAAACTGGAAATAATCTAATGTCCATCAACAAATTAATAGATAAACTATAGTAAATCCATAAAGTTGCATGGTACTAGCAATTAAAAAAACAGCAAATAGCTGATATATGTAGCTACACAGATGACTTTCAAAACAATTATTCCCAGTGAGAGCAGCCAGGAAAAAAGATTGCATGCTGTATGAATCCTTTTATATAAAAGTTCTAGAAAATGCCATCTAATCTATAGTGACAGAGGGTAGGTCAGTGGTTTCTCAGGGCTACAGGGTCCTGAGGAAAATTTGGGGCTGGAAATAATTCTGGATCTTGAATATAGTGGAGTTTCCATAGGTGTGTCTATCTGTCAAATTCATCAAACTGAGCATATTACAATTTACTGTATATAAATTATGTATCTTAGCAAGGTTTATTTAAAGAACAGAATGCATGAGGGGGAAATTAATTTAAAAATAAGCACTGTTAGTGGAGAATATACACAAGGACAGAGAAAGACTATTTTTTCTAAAAGACCCAGTGGAAATGTTTCCATGTATTCTAAATAGGTGAAAATATTTGAAGAACCATTAATACCTCAGTTATTATCTCAAAGCCTCTGGACATAATAAGGTTCTCTGCCCAAGAACCTTCTGGAGAAGCACCAGATGAAACTATATTCCTATTTTTTCTGTAGCTCAGAGTGGAGTGGATTTGCTGACTTTTATTCCACATACAACATGATGAAAAATAAAAGAAATCATCCTGTATTTAGAAGAGATATGGAGGGTATTTGTGGGAACAGTGGCCAAATCAAGTTTAATGGGAATGACAATGGGCACAGGACAGGGGTCAGCACCTGCTCTTTTTGTTTATCCTCCCCCCGCCCCCCGTTTTTGTTGTTGTTTTCAGGATCTCTAAGCTATATTTAATACTGACTGGGCAAACCATATGCAAAAGAAGTGGGATGTGGACAGTAAAATTTAAAGAAGTTAAATATCCACACTAATTTTTATTGCCAATCCTAACTACTAAAGAAGTACAAAATTTGTACAAGTTATACTTTATAATGAAATTCTGATACCTGTCAAAAGGATAAAAACCTACACACATGTTGCAATCAAATTTTTAAAAAATTGTGCTTAACATCAGAATTTTGCTAAAATAGGTTGGCAAAAGGTCCATACAACATCTATTCTTCCACACATATATTCTCCATTAAGGATTTCTTGAACAGTACAAATACTTTGAGCTCATTGCTGAGCAATCTATTGTTGGCTACTGGCTTACTACAAAGTTCTCTTCAGAACTGTTTATATGTCTTTTGTCTTATCATCTTCTTCAAGTTTCCTGATTTCATTTTTTTTTTTTTTTTTTTTTTTT
>NW_003852423.1:5646439-5650803 GCF_000181295.1 Otolemur garnettii | reverse complement strand
AATCATAGCTGTGTACCCTAACGCAATCATGGGGTACAATGTGCTGGTTTTATATACAATTTGAAATATTTTTATCAAACTGGTTAACATAGCCTTAACAGTATTTTCTTACTTATTGTGTTAAGACATTTATATTATACATTTAGTAAATTTCACATGTACCCTTGTAAGATGCACCATAGGTATGGTCCCACCAATTACCCTCCCTCCACCCATCCTTCCCCTCCCCACCTCCTCTTTTCCCATATTCTTGGGCTATAATTTCATATGAAAGCTATAAAATGCTTTCATAGTATGGATGAGTACATTGGATACTTTTTCTTCTATTCTTGGGATACTTTACTAAGAAGAATATGTTCTAGCTCCATCCATGTAAACATGAAAGAAGTAAAGTCTCCATCTTTCTTTAAGGCTGCATAATATTCCATGGCATACATATACCACAAGTTATTAATCCATTTGTGGGTCAATGGGCACTTGGGCTTCTTCATGTTTCAGTAATTAGTTTCTTATGGAAGTTTAGAACAACTCCTAAAGGATTGCCACAGCTTTCATGTAATTTAAACTGGATTTTCTTCACATATGCTGACATATCCCTGTCCACCTTCTGCATCTCCTTCAATTTCTTCATTTTCTTCCTCAAAAGCAGGGTCTTCCTTATCTGTCATCCCACCAGCCCACCAGCCCAGCAGCACCCAGCAGGGCCCCTCCCAGCGGGTTTCCCTCTCCTTTTGTGTTTATACATATGTTGTTTATACATATAACTAGAGTTTTACAGACATGTTCCATTATACTGAAGTATGTTATTCTGTAACATACTGTGATTTTAAGGGATCCTTCTTAAAGGATCCCCTCACTTTTAAAGGCTTTCAATTGTTTTTTTTTAAGTGGTAGAAACAAAAATGGAAAGGCAGTATTGTAAGAATGGGGCAGAAAGGGGGTGAAGATAATTACTGTCAATCCAATTAGAAGAATGTCTTCATCTTACTTATGGACTCTTCCCTGGCTAAGAGAAGAGCAATTGGAAGCTTAGGAAGGGAAAGACGGAGGCACAAAGGAAAGGAAAGAGGAAGCAGGAAGTAAGGGTAAGAGGTCTGTATCTTCTGAGTACTCCATTTATTTTGAGTCTTAGGACAACAGACACTTTTACTGAATTGTTCTGCTAAAAGTAGGCATTTGCCATCTGAGATGCTATGTTTCATCCTGCAAATTATAGGAAAAGTGGAATCATAACAGTAATGCATATGCTTTGTAGAAAATACTGAGAAGAAAAATTGTACTTACAATCTAGCATTTAGTATAGCATGGTGGTTAAAAGTATGGGCTTCTCGCAAGACAGTGGCCGAGTAACAGCTTCCTTGCAACTGGGCACAGTAAGTCTGGGGAGAGAAGACTCCAGGCATCTCTGGCTGGTGGGATCTGCCCAGGAACATCCCTTGTGGGACACAGGGAGTCAATGAGAGACTTCTGGACCCCATGAGGAAGACAAAAGCAGTGGAGAACTGGCAAGTGTTTGCGTGTGTTTGTTTGGTCTGATCCCACTAGCAGCTGTAAGTACAGCAGCAGTGAGATTGCAAACTGGAAAGGCCTTTCCTGTGAGCTGTTTTTTTTTTTTTTGGACTTGGCACTCAGTTGAACTACCTTGGGAGAACTTGGGCAAGAGTGCAGAGGACTTTAAACATTGTCTAGGGTCCCAGACTGAGCCACTTAGTCAGATGGAGCTGATAATGTTTGGCTGTGGGCTGCATGGAGCCATTGTAGGAGAACTGACCGGCAAGCTCTGCCCTCAGGGTCACAGACCAAGGATTGGGTGGGAGCAAGTAATCTAGTGACTGAGCAGCATAAAGGTGGGGACTGAGATGCCTCATAGCCTTGGCCCTCAGGGGCATAAAGTGAGACTGGTTTTGTCACACTGGGTAAGTAGATAGCCACTTCAGGAGTGATCCCAGCAACAAGTATTTTCCTGGGAAAGCTTCTGCTTGGCCAAGGTTAGCAGTTTAAAGTGCCTTTTAAGCAGGATGAGGAGAGATTTAGGCTCTCCATCCTGTGGGGTTTGAGAAATCAGCAAAGCCCTCCAGTCTCCATCTCGTACAGCTGTTATCTTTCCCTATAGATTTTTCTTTTCTTTTTTTTAAATTTTTTTCTTCATTTTTCTAGTTAAAATATAATTTTCTGTTGTTGCTTTTAACAATTAGAACTTCATTTTTGCTAGTGTTTCTACCCCTATTATTTGTTTTTTTCACCAATTTTATCCCATAAAATTTTGTTTGCTTGTTTTGGTTCGATTTATAGCATTTTTGTCTTTCTTCTCTACTTGGTGGGGGGGGGGGTTACTGTGTCCAAATAGGCTAGCAAAGAGTTGCTGACCTCAAGGGAACCACCTAACCTATCACCCCCAGAGGTTGGGGGTTTTAAGGTTGAGTCAAAGTACTCTACCATACACCTATATTGCACCTGTCTCCCTCTTTCTGTGCCTCTCTTCTTTTTGTAAATATTCCCTTTTACTCACCCCCCTCCTTTCTCTTTTCTTTTTCTTTCTTTATTCCCATCTTCCTCTTTAATCCTCTCATACTTCTGGTCCTGTACCAAAATGACTCATTGAAACCCTAGTCCAGAGGCATAGTAACTTAAAGAGCAAGAGGAAGTGAAAGGAAAATCAGGGCAAGGAAACAGAAAAAAGAAATCACTCATGAGGAAGAATCAGCAGAAAAATTCTGGCAACATGAAAAACTAGTCCAGAGCATCCCAAGGGACCATGAGATAGCTACTGCAGAGGATTCCACCTATAAAGAAATGTTAGAAATGACAGAAAGGGAATTTAGAATGCAGATGATGAAAACAATGAAGGAAATGATGGAAACAATGAAGGAAACTGTTGGTAAAGTGGCAAATAACCAAAAGGAAATCCAAAAACAGAATCAAATAAGAGATGAATGATATGAAGAATATAGAAAGGATATAGCAGAGCTGAAGGAACTGAAGCAGTCAGTTAGGGAACTTAAAGATGCAATAGAAAGTATAAACAGATTAGACCATTCAGAAGAAAGAATCTCAGAGGTAGAGGACAAAACTCTTGAGATAACTCAAATAGTTAAAGAGGCAGAAAAGAAGAGAGAGAAAGCAGAATGTTCACTGACAGAATTATGGGACCTTATGAAGCATTCAAACATATGAGTTGTAGGTATCCCAGAAGGGGAAGAAGAATGCCCCAGGGGAATGGAAGCCATACTAGAGAATATTATAAATGACAATTTCCCAAATATCATCAAAGATTCTGACACACTCCTTTCGGAGGGATATCGGACCCCAGGTCACCTCAACTCTAACTGAGCTTCTCCAAGACACATTGTGATAAACCCAACCAAAGTCAAGACAAAAGAAAAGATTCTTCAAGCTGCCAGGAGTAAGTGCCAGTTGACTACAGGGGCAAATCCATCAGGATGACTGCAGACTTCTCTAATGAAACTTTCCAAGCAAGAAGACAATGGTCATCTACCTTTAATCTACTTAAACAGAACAATTTCTAGCCCAGAATTCTATATCCTAATATGCTAAGCTTTAAAATTGACAGAGAAATCAAATCATTTACTGATATACAAACACTGAGGAAATTCGCCACAAGAAGACCAGCTCTACAGGAAATACTTCAACCTGTATTTCCTGTGAAATACTTCACACTGACCATCACAATGGATCAACAGCAATGTAAGAACTCAGAAATTAAAGGACAGAACCTAACTTCCACACTCATGCAAAAGATAAAACTAAGCAATGGACTCTCACAAAATAAGATGAATAGGATGCTACCACACGTATCAATTATCTTAATAAATGTTAATGGCTTGAATTCCCCACTGAAGAGGCATCGACGGGTTGACTGGATTAAAAAACACAAGCCATCCATTTGCTGCCTGCAGGAAGCCCACCTAGCTTCAAAAGACAACTCCGAATTGAGGGTTGGAAGACAATTTTTCAGGCAAACAGAATTCAGAAGAAAAGAAGAGTTGCAATCTTATTTTCAGATACATGTGGATTTAAAGCAACTAAAGTCAAAAAGGAAAAAGACGGTCACTTTATATATAAAACAAAAAGACATTTCAATTCTAAATATTTATGCACCCAATTTAAATGGTCCCAGATTCTTGAAACAGACCTTACTCAGTCTGAGCAATACGATATCCTATAATACCATAATAATAGTGGACTTTAACACTCCTCTTGTAGAGCTGGACAGATCCTCTAAACAGAAATTAAATAAAGATATAAGGGACTGGCTCGGCGCCTGTGGCTCAAGTGGCTAAGGCGCCAGCCACATACACCTAAGGTGGTGAAGGGTACCTGAGTTGTTCTCACATCCTTGCAAT
>NW_003852423.1:5632170-5646029 GCF_000181295.1 Otolemur garnettii | reverse complement strand
AATATACATTCTTCTCATTGCCCCATGGAACATTCTCCAAAATTGATCATATCCTAGGACACAAAACAAACCTTAACAAATCAAAAGAATTGAAATTTTACCTTGTATCTTCTCAGACCACAAGGCACTAAGGGTGGAACTCAACTCCAACAAATATGTTCAACCCCACACAAAGGCATGGAAATTAAACAACCTTTTGTTGAATGACAGTTGGGTTAGGAAGAAATAAAAGAGGAAATCATTAACTTCCTTGAGCATAACAACAATGAAAACACAACCCACCACAGCCTGTGGGATACTGCAAAAGCAGATTTGAGAGGATACTTCAGATAGCACCCCAGATCACCTCAACTCTAACCGAGCTTCTCCAAGACACATTGTGATGAACCTGTCCAAAGGTTCAGGACAGGTTCTAAAGCGGTTGTGATGAACCACCTTAGATACCTACATTCAAAAAACAGAGAGAGCACATCAACAAACTCCCAAGTTATCTTATGGAATTGGATAAAGAAGAACAATCTAAGCCTAAACCCACCAGAAGAAAAGAAATATCTAAAATTAAATCAGAGATCAATGAAATTGAAAACAAAAGAATCATTCTGAAAATTAATGAAACAAGGAGTTAGTTTTTTGAAAAAATAAATAAAATAGATAAACCTTTGGCCAGACTAACTAGAAATAGAAAAGTAAAATCTCTAATAACCTCAATCAGAAATGATAAAGGGGAAATAACAACTGATGCCACAGAGATACAAGAGATCATCTCTGAATACTACCAGAAACTCTATGCCCAGAAATTTGACAATGTGAAGGAAATGGATCAATATCTGGAATCACACCCTCTCCCTAGTGTTTGCCAGGAAGAAATCAAGCTCCTGAACAGACTAATTTTAAGCACTGAGATCAAAGAAACAATAAAAAAACTTCCAACAAAAAAAAATGCCCTGGTCCAGATGGCTTCACACCAGAACTCTATCAAACCTTCAAGGGAGAGCTTATTCCTATACTGCAGAAATTATTCCAAAAAAATTGAGGAGGAAGGAATCTTCCCCAACACGTTCTACAAAGCAAATTTCATCTCGATACCAATACCAGGAAAAGACCCAAGTAAAAAGGAGAATTGCAGACCAATTTCACTAATGAATTAGATGCAAAAATTCTCAACAAAATCCTAGCCAAAAGATAAATCCTAGCTTATCAATCATGATAAATCATGATGTATAACTTATCATCAAAAAAGTCATACAGCATGATCAAGTAGGCTTCATCCCAGGGATGCAAGGCTGGTTTAACATACACAAGTCCATAAATGTTATCCACTGTATTAACAGAAGCAGAAACAAAGACCATATGATCCTCTCAATAGATGCAAAAAAAGTATTCAATTAAATCCAGCATCCTTCTCTAATTAGAACACTGAAGAGTTTAGATATACATGGCACATTTCTGAAACTGATCGAAGCTATCTATGACAAACCCACAGCTAATATTTTACTGAATGGAATAAAACAAAGCTTTTCCACTTAGAACTAAAACCAGACAAGGTGGTCCTCTGTTACCATTACTATTCAACATAGTGCTGGAAGTTCTAGCCAATACAATTAGGCAAGAGAAGGAAATAAAGGGCACCCAAAGGGTAGAGGAGGTCAAACTCTCCTTCTTTGCTGATGATATGATCTTATACCTAGAGAACCCTAAAGACTCAACCACAAGACTCCTAGAAGTCATCCAAAAATAAAGTAATGTCTCAGGATATAAAATCAAGGCCACAAGTCAGTTGCCTTTGTGTATGCCAATAACAGTAAGATGAGAGGCTAATTAAGGACACGACTCCCTTCACTATAGCTTCAAAGAAAATGAAATACCTAAGAAAATACCTAACAAAGGAGGTGAAGGACCTCTATAAAGAAAATTATGAAACCCTAAGAAAGGAAATAGCAGAGGATATTAACAAATGGAAGAACATACCTTGCTCATGGCTGGGAAGAATCAATATTGTTAAAATGTCTATACTTCCCAAAGCAATCTACCTATTCAATGCCATCCCTATTAAAATACCAACATCATACTTTTAAGATTTGGAAAAAATGATTCTGCATTTTGTATGGAACCAGAAAAAAACCCGTATAGCTAAGGCAGTTCTTAGTAATAAAAACAAAGCTGGGGATATCACCATACCAGATTTTAGGCTGTACTACAAAGCCATAGTGGTCAAGACAGCATGGTACTGGCACAAAAATAGAGAAATAGACATTTGGAATCAAATAGAAAACCAGGAATTAAAACATCTTACAACCACCTAATCTTCAATAAACCAAACAAGAACATACCTTGGAGGAAAGACTCCCTATTCAATAAATGGTCCTGGGAGAAGTGGATATCCACATATAAAGACTGAAACTGGACCCACATCTTTCTCTACTCACAAAAATTGATTCAAGATGGGTAAAGGACTTAAATTTTTAACAATAAAAATCCTCAAGGAAAGTATAGGAAACACACTGGACGATATTGGCCTGGGGAAAGACTTCAAGAAGAAGACTGCCATGGCAATTGCAACAACAAAAATAAACAAATGGGACTTAATTAAACTGAAAAGCTTCTGTATAGCTAAGGAGACAACAACCAAAGCAAATAGACAACCTACACAATGGAAAAGGATATTTGCATATTTTGAATCAGACAAAAGCTTGATAACTAGAATCTATAGAGAACTCAAATTAATCCACATGAAAAAAGTCAACAATCCCATATATCAATGGGCAAGAAACATAAATAGAACCTTCTCTAAAGAAGACAAATGACTAACAAACATATGAAAAAATGTGCATCATCCCTAATTATTAGAGAAATGCAAATCACAACCACCCTGAGATATCATCTAACCCCAGTGAGAATGGCCCACATCACAAAAGCTCAAAACTGCAGATGCTGGCATGGATGTGGAGAGAAGGGAACATTTTTACACTGCTGGTGGGACTGCAAACTAATACAACCTTTTTGGAAGGAATATGGAGAACCCTCAAAGAACTCAAGCTAGACCTCCCATTTAATCCTGCAATCCCATTATTGGGCATCTACCCAGAAGGAAAAAAATCCTTTAATCATAAGGACACTTGCACTAGACTGTTTATTGCAGCTCAATTTACAATTGCCAAAATGCGGAAATAGCCTAAATGCCCACCAACCCAGGAATGGATCAACAAGCTGTAGTATGTGTATACCATCGAATACTATTCAGCCATTAAAAAAATGGAGACTTTACAGCCTTTGTATTAACCTGGATGGAAGTGGAACACATTATTCTTAGTAAAGCATCACAAGAATGGAGAAGCATGAATACTATGTCCTCAATTTTGATATGAGGACAATTAATGAGAATTAATGACATGGTGGGGGAAGGGGAGAGCAGAGAGAGAAGAAAGAGGGAGCAGTGGGGAAAGGAAGAGCAGAGAGAGGGAAGCGAGGGGGGTGAGGTCTTGGTGTGTGCCACACCTTTTGGGGGCAAGACATGATTGAGTGACCTTTGATAGGTCATTTAACATCTGTAAATCTTGATCTTCATAGCATCTAGATCCAAAGGTTGTGATGATGAAATTAGCTAATCAATATAAAGTGCTTAGGGCATTGTTTGGCACAAAGCAAAAACACTTGCTTGAGGTACTATTATTCCTTTCAGGCTTCCTCTCACCATGAATATATCCTTTCCCTCCAAATTGGATCACATTGTACATGTTATTTTATAGCAAGTCTTTTGCCCACTGATGATAGAATGAAGTTCTCCAAGTTATTCTCTGTTCTTTTAGGTCCTTTGGAAAGGCTGTGTAGTATTCCAATATATGAATCCACCACAATTAAATTGTTTGATGAATCGTGTCAAATTATTTTACTCTTATAAATACTATATAGCTAAATCATTTCATACTTTTTAAATAGTTTTCTTTAATGTCATCCCACTTGCTCTTCCATTCTAATTAGCTCTCAGCTGTCACATTTCTGATCTGTGATCAGATAATCAAGTTAAAGGAGTTTATTTGCAATAAAACTTTATCTGCACTTCTGTCACTTGCTCTAGCTGTCTGGTGAAAGGGACAGCAATCATTTGCAGCAACTGTGAAGGAGGCTGTTTGTTCTTACTTTAGGGTTTGCCTTTTAGTTATACAGCTCTTGTAGAATTGGTTCTTGCCTCTTTGGGTTAAGTCCAGGAGATGGTGGCAACACTCTTGTGGTGGTTGCGTTTTCCCTTCACTCTCTGAGGATCTAAAAACTCTGCCTTTATGTTTAACCACCACACAGGTACTCATTTCTGATTTTTTTTTTTGAAGCCCTGCTACTGCCTCTTAGCTTAGGTCTAGGAGTTATTGGTCTTCTTGACTCCTGACACCAGTATGCATACGTACTAGATTCTATTTTCTAGGCTTCTTTGCTGTGGTCTTTCAGTTTTAAATAACCCATAGCACTTATTTGTGCTTTTTGACAACTTTGGATGCTATTAATTCACCGTCTATGCGTATGCCAATGAGCATGGAAAACAGACTTTAACAATTAAACTCCCAAATCATACATTACTAAGGAGCCTAAATACAGCTGGATAGGCTCTTGTATCCCATACCTGTCTGAAGGATCACAAGGAATACATGTTAATATATCCCCAAGCCCATCACAACAGATAGGCTGTGAAATTTGGATTTACTACCTGGATATGGTTATGCTTAACAAGCATCCTGGGTGATTCTTATAATCAGACACATTTGAGATCGTGGCTCTCAAACCTACAACCAATGAGAACTTTGAGGACACTCTGAAGTTTGACTGGGATCTAAGGGAGTCTCTAATCTATAGGTAGCATAGGGTTCATCCCATGGGTGCAGGAAAACTCTAGTAGGATTCAATAGCTGAAATACAGCATGTCCCAAAAGTTGCCCTTAAAGTCACCATATATAGGGAAAACGGGAAACTGTAGCTAACTGTACCCTTGACAAAATATCCATTACAGGGGCTGGGCCTGGTGGCTCATGCCTATAATCCTAGCATTCTGGAGGCCAAGGCAGGTGGATTGCCTGAGCTCACAGGTTCCAGACCAGCCTAAGCCAGAGTGAGATCTCATCTCTAAAAATAGCCAGGCATTGTGTTGGGCACCTGTAGTCCCAGCTACTTTGGAGACTGAGACAAGAGAATCGCTTGAGCTCACGAGTTTGAGAAGGCTGTCTGTTACAACGTCAGGGAACTTTCCCAAAAAATATCCATAACAAATTTTACTAAGAGGTGGCCAGCATATACAGAATATTTTATAAAATTTTATAATGACTATTTTGTAAGTAAGGTATGTTTAGCTACAATTTTCCATTTTCCCTACGTTTGGGTACTTTAGGGATAGTACCCAAACTTGTACTGTTGTCTTGTATTGTTGTCTTTAGAGCTTGGGACCAAAGAAGGAACTTATGGAGATTTATTTATCATCTCTACACAAAGGATGGTTTCATACTCCTTAGGATGGATTCTGTCCCAAATGTTGGGGTTCCAAAACTGTTAGCTGGCATCACATGATTCTTCAAAGAGCCTAATAGAGAACTTGGATTCTTTCAGGACTGAATCCTTCATATGTATGTTGAAATCATTTGGTGTGCTTATCTTTTATTACATTAGGTTTTATTCACTTAAAATCAGCTCAATAACAGATCCATGTTAGGTAACAGCTGGGGCAGTGCTTTCTGTGAGGCTTGAGAAAGCACAGAACTCTGACATAGTCTACCTAAGAAGGTCTTTAGTTTCTTGGGTCGTCCATACACAAAGGATACATCTTACTCCCAGTCTGAGCACAAGAGAGATCCAAACATGCCTGAGAATTCCAAAAGACTTAGAAACAGAAGCTGGTGAATCCTAGCTCCATTCATTCACTATTAATTCACATGAGATCACAGTTCCTTTTTTTTTGAGACAGAGTCTCACTATGGCGTCCTGGGTAGAGTGCAGTGGTGTCACAGCTCACAGCAACCTCCAACTCTTGGGCTTAAGTGATTCTCTTGCCTTAGCCTCCCAAGTAACTGGGACTACCACCACAACACCCAGCTATTTTTTTGTAGGAGTTGTCATTGTTGTTTAGCAGGCCTGGGCTGGGTTCAAACCTGCCAGCACCGGTTTAAGTGTTCGGTGCCATAACCACGGAGCTACTGGCTTTGAGCCGAGATCACAATTCCTATTCCTCTTACAGTTCATCCAATTGATAGAATAATGTGAGGAATAAACAGAATTATATAAAAATTAGGACAAGATAAAAATTAGCCTAACATTTCTGAAGAAAACTCAAATGATGGTCCGTGAGACTGCCAAACTTGAGAGAGGTACAAAATCATCAGTGGGAACATGCTTCATAGGTCCTAAAAATAAAAGCTCCTCATCTTAAACTGTTATTATCTTTTTAAGAGAATATTTAACATGAAGGAAAGCCATACTACTGATGTTTATTCTAAAAGTAGGCTAAATAATTTAGTATTTTTCCTCTAATGGTTCCAGAAATTATATCTTTCCTAAAAAAATGTTTAAAGATAAAACTTTAAAGGGTTAGATGGTCACGTAGTGTAGAATGATAAAGTACTTTTTATTCAGTGCATAATAGTTTTTTCAATTTAATTCATAATTACAGTACAAAAAAATTCCCTTGCTTGCTGAGTCTTTTTATGTTACATTTTACTTAGTCTTAAGAAAAAAATGTTAAAATTTAAAACCTCTGAAGTTATTATAGAAGATTATATTCCCTATGAACATGAAGCATATTCATGCACATGTACATCCATATATGTGTATGTATATATATCTGCTCCTTTGTATGAACCACTCAAAACAACTTTAAAGCCATTCATTTTTGTATTTAAAACTGTCCTGTTAAATATTTAGAAGCTCCACAGGTGGTGGCTTTAATGGAATTTTCCCCAGAGTAAATTTCTTGGATTGAAATTGTTCCAGTTCTTCCACTGTTAGTTTATCCTTGGGTGTGAATAATACATTATCTGTTGCAATGATGCTATTTGATACCAAGAGAGAGGTGGACATGCTGCTATTACCAAAGGCGTCGTTAGATGGCTTGGAAAAAGCAGGATAAGAATGTGAGCCTGGACTACCAAAACCAGCCACAGAACTGACACTTCCGAAGGCCGGGGCCACTGGAGCTCTGACAGGGCCTGCTGCTAAGGAAGCTGGAAATCCTGAAAATTCAGGTGATCCAAAACTAGAAGCTTCAGGGTTTTTAAATGGAAATGAAGCGGCCGATGTGACTTCAGGTTTCCCAAATCCAAAAACTGGAGTAGAAGTAGACATGGCAGAACTGGCAGAAGTTACAGCTCCAAATGCTGGGGGACTTCCGAACACAGAAGGGCTTCCAGAAGGGGCAGCGACAAACCCAGAGTTTGTATTAAAACTAAAATTCTGAGCATTACCACTGCTGCTGCTATTAACTGGAAAACCTACAGAAAAACAAAACAAAAATTATCTATTATAGTCAGAAAATACAGCCATATTTGCCCCCCTCCACCATGTTTAGATGTTTAGAAGCTTTTTATAAGGAAGAGAAGTATATATGGTGGGCAAAAACAAAGCCACTACTATTGTCCTGTTCTTCCTGCTACCAATCCCATTTATACTGTGATTACTCCCCCCACTCCCAACAAATCAAGGACTAGGGAGCGGCTTTCACTCTTGATTCGCCACCCATCTCACCAGAGCAGACACATAAGGACAATGCTGTGCTGTTTTATACAGTGACAAGAAAGTTCTCAAAGGTGATGCTATCAAAGCTATGTATTCCTAGGAAACTCTTGAAAAACCATTCCTAAAATGTACTTCTAAAGTGTGAGCTATAGGGTCTTTCAAAGAACATGCCAGTTCTAGCTTCCCTTTCACAAATGCTTGATGAGCTAAATTCTTTGAGGCTTCATAATGGAAGGTGGTAGAATTTACAAAGATGATTTAAAATGGCAATTCATGCTTTATAATTTGAAACCTATAAAATCCTATGTTTATCACTTACCTGGTGATCCAAATGTTGTTGCTTGCCTACTACCAAATCCAAATGTAGGTGCTGATTGGTTTATTCCATCCTTTATATCAGAGAGCTTTAAAAAAGTATTCAAACAGTAAAGTACTTGACAAATAATTTGCAAGTATCTTTTTTACACACTTTACAGCCAAATTCAATTTTTAAAACATGCATGTAAAAATGTGAAGTTAAATTTTTAACATGGCAAATGCCCATATGATGATGAAAAGGGAAGGATATAATACTATATAAGCAGTATAACCTCAACTAATAATATGAATATACATAGAAAAAAGTGGACATTAATAAGTTAATAGTAATTGCCTCTGGCTGATAAATTATGGGTGATTTAAATTTTATATATGCTTTTTTATATTTGTAAATATCTACAATGAGCACATATTATAGTCAGAAAATTTTTTTCTTTTTTTTTTTTTTTGAGACAGAGCCTCAAGCTATCCCCCCGGGTAGAGTGCCATGGCCTCACAGCTCACAGCAACCTCCAACTCCTGGGCTCAAGCGAGTCTCCTGCCTCTGCCTCCCAAGTAGCTGGGACCACAGGTGCCCGCCAGAGCGCCGGCCATTTTTTGGTTGCAGCCATCATTGTTGTTTGGCGGGCCCGGGCTGGGGGTTCGAACCCGCCACCTTAGGTGTATGTGGCTGGCGCCTTAGCCGATTGAGCCACAGGCGCCGAGCCAGAAAAAAAATTTTTTAATAATATTGTTTTTTAGTGCCTATATTATAAAGTTAGATCTACATTTATTAAGAAAGCTACATATTAGGTAGAAGGGACCTTTATGGGATAGCAGATTTATAACTGCATTATTAAAAGCTAACTGCTAAAATCCATTAGACATTTCCTATTTCTTGAAAGTACTTTATGGTCTTGTTAAAGCATATCTCAGAATATATCATATGTATTTTAAAATATGTAAGAATAGTATTCCTTACTCTAGAAATGTCTTTCATCTCTGCTTACTAAAATCTTACTCTCCTTTTCAAGGAACATTTTCACTTACTCCTTTCCTCTAAGCTGCCTTCCCTAACTAATCAACCCAAGCAGATATAATGATTTCTTTCATTTGGAAGCCCCAATAGCATTTTTTAAAGAATCACCTTTTTTGAGGTATAGTTTACATACAACAATATGTATTCATTTTATATATTTATTTTATTGCATTTTGACAAACTTATAACCACAATTGAGATGCAGAACATTTCTACCACCCACAAAAATGTTCTTGTGAACTTCCCCTCCCCATTTTATGAGATAAAGTCTCACTCTCTTCCCCCAGGCTAGAGTATTGTGGCATCATAGATCACAGCAACCTCAAACTCTTGGGCTGAAGCCATCTTCTTGCCTTAGCCTCCAAAGTAGTGGGACTACAGGTGTCCAACATAGTCAACCTCTCTTAACTCCTGATCCCTGACACCCAGTCATCTGTTTTTTATCACTATAGATTTGCCTTTTCTGGATTTTCATATAAAGTGGAATCATACAGTATACATTCTTTATTTTTTTTGGTCTGTCTTCTCGTTTTAGTATAGTATTCATTAACAGGTAAGTGGATAAACAAACTACAATAAAACCTCCATAACTGAACACCTCCCTACACTGACCACCTCCTTAAATTGACCTAATTTTCATCGACTAAATATGTACCACATGTACTCAGTGGTAGTTCTTTATGTTGACCACCTCTGCATGTTGACCAGTTTGTTACAGTCCCTTGGATGGTAAACTTTCAGAGGTTCTCCTGTATATCATATGCATACAATGGATTACTATTCAGCATAAAGAAGGCATGAACTACCTGCTAAGCCAGCTGTAGATGGGCTGTCCAGATCCTCACCTATGGAGGAGCTCTAGGAAGTTAGCAAACAGCAGGAAACTTCCAGCCCTAAGGGAAGTTCTACAGTTCTCTGGACTCAGTCATCTCTTCTCCATCAACTCTCATCAATGGCCACCTTTCTTATAGGGACCAAACACTTAAATAGCATTACAACTGACAAGTGAAAGAAGTTAACTTGCACAAGAGTCTAATTAGTTAGGAAGCACATATTTAAGAAAGGGATGGGGTATTGAGATTGTCCGTCATTCACCAAATTTAGGCAGATACAATTCTCAAATTCTTTTTTAGAGAGTAGAAACAAACTGCCTGAGAAATTGAAAATATTAAAATTCTAAACGCAATTATCTTATTTTATAATAAGGTTCTCAGGAATTTTTTAATAGAGGTAGAAAAATCATAACTTTATTGACAGAGATAATAAATATGCTATAGTCAGGACCACATATCTTTGGAGACAAATGGGTATCTATCTTCTAAAGGCATTTTTGTATAAGACCAGAGACATATGGTAAGTATTCTTTAGTCACAAAAGTATATATTAGTCTGAATGTACATTCACATCATTAAAACGAAAAGTAATTTCTTTTAAACATAGATAACCTTAAATACTTTATGTAGCATTTTCCAATTTTTAAAACTAGTATTACCAAAGTTAAAAACTTTATCATAAATGTAGTTTTTAAAAAGTCTAATTATCTCTGCTTTTCTGACTAAGGGACAGACAGAAAATAATTTCAGAATCTGGACTGTAAATGGTGATCTCTTAGAAAGGAGTATATCGTAATTCTTGAAAGAGAACTTTTGCTTTGCTTTCCAAATCCAAAGTGAAATATCCTCTGTAAAAAAGTAATAGATAAGAAAATTCTTTGAAACTCACCAAAGCTACTTTAGTTGATATATTTAGATTTTTCAGTTCGTTTACTCTGTTCCTCCATTGATTTATTAACTGTTGGACTGAATTTAGCTGAGAAGAGAGAAAGATAATGACTCAATATTGTATGTTTCATTTCTTCAATAACAAGTTCATGCATTTATTTGCCAAAGTCACCAAAAGTTTATATAACAGTTTTATGGCCCATAATTTTGCATTGACCTGCCTCTATTTGCCAGACATTCCACCTCTTGTTCCTTACCCCTGTTCTTCAACTCCTTGCATCACCTGGTTAATAATCACATGTATCTGACAGCAGATTTAGTTATATGTGGATGGAAGATGAACATGTATACTAACTGAAATGCATGATCATGACTGTAGACAACAGAAAAATATAGAGTTTACAATGTTTCCTTCAGGTACTTAACTTATTCTAGTCCAGATTTTTAATTTTTTTTTTGATATTTGATATGTGACAATGTTAACCTGTATAAGAGACTGCATCCTATTTAACTTCTGTTTTTCTAAAGTTCATTCATCATGGAATCTGCACCTGAGAGATAGTCAATGAATGCCAAATGATGATAGAGTTTGATTTCTAGGAGCAACTGCTGGGTAACTTGTAATAAAAATAATGACATTCCTAATTACTAGTCAAAATATATTATCAGTTTAGATAATCATCCAATTTCAAAGAAAGTAATTAGAAAATAAAAGTAGCCCTGTTCTGAAAAAAATTATAGAACTCATCAACTTTGCCACGATACAAGCAAGCCACAACAAACAAAGAAAATAGTATTTGACAGCTGATAATCTGTTATTGAGGTAGATGAATAGGAAACAAACTTACATAACTCTGTAAGTTATTGCTGGTTAAGAAGTTATGGTATTCAAGCCTCAACTCCTCTGGTGAAATGTCTGTAAAACCTGAAGTGAGGAATCAATTGGAATCTTTAAAATAAATGCCAATAATTATGACAGTCAAGTTAGAGGCACTAAACAAGAAAATACCTGATGTTGATTAGAAAATTTTCATAATCATAAGGAAAAATTAAAGGCCTACATTTTATTTAATGTTTGATGAAGTATAAATTTAGAATAAAATATAGTTGGTTATTTGATCTTCAGGGAAGAATTTTCTAAAGTTAAGTGGAGTAGGAATAATAAAGAAATGAAAAGATTTGACTACATTTATATTTAAGCTTCTGTCTAAAAAAATATTCTGTCAAAAACTACAATAAAATTAAAAGGCAAATGGTCAACTAGAAAAACCATAATTGTAATACATAAAATAAGAAAAGAACACACACTTTTAATGTTTAAATAGCTCTTACAAATTGATAAGAAAAATTAGTAAATATGGGCAGAGATAATGAATAGGCAATACACAAAAAAATTCCAATACCCAGTAAATAAATGGAATTTAAAAATCCAACTTAAAATAGAGATAAAATACTTTCCTTAATAGATGGCAGAAATTTAAAAATTGATGATATTTAATGTTATTCATAAAGTAGTGAAATGGATCTTCTCCTAAAGTGCTGTTAAGGAATTAAAATGATACAAATTTTCTAGGAGGAAAACTATCAATATGCATCACAAGACTGAAAAATGTTCACACACTCTGGATTCTAATACAGTGCCTAAGATTTAACCTCAGGAAATATATATGAACACATAGGTGTTTATATATATAGACGTTCTTTCCAGTATTTTTAGTAATAAAAGACAAATTGAAAACAAAAAAGTATAATATGAAACTAGATTATGATCGTAATTATATATATATAAACAAGTAATAGTTTGTGTATATATTTTGAAAGAAGTCATCTAATATGTTATAGTTATTTCTGTGACATCTGGTGATTTTAATTTTATGTATATATTTTTGTACTTTCCACGTTTTCTATGGCAATTGTCATAACTTTTATAATTGGGAGAACTTATTGCGAAAGGGAAAAAAAATGTTCAGGATATATTCCACTAAGAATTCCTTATAACCCAGATAGTATTAACTCCAAGGACATCAACCTCAATATAAAGAAAAGATTGAATGTTCAAAACAAAACCCTGGATTCCTTTTAATGACCTGTCATCTTCATCTTTATTAAATGCTGAAGCCAAAAAAAATAGGGATTATTTGGGAATTTCTCTTTTCCTTTATCAGCATCCTGCCAGTTTTAGCTCCAATTACCTCCAATACAGAAGCCAAATTTGACCAATTCTGTCTCCACTACTAATAACTCTAAAATGTCATCAGCAGCCATGTCTCTTGTTTTCCTACCTATACTTCTGCCTGAGTAAGCTTTTTCTCATTTTCCTTTTTTTCCTTCCTTTTTTTTCTTTTTTTTGAGCCAGAGTCTTGCTCTTGCTCTGTTGCAGGATGCTGCAACCTCAAATAATCTTCCTGCCTCAGCCTCCCAAATAGTAGGGACTACATGTATGCACCACAACACCACAAAAATTTTTCTATTTTTTGTAGAGATAGGGTCTCATTCTTGCTTAGGCTGAACTTGAACTCCTGGCCTCAAGTGATCCTCCTGCCTGGGCCTCCCAAAGTGTGGGCATATGAGCCACTATGGTTGGCCTAAGTAAGCTTTTTCTTATTCTATCATACTCCTCTCCAGCTTAATGCTCTTCATGGCTGCCCACTGCCCAGGGCAGTTAGGCTCAACATGATCTTGCCTCTGGATCTCTCTGGCTTTATGCCATATTTCTCTTTCCCTAGTTTATTCTCCTCCAGTGATTTAGGCCTCACTAGTCTTCAAACACTGCCAACCTTGTTCCCACTTCAGAGACTGTACTAGCTATTCCTATTGCCAGGAATGTTTCCCATAACTTATATTTTCCCTTCATTGAGGACACAGCTCCTATACTGCCTCACAGGAAATCGATAACCTCTTTATCTAAAGAAACACTGTCTCTTAATTACTTTCTATTCCTTTCAGCCATGCTCAACTAGGGTTCCTCATCTGAACCACAGAACATAGAAGATAACTGGATCGACTATTTTCTCAATTCTTTTAAGAGTAGTACAAAAGTAGTATCATTCTAGCTGCAGAGGAAAAGTTAAATTCATTATATATAGTGGATACCTACA
>NW_003852423.1:5615139-5630892 GCF_000181295.1 Otolemur garnettii | reverse complement strand
AGCACCATTTGTTAAATAGGGAATCTTTTCCCCACTCAATGTTTTTAATTGGCTTGTCAAAGATCAGGTACTGGTAAGTAGTTGGATTCATCTGTCCCATTTATATTCTTAAAAATCATTAAGGACTCCAAAGAGCTTTTGTTTACATGGGTTACATACATTCAAAATGAAAATGAGAAATTTAAATTTTATTAATTAAAAAATAAGAAACTAATTATGTATCTACATAAACAAAAAACCTGTTTTCCAAAACAAAAAACAAAAAAATTAGTGAGATGAATGCCATTATTTTGTTTGTAAATCTTTACTATTTAGCTTAATAGTACACCTGGATTTTTCTTTTTCTTTCTTTTCTTTTTTTGAGACAGAGTCTCACTATGTTGCCCTTTGTAGAGGGCTGTGGCATCATAGCTCATAGCAACTTCCAACTCTTAGGCTTAAGCGATTCTCTTACCTCAGCCTCCTAGGTAGCTGGGACTACAGGTGCCCGCCGCAATGCCCAGTTATTTTTTGTTGTTGATGTTATTGTTGTTTAGCTGGCCCGGATTGGGTTCGAACCTGCCACCCCTGGTGTATGTGGCTGGCGTAATCACTGTGCTACAGGTGCTGAGCCATACACCCGGATTTTTATATATGCTTCTGTATTCATTCTGTTGTACCATGTTGTTCTAGTTGAAGTATATGAAGAAAACCTGTACTTGCAGAGATATGAAGCTGGGAACGGAAGTCTTGATTGGCCTTTCCAAATAATTGCGGATGTTGTTCTTTTATACTATGCCAAAAGTTGACAGGTGATAGTTTCTTAAAGCTATATAATGTAGTGTAGACTTTTTGTACTAGTATATTAAAATCCACTAGTTAACACACATGTAGAATAGATTTTCAACCACGTATAATTTTGTAACATCACACACGTTGGTCATTTGGAAAATACTGGTTCACTAAAAATGTTGGCACATGTGTCAAAAATTCTCAATTGTTAATGTTGCCAACCCTCTCGTCAAAAGAGATTTTAAGTATTGAGAAGTAATCATTTTCATAGTGACAGAAAAGAGTTTTTCATGATTCTAATTTTTGCTCAAAAGCTTGAATTTCATCACCAGCAATAAACAATTTCATCTGTTTTCTTTGAAGTGACAGGCTCACTTCATTTTTTAGAAAATGTCTGCCAAATACCTAATCATAGTTGTCATTCTTTCAAATAAAAATTGTCTTTGAAAAAAGTGGCTAGATTGGCTCAGCTCACAACTCAATCACATATTACACAGGTGACCTCTTAGCATAACCATCATGCTTGAGTTTGGGGAAGAAGCACTCTAAGTGCTTTTTTTTTGTCACACAGAATAAAAAGGTGTGTACTCAGGGCCGAGATTTAACAAAGTTAGTAACTTTTACCTCTTCATCAAGGACTTCATCATTCTTAAGTAAAAATGGCATTTATTTTTATTGTGACTACTATAGTCTGTTAGTAGTGTGTTGCCTCTGCCTTGATTCATGCTAAGATACAAGCAGTTTTACTCATCAATACTTTTTCACCAACAGTGCAAATATCAGCACAGTGAAAATGGCAATTAATGTTTTAGTATTATTATAAAAATATTTTTGAATCTGTGTCACCTCTAAAAGGGTCTCAGGGATAAAGTTGCCAGATTTAGCAAATAAAAATACAGAATGTCCAACTGAATCTGAATCATGTAACAAATATATTTTTAGTATAAATGTGTCCCAAGTATTACATGGGCTATACATACACTAAAAATATTCTTTTTTTTTTTTTTTTGAAATAGAGTTTTATTTTGTTGCCCTGGGTAGAGTGTCATGGCGTCATAGCTCACAGCAACCTCAAACTCTTGGGCTCAAGTAATTCTCTTGCCGCAGCCTCGTGAGTAGCTGGGACTAAAGTCTCCTGCCACAAACGTCTGGGTATTTTTCAAGAGGAGGTCTTGCTTTGGCTCAGGCTGGTCTGGAACCTGTGAGCTCAGGCAATCCACCTGCCTTGGCCTCCCAAGTGCTAAGATTACAGGCATGAGCCACAATGCCTGGCCACTAAAAATATATTCTTTATCTGAAATTTAAGTTAAACTGAATGTCTTATATTTTATCTGGCAACCCTAGTCAGGGATCCATATTCCACATCCTAAGAAGCATTGCTTGGGGGCATTAAGCATTATACTTAATTCTGAATTGAATAAGACTTATCAATACTTGAGTGCTAATTAAGTATTAGTACTTAAAACTATAAAGGCTCAACATTTTGTCTTTACAGAAAATATCACTACCTGCAATTATCTTAATTTATTTGCATTAAATATTGTTTATCTTCCTCAAGAACTGCAGTTTTATAAGGGAGGGATTTTGTCTGTTTTGCTCATCACTAAATCCTTAGTACTTGGCACAAAAGAAATTCAATAAATATTTTTTAAATGGATGAGTGAATAAATAACTAAGGAGTACTGTGACACAAATGCTCACAGAGAATGAACAGGTATAGTGAAGACAGAATGGAGATCTCAGAGTCCCTGGGCACTGACTGCAAGCATTTCCATTTGCCAGGTACCTACTATTTCCTCATTAGGGTAAGGAAAATAGAAAGCGCTTAGGACTAAAGAAGATGGGAAGAAAAGGGCTTTTCTAAAGAATATCTCTATATCCCAACTAAGGCTCTTAACCTTCAAACATTACTTCCAGGATAGGTCTTAATATGCTTTCCTAAAAATAACTATTCTCAGAAAAAAGATAGGGAGGGATGAAGAGAATAGGACAAGGCACGAGGCCTTAATGGCAGGCTGGATATGGCTCTTCTATTCACTGCAGGCAGCTGAGAGGTTCTGAAGTTGTAATACAGAGAACCAGGAAAGCAGAGCCTCTTCCTGGGCTTATAGTATTGGAATTGTGGTGGGTCCTGATTTAACTATTTTCTCACGAGAATGATGTATCTAAAAAGCACTATATTCTCCAACCTCAATGTGATTATGAAGTTCAGTTAGAATACTTAGTACTTTAAAGAATGCCCAAACTCTTCTAACTGGAGCTATTTGTGTGTGTATATTAACTTAATGTACTTAATTTATTTATTCAGGCTAGAGTACAACGGTGTGATTGTAGCTCACTAGAATCTCAAATTCCTGGGCTCACACAATTCTTCCACTTCAGTCTCCTCAGTAGCTAAGACTATACTGCCCAGGCTAGTCTCAAATTCCTGGCCTTAGGTGAACCTCCCAGCTGGCCTCTCAAAGTGCTGGGATTATTGGTGGGAGCCACCTTGCTGAGATCACAGAACGTATCTTAAAAACACAATTTCTCAATTACCTGAAATATTAGGTTTCATTTTCATTGGTGAATAAACAGAAAACATCCACTGCCCTGATGATTCCCAAATCTCCATATCTTTTACAATCCCTTCTCTGAAAAAAACAAACAAAAAAAGTAAAGGATTTTTTAACTCCTTGGTAAATTTATTATTATTTTCAATGACTGAAATTTAAAACTCTAGTAAATACATAGTTAAGAATTTTTCCTATTATATTTTCTGATGAATATTCTTTAAAGCTGAAGCTTATAGATATATGAACTATATTTCATAATTATAAATATGTCAGAGAAGTTAATAATTTTGGTTTTTAATACACTGAACCATTTACAAATATATGAAGAACCATCATATGTACATTTTTAAAAGGATTAAAGTATAATAAAACATACAATACTAACTTTAATCTTTTCTTGCTCATTATCATAAACATCAATGATCATTTATATGGAAATGACAAAGTACTACTTAAATGATATACAATCATGAAATTTTAAAAGTGGTTTATAAGATTTCAAAAATCACTTTGTCTAATTCTCACATTTTGCAACAGTGGAAAGAGATTCATATTCATAGAGCTGATTTATGGCAAAGCCATAAATAGATTTGGCTCTACATGAAAGCTTCTGCCCATCCAGAATGCAACAATAAAATGATAAATATTACACAGAATACTGTATTAAATTTAAGAATGCAGCAAATATAAGTAGGATTTTATTTGTTCCTTTACTTTTTATTTATTTATTTTTTCTTTTGAGAAAGAGTCTCACTTTGTGGCCCTTGGTAGAGTGCTGTGACATCACAGCTCAGAGCAACCTCTAACTCTTGTGCTCAAGCGATTCTCTTGCCTCAGCCTCCCAAGTAGCTGGTAATACAAGCGCCTGCCATAACGCCCAGCTATTTTTAGAGATGAGGTTTGCTCTGGCTCAGGCTGGTCTTGAACCTGTGAGCTCAGCTTCCCCGAGTGTTAGGATTACAGGCTTGAGCCATTGCACCTGGCTGTTCTTTTATTTTTTAAATAAACAAATTGTATATAGTACATAGCTCAAAATATTTACCACCGGTTCTAATTTAGTTATGGGAAGTAAAAGATTAATGAAGTATATTTAAATTCCATCCAGGGAGCCATGAACTGGGATATATTATTTATTACAAAACATATTTTGGCACCAGTCATAAATTTTACCATGAATGCTTCTAGAAAATGTCATGAATTGGCTGGGCAGAGTGGCTCACGCCTGTAATCCTAGCACTCTCTGGGAGGCTGAGGTGGGTGCATTGCTTAAGCTCAAGAGTTGGAGACTAGCCTGAACAAGAAGAACGAGACCCTATCTCTACTAAAAGCAGAAAACTAGCAGGACATGGTGGTGCATACCTGTAGTCCCAGCTACTTGGAGGATTGCTCAAGCCCAGGAGTTTGAGGTTGCTGTGAGCTGTGACGCCATAGCCCTCTACCCAGGGTGACAGAGTAAGACTCTATCTCAAAAAAAAAAAAAAAGTGTCATGAATCTACTCCACAACAAATCAATGAAAGAAATCAGTTTGAATTGAGCAATCAAAATAAAAGTTTTCAAAACAAATGAGATGCTGTAAGTGACCTTCAAGATCACAAATTATTCTAAATTACCTCATACTTTATAAAGAACTCATAATTTTGAATGAACTTAAGCAGGGCTAACCTTATAAAGATATTCATAATAGTGTTAAAAATAGAAAGTGGAAAAAGCATAATTACCCCTAGAAAGGCTCTCTACTAATATGTAAAGATGATATATTTTTAAGTGAAATAAAGTCTAACACGATATACAGCAAGAGACTAGTTTTCTCTAATAAGACCATGGATGATTTTTCTTCTTTTTGCTCTCTCACTCTACTTTTTTAATAATTCATACTTCTTTTTTTTTTTTTTTTTAAATAGTATAGGGGCTTTAAGAAAAATAAGCAAATTGGTAGTAATTTTCCTGAAGAGTTTCACTTACAGAAGTTTCTTTTCCTCTTTTTGTCCATCAGAGCTAAGTGAAGCAAATGGGTTCTCTGAGAATCCAAAGCCTCTGTTCCTTCCAGTTGAAGTTCCAGAATCAAAAGAACTAAAAGATGGCTTTTCTTGATCTCTGCTGCCCCCCCATGGT
Source organism: Otolemur garnettii (assembly GCF_000181295.1). Lineage (NCBI taxonomy): Eukaryota > Metazoa > Chordata > Mammalia > Primates > Galagidae > Otolemur > Otolemur garnettii. The sequence goes on along the minus strand of NW_003852423.1, from coordinate 5,625,453 downwards.
GTTGATTTGGTGAAACTGGATGGCTGGATTACGCTGGAATATCTCTGGTTGGTGGTATTCCATCCACGTCTGTTGCTACCTGAAATAAACAATAGAACAAAATAACCTTACTAGCAAATCCTCTTTTAAATCTCAAAAATCTTCATCATATTTTGTCTTATTATGTTTAGACATTATACAAAGACTCAACAAGCATTCATTTAAAATGATAATCTCAAGGGCATATTTATAACTCTCATTTAACATGTACAAATGCAAAGTATGGAACCAAAATGTGTGTACCCCTGCATTATTCTGAAATAAAAAATTAAGTTAAAAAATGATAATCTCTTCACTTTGATTTATAGATAACAGTTAGATGTAATATCAACAAACCACATAATGGTCTAATTGCATTTTTATTTAAGAAAAATAATGATGTATAACCAAATTCAGGTGAATAAGTTTATTAAACAATTGTTTGATAGTTTGTGCACACATGCATCCTAAATCATAAGCTACTTCAGGATAAAAAACTATGTTTTTATCATTCTTTGTTCTCTCGCCCTGCATCATAGTATAGGCTGAGAAATGGACAATGAATCGAAGAGTTTAGTGAATATAAAAGATTAGAATTCTACCCTCTGTACTTGAATAGATGCTTATGTCTATGTGACTCAGTCTTCCCTCTGGGGAAAAAACACCTACACACCTAGCTTTTAGAGGGAGATTAGAGAGGTTATTTACGTGTGAACCAAGTGTACTGAGTTCCTCTATGAGATTTCTAATACTTCATAAATACCAAAATGAGACAAGAGGATCCTCTCTCATCTCTATATTGTCTGTCTCCCAGGCCAGAGCATTCTAGTGTCATCACAGCTCACTGCAAACTCAAACTCCTGATTTCAAGTGATCCTCTTGCCTCAGCCTCCCAGGAGCTAAGATTATAGGTGCATGCCACCACACCTGGCTATATTTTTTATTTTTTGTAGAGATGAGGTCTCTTGCTTAGGCTGGCCTTGAACTCCTGGCCTAAAACTCCTACCTCCATCTCCCTGAATGCAGGGCTCAGAGGAGTGAGCCACTGCACCAGGCCTCTCTATAGTGTCTTTAATCTTATTACTTCAACAATCTCATTTATTCATCACTTCCCATTTAGGGTCAAGATCAAGGTAATTTATCTTGTTTCTGACTGCATTAGATGTTTCACTAAATACATTAAAAATTGGTATGCTGGGGCATATGCTCAGTTATGAGAGTTCATCTCCCAATTGTTTGATAGTTTGTACACACATGCATCCTAAATCTTACTTAATAAATCCAACAAGGGAGGAGAATGTTAGACTGGATTCCTCATGTAGGAGTCAATGGTATCTTTTTTCCTAAAGGTTTTAACAGTATCTTTCCTCCTAAAGTTCCAAATTCCTTTTTTTTTTTTTTTTTTGAGACAGAGCCTCAAGCTGTCCCCCTGGGCAGAGTGCCGTGGCATTACAGCTCACAGCAACCTCCAACTCCTGGGCTCAAGCGAGTCTCCTGCCTCTGCCTCCCAAGTAGCTGGGACCACAGGCGCCCGCCACAACGCCCGGCTATTTTTTGGTTGCAGCCGTCATTGTTGTTTGGCGGGTCTGGGCTGGGGATTCGAACCCGCCACCTTAGGTGTACGTGGCTGGCGCCTTAGCTGGTTGAGCTATAGGCACTGAAACAAGTTCCAAATTCTTATCTGGAATGATACAACTGAAAATATTCACTTCCTTTTGCATGTTGCTTTTAGCTTACATGCTTATAATCCTAGAAGCATTCACTTCTTTCTGGGAGCTTATCAGCTGAGTTTTATTTATATTTTTAAAATCCATTAATCTATCCATTCAACATTTATTTTCTAATTACATTAAGAGAAAGTCTCCACTGAATGTCAAATATGTTCTGTTGTTCCTGGACATATATAGAGGGTGCCAAAAATGTATACACATTTTAAGAAAGGAGAAAACTATTAAAATTGTGTTACCCTAGTCACATTTGACTTCTGCAATTACAAGAGGTGCTTAAACATGACTTGTAGTCAACTTTCATTGTTGGCATATAGTATTACAATTTTAGTATACTTTTTTTCCCTTCTTAAAACACGTATACACTTTTGAGCACTGTCTATATTTAAATTTGTGAGATTGTGAGTCCTGATTTTTGGTTTGGAATATTTCACTAGACCAATTATGGATGATCCAAAAGGACTGTCTTCTAGAAAAGGGAGGAGGCCGGGCGCAGTGGCTCACACTTGTAATCCCATAGCTTTGGGAGGCCGAGGCAGGTGTACTGATTGAGCTTAGGAGTTTGAGGCCAGCCTGAGCAAGAGCAAGACCCGTCTCTACTAAAAATAGAAAAACTAGCCGGGCCGTTGTAGGCACCTGTAGTCTCAAGGTACTAGAGAGTCTGAGGCAAAGAGTTTGAGGTTTCTGTGAACTCTGATGCCAAGGCACTCTACTCAGGGCACAGAATGAGACTCTGTCTCCAAAACAAAACAAGAGTGATAAGACTTTAAATTACAATGCACCAGGCGGCGCCTGTGGCTCTGTGGGTAGAGCGCTGGCCCCATATACCAAGTGGTAGCGGGTTCAAACCTGGCCGCGGCCAAACTACAACAAAAAAATATAGCTGGGCGTCGTGGCGGGCGCCTGTAGTCCCAGCTACTAGGGAGGCTGAGGCAAGAGAATTCCCTAAGCCACGGCACTCTGCCGAGGGCGATAAAGTGAAAGACTCCGTCTCTACAAAAAAGAAAGAAATCACCACGCACCACAAGGTTTAGGGGTCAGATACTTAGCCTTAAAGGAGGGAAAGAAAGGAGATAGCATCTTGTAATACTTTAAAGCACTGAATTCTAATCCTAATGACACCTAATTATTAATCTGATCTTTCAAATCTTGTGCTATGGTTTCATGTCTGATTTTCCTCCCTGAAAAGCTTTGACAATGGCAAAGGCCCTATGAGCAGATCAACGTGACCCACGCATTCCTTTCTCTCATAATCCAGAGAGTTCTTAACCTTCCCACTTCCACGAGTTGGTGCATTTTTCTGCGGTATGACTCTGCAGCTCTAATTAGGTTTTCAAAGGAGTTCGCGACTTCCCCAAAATGACAAGTCCTAATTCTGACACACTCTCGAAAAAAAGAGCTTAGTAAAAATTGTATTCAAGAAAAAACCAAGTACGCGCAAAGACAGGAAAGAAGGCCCTGTGTTGTCCCACGAGAATTCTTCCAACCACTGTCATTCACCAAGGTAGTTTTGACTGACACTTCCGAGTTAAAAATTCATTGTTTGGCACAAGCACCGGGGTCAAAACCCTGTCCTCATTCGCTCAGCGAAAACCCGCCACTTGCCTAATTCTCGACTGAAAACTTCGGATAAAACACAATGCCGGGCCCGGTGGGGTGCGACCGGCGAGGCCGCATGGTCGGCGCGTTGGGGTCACCTGACCCGCGCCGCCACGGTGCCTAGCCCAGCACTGGGCCACTGGCTGGGCGCCCGAGGCCCACCGGCCAGCCTCAAGCCAGGCCTTCCCCGCGCGGCTGGCGGCAGAAGAGTGGGGGGAGCGTCACCTGAAGGCTGTTGCTGCGGCTGATGCCGTCCCCCGCCCGCACCCCTGGCACCAGGATGTTCGTTCCAGCACCGATCTCCAAAGCGGCACCGGCCTTGAAGGAAGAACTGGCAAATGGTCATTGCGACGGCGGCACCAACGGAGGGGGTCTTCAGTCAGCACCAGTCAGCGAGCGGAGGGCACCGAACGACAGAGGCCATCTAGCCGGTACTGTGACGTCATCTTTTCGCGCCCAGAGACGGTCCTCTAGCTCTTGTTCCGTCCCCGGAACGATGAGAGACGTGGACTTTAACCAATAGGATTTGAGAACAGCGGACGGCCTTGGCGCTCCGCCGGTGTCGCGGGAGGTGCAAGACTGGAACCGTTAGGTGGAAGGGGAACGCGTTTGACCTCGGCGCCCGGCCTCGGACCTCGGGCAGGCTTGAGGTCCGAAATGAGAGGAAAGCAGATCAAGCAAACGCAGAGCTTCAGCAAGGACTGGAGAGGAGGATTAACTCTGGTTTGAGAGAATGAGGCTTGCTTTCCATTTGTAGCAGCTGTGAAAGTAAAAATTAACTCTGGCTGACAAAGTGAAAAGTTGCCCAGGCGTTCATTAGGTTGGAAAAGAGAGATACAACCGATTGTGGAAATAGGAAACAAAGTTTCTTTTTAGGACACAGGCAACAGAATGGTATCATAATAACCCCTTTGAGTAATCCATTCTTTTTTATTTTATTTTTGAGACAGCCTATGTCGCCCTCGGTTGAGTGCTGTGTCGTCACAGCTCACAGCAACCTCCAACTCTCGGGCTTCAGCGATTCTCTTGCCTCAGCCTCCCAAGTAGCTGGGACTACAGGTGCCCACCACAATGCTCAGCTATGTTTTGGTTGTAGTTGTCATTGTTGTTTGGCAGGCCAGGGCTGGATTCAAACCTGCCAGCCTCAGTGTATGTGGCTGGCGCTCTAGCCGCTGAACTACAAGCGCCAAGCCAGAGTCATCCATTCTTAACACACTGAGAAAGCTTGTTCACTGAAGTCCGCATAAAAGTTCAAAATGAAACATCCCATTCTTGCCTGGAGGGTCTAAATCACTTTGACACTTTGACAATTTCTGTCCAGGTGCAGGGCTTCAAATATAGGGCTTCTGAAAACATTTTATATTTTATTAACTTTGTAGTTTCCAAGGAAACATGACCCTATATTCATTTCTCAGTGTAGATCTGACGTTAATGCCTTTACACAGAGGTCTGCTTTGCTTTGGGTCTAGCAAAACGGTTTCATTTAAATTTCACCAGGTGGCCAGGTGTGGTGGCCCATGCCTGTCAATCTTAGCATTCTGGGAGGTCGAGGCTGGTGGATCTTCTGAGCTCCGGAGTTTGAGACTAGCCCGAGCAAGAGTGAGATCATGTCTCTACTAAAAATAGAAAAAAAAAAAAAACCCAAACAACTAGTCGGGCATAGTGGCGGGTCCGGAGACTGAGGCAAGAGGATCGCTGCAACCCTGGAGTTTGAGGTTGCTGTGAGCTCTGACGCCGTGACACTCTGCCCAGGGGGATAGATTGAGACTCTGTCTCCAAAAATTAAATAAATAAATAAAATTTCCCCTAAGCACCATTCTCACCCTCCCTCAAATATGATACCTTTTATTTCAAATGGTGAGACAACCCACCCTTCCTCTGGTGTGCAGTCTCCTTGTGTTGTGATGAGTCAATAAATTGGATTCTGTTGCATTACAGATATGTTGTAGTTTGGGTATGATCAGGCTGGGGGTGAGCCACTGATCTCGCAGTTTTTGCAGTTTTTGGCCAAGGCTGGGTTTGAACCCGCCACCTCCGGCATATGGAGCTGGCACCACCCCCATACTTTGGATTTTGAGAACAGCAGAATCTACAGAAGCACTGGGAACTACTGGTACAAACTAGTTTTTTTTTTTTCGTAATGCAATTCATTTGCTTTGAAACAATAAAATTTATGGAAGAATTATAAATACAGTACAAAGAACTTTTTGTCCTGAACTACTTTGAGACTATATTGTAGACTTAATGTGCCATCACCCAAATACTTACTGTATATTTCCTACAAATAAGGAATTCTCTTGCATAAACACAATGCAATCATCAAAATTAAGACTTTAATATATATGATGCATTATTATCTAATCTTTAGACTTCATGTTTTGCTATGTCCCAGTAATAGTCAGAATCATTGTGCCTTATCATATTTCATGTGTCTCGTTCAATCTCGAAGATTTCTTCCATCTTTTCTTAATTTTCATGATTTTCACATAATTATATTTTAATAGACAGAGTCTCACTTTGTCACCCTCAGTAGAGTGCTATGGTGTCATAGCTCACAAAACCCTCAAACTCCTAGGTTCAAGCCATTCTCTTGTCTTACCCTCCCTCCTAGCTGGGACTACAGGCACCCACCACAAGGACCGGCTGTTTTTGTTTTGTTTTTTGTTTGTTTGTTTGTTTAGCAGACCTGGGCCGGGTTTAAACCAACCAGCTCCAGAGCATGTGGCTGGCACCCTAACCACTGAGCTCCCAAGATTGGGCACCGACCGACCAATCTTGATGTTATTGAAAATTATAGGCTAGTTGTTCTGTAGAAGCTACTTACTGCAGATCTGTTTGATGGTTTCTCTTGATTAGATTTAGATTATTCATTTTAGTAGGATTGTCTTGGAAGTAGCACCGTAGTTTTCACAATGAACAGTGTGCACAATTTCAATTTTTCCCATTACATGTGATGTTCACTATGATCACTTGATAAAGGTGGTGTCTGCCAAGCTGTTCTACCATAAAGTTGTTCTTTTCATTATTAATAAGAATTTTTGTGGGCAGGGTACTTTGGAAATCGAGTTCATACCAATAATCTCTGATTCCAATCCAAGATCACAGGGTTTATTTTATTTTCCTCCTATATTTGTATTTCCCTTCTTTGATAGTGAGAAACTTGGAGGATCTAAATCACTTTGCCACTTTGACAATTTCTATCCAGGGGCAGGGCTTCAAATATAGGGCTTCTGAAAACATTTTACATTTTATTAACTTTGTAGTTTCCAAGGAAACATGACCCTATATTCATTTCTCAGTGTAGATCTGACGTTGACGCCTTTACACAGAGGTCTGCTTTGTGTAATTATACGTTTTAATCTGCTTGTATTAAATATTAACCAGTATTTCTTTGTAGTCACTGACTTTTCAGACCTGCAAATCCTAGCATGTGTAAGAATTTTGCTTGGATCAAAGATCTAAAATAATACCAGTAGTAGCTCAAGTGAGGGCAAGCACAGTGCTCCGTGAAGGTGGAGAGGGGCAAGGTCAGAATCCTGGGTTGATGTTATCTGGGTGGAGTGCTGTGCGAGACAAATGAAAGCCTAGGACTGAGGCTGGCATAACTTGATAGTGATAATTTTGGTGAGGAGTATAGGTGGAAATCAGGAAAGTGAGATTATAGGAGAGTTACTTTTGGTTTCAAGACAGCAGAGTAAAAATCCTTCTGCTTCCCCTTTCTCTCAAAAATCATCTCAAAAGGGAAGACAAAAACACCATTTCAGATTATACTTGGATATATCCATAATCTCAATCCACAATTTATGAACACTGCACCTGGAAGAAGAGAGTAGATTACTTAGAAAAGTGGAAGAAGTAAAATTAAATTTCTACAAGGTGACTGAGTCCCCAGAGAGAGCCAAAAAGCCTCAAGAATTAAGAGCCACCAAGTACCACAGAAGGGTGGATTGTTTTTAAATCTGTATGAGATATGGTTATTTAGCTCCAAAGCCCCATTAAGTTAGGCAACTGACTATCCCAATCTGATAGGAGATAGAATTTTCCTTTGATAAAAAGGAACAAGAGGCTTCAGGTTCCAGAACAATGGGTACAGGAGAGTTTATGCTTATTTTTTTTTTTTATTGAATGGTAACTATGTACATTAATGCACTTCTGGGGAGTGCATTATAAGCACTTTATGCTTATTAAGTGGTGAGTTAGAATTCTCTTTGTCTGAGCTCCAGAAATCTTGTTGGAAGGCTCATAGTCTTCTCATTTATCCTTCCCTTCTTCTAAAAAGCAGGAGATTGGAAGTTTATTCTTGTGGAGAATCAAACATCCCAGAAAAATACCTATAGATCTCTCATGGATTCCCAACAGAAATAGCTTGGCCATTTGTTCATCAATATAATGAAGTTTACCTTTATACCCCCAAGTTGTCAATTTTTAAAAATTAAATCATAGCTGCGTACATTAATGCAGTCATGGGGTATAGTGTGCTGGTCTTATATAAAATCTGAAATATTTCCATCAAACTGGTTAATATAGCCTTTATGTCATTTTCTTAGTTAAGACATTTATATTCTACATGTAGAAAAATTCACATGTACCCTTGTAAGATGAACCATAGGCATGATTCCACCAATCACTCTACCTCCACCCATCCTCCCCCCTCCCCTCCCTCTCCCCTTTCCCCATATTGTTGAACTATAATTGTGTTATAGCTTTCCTATGAAAGGTATAAATTAGTTTCATAGTAGGGCTGAGTACATTGGATACTTTTTCTTCCATTCTTGAGATACTTTGCTAAGAAGAATATTTTCCAACTCCATCCATGTAAACATGAAGGAGGTAAAGTCTCCATCTTTCTATAAAGCTGTATAATATTCCATGGTGTACATATACCACAATTTTTTAATTCGTGGGTTGATGGGCACTTGGGCTTCTTCCATGACCTAGCAATTATAAATTGGGCTGCAATAAACATTCTAGCGCAAATATCTTTATTGTAGTGTGATTTTTGGTCTTCTGGATATATACCTAGTAGAGGAATTGTAGAATCAAATGGCAGGTCTATTTTTAGTTCTCTAAGTGTTCTCCAGACGTCTTTCCAAAAGAAATGTGTTAGTTTGCATTCCCACCAGCAGTGTAGGAGTGTTCCCTTTTCTCCACATCCACACCAGCATCTCTGGTTTTGGGATTTTGTGATAGGCTTATCTTACTGGAGTTAGATGATATCTCAAAGTAGTTTTGATTTGCATTTCTCTGATAATTAAGGATGATGAGCATTTTTTCATGTCTGTAGGCCATGCACCTGTCTTCTTCAGAAAAGTTTCTCTTCAAGTCCCTTGCCTACACTGAGATGGATCACTTGTTCTTTTCTTGCCAATACGTGTGGATTCTGGTTATTAAACCTTTGTCAGAGATATAACCTGAAAATATCTTCTCCCATTCTGAGGGCTGTCTGCTTGCTTTACTTACTGTGACTTGGCTGTGCAGAAGCTTTTTAGTTTGATCAGGTCCCCAAAGTGTATTTTTGATGTTGCTTCAATTACCTCCTCATAAAATTTTTGCCCAGGCCGATTTCTTCAAGTGTTTTCCCTACACTATCTTCTAGTATTTTTATAGTATCATGTCTTAAGTTTAAATCTTTAATCCAGTGAGAGTCTATCTTAGTTAATGGTGAAAAGTATGGGTCCAGTTTCAGTGTTCTACAGGTCGCCAGCCAGTTCAGCACCATTTGTTAAATAGGGAATCTTTTCCCTACTCAATGTTTTTAATTGACTTGTCAAAGATCAGATAACGGTAAGTAGCAGAGTTCATCTTTTGGTTCTCTATTCTGTTCCATACATCTACCTCTCAGTTTTTGTGCCAGTACCATGCTGTTTTGATCACTATGGATTTATAGTATAGTTTGAGGTCTGGTAGCATGATTCCTCCTGCTTTGTTTTTATTTTTGAGTAATGCCTTGGCTATTCAAGGTTTTTTCTGATTCCATATAAAACAAAGCATTATTTTTTCGAGATCTTTAAAGTATGACAGTGGAAATTTACTAGGGATTGCATTAAAATCATGTATTACTTTGGGTAGTATGGACATTTTAACAATGTTGATTCTTCTCAGCCATGAGCATGGTATGTTTTTATGTTTTTCATTTGTTAACATCTTCAGCTATTTCTTTTCTTAGAGTTTCATAGTTCTCTTTATGGAGATCTTTCACGTCCTTTGTTAGGTAAACTCCCAAATATTTCATCTTCTTTGGCACTACTGTGAAAAGAATAGAGTCCTTGACTGTTTTTTCAGCTTGACTATTGTTGGTATATATAAAGGCTACCTTTATTCTGCCAGTCTGTTTTCATTGAGCAGTGAGTGGATACAGAATTTCCAGCAAGGTGCTCCCAGGAAACAGATTTCTTAGCTGAAGACAAAGTTCTTTCCCTCACGTACCTGTCACTGTCCACAGAAACTGTTCTGGGGAGAGATCTCTGCTGGATGGTTTACAGAGCAAATACAGTAGATCCATTTGTGCTAAGCTGCTATAAGCAACTGGATGAACAGACACACTCACCACGACCCATATGGACAACTCTGTTTTCATATACATAGATATGAAGCAACATCAGCATGTTTGAAAGAAAGCCTTTATATATACCAACAACAGTAGCCTTTATGAGATGCTGCTGTATTCCTTTATCACTTCTAAGAGTGTTGTAGTAGAATCTCTGGTATTTTCCCAGTATACGATCATATCATCTGAGAAGAGTGAAATATTGATCTCTTCTGACCCTATATGGATACCCTTAATCGCCTTTTCTTCCCTAATTGCAATGAGTAAAACTTCTATCACAATATTAAAGTGCAATGGAGACAATGGGCAACCTTGTCTGGTTCCTATCTGAATGGAAATGATTTCAATTTAACTCCATTCAATACAATATTGGCTGTGGGTTTGCTGTAGATGGCCTCTATCAGTTTAAGAAATGTCCCTTCT
>NW_003852423.1:5597638-5614150 GCF_000181295.1 Otolemur garnettii | reverse complement strand
TGGCCAAAGGTTTATCTATTTTATTGACCTTTTCAAAGAACCAACTTTTTGATTTATTGATCTGTTGTATAATCCTTTTGTTTTCAATTTCATTCAATTCTGCTCTAATTTTGGTTATTTCCTTTCTTCTGTTGGGTTTGGGATTGGAATGTTCTTCCTTTTCCAGCTGCTTGAGATGTCCCCTTAAATTGTTAACTTCCTCACTTTCTATTTTTTTGAGGAAGGCTTGCAGTGCTATAAATTTCCCTCTTAGGACTGCTTTGTGGTATCCCAGAGGTTCTGGTAACTCATGTCTTCATTATTGTTTTGTTCCAAAAATTTGGTAATTTCCTTCTTGATCTCATCTCTGATCCAGCTATCATTCAGCATAAGGTTATTTAGCTTCCATGTTTTTGTATGTGTCTGCAGATTCCTGTTGTTACTGAGTTCAACTTTTTATTCCATGATGGTCCAAGAAGATGCAAGGAATAATTTCTATTCTTTCAAATTTGCTGAGGTAGACTTGTGCCCTAAGATGTGATTGATTTTGGAGTATGGTCTGTGGGCTGATGAGAAAAATGTTTATTCAGTTTTGTTAGGATGAAATGTTTTGTAGATGTCTGTTAAATCCAACTGTTGAATAGTTCGGTTTAAATCTAAAATTTCTTTGCTCAGCTTCTTATTGGAAGATCTATCCAACACTGCCAAAGGAGTGTTAAAATCTCCAACTATGATGGACCTGGAAGAAATCAAGTTGCTCATGCCTGTAGCTCTTATAAATTGAGGTGCATTCTAGTTGAGTGCATAAATATTAATAATTGAAATCTCTTCATATTGAGTATTACTCTTAACAAATATAAAGTGACCATCCTTATCCTTGCTTACTTTTGTTGGTTAAAGCCTGTTGTATCTGTGAATAGAATTGCAACACCTGCTTTTTTCTGATTTCCATTTGCCTGGAATATAGATGACTATCCCTTCACCTGGAGTCTATATTTATCTTTTAAGGTAAGATGAGATTCTTGTATGCAACAGATATCTGGCCTGAGTTGTTGTATCCAGTCAGCCAACCTGTGCTTCTTTAGAGAACAATTTACACCATTCACATTAATTGAGAATATTGATAAGCCTGGTAAAACTGTAGGTATTGAGTTTTTAAAAAGACCAGGGGACATTTTTAATCCTTTCGCCACTGTAGAAGTTGGAATTTGATCAAAAGTTTCTGAGTGAGTTTGTTTACTTTTGTGGTGGAGGGTTGCACTGGTCATTATGGAGGATAGGTCTGAGAATATCCTGGAGAGCTGGTTTAGTTATGGCAAATTTCTTCAACATGTGAATGTCATTAAAGTATTTAATTTCTCCATCATAAATGAAACTCAGTTTAGATGGATACAGGATCCTAGGTTGAAAGCTATTTTGTTTTAGGAGATTAAAATCAATGACCACCCTCTTCTAGCCTGAAAGATTTCAGCAGAGAGATCTGCAGTCATTCTAATATTCTTACCCTTGTAGGTTATGGTTTCCTTACGTCTAGCTGCTTTCAGAATTTTCTCTTTCATATTAACTTTAGTGAAGTTAGTTATGATGTGCCTGGGGGATGTCTTATTTGGGTTGAGTTGTGCTGGGGTTCCAAAACTGTCTGCTATCTGAATTTCAGAATCTCTTGGCATGTCTGGAAAGTTCTCTTTCATAATTTCACGAAGAAGAGCCTCTGTGTTTTGTGAAGCAACTTCGTCACCTTCAGGGATTCCTGTAAGGTGAATATTAGTTATCTTTGAATTATCCCAGAGCTCTCTGAGACAATGATCTGTTTTTGCTCTGCATTTCTCTTCCCCTTTGAGCGCCTGGGCACGTTCAAAGCTTTGTCTTCAGTGTCAGAGATCCTTTCTTCTGCCTGCTCCATTCTGTTGCTAAGGGATACTACTGTATTCTTCAGATCTTGAGGGCTGCAAGCTCTTGCTTCAATGTGTCAAAATCTTTGGTCATTTTATCTTTGAAATCATTGAATTCTTGAGACATCTTTTGCATAATTCCTTGAAATTCTAATTCCCTCCTTTCCTCCATTCTGTTGATCTTCTTTGCTATCCAGATTCTGAACTCAATTTCTTACATCTCAGCCATCTGTTTATGAATGGGGTCTTCAATTGCACCTGCCATATCCTTCCTTGGGTGGGTGGGTGGGGGTGATCTACTCTGGTTATTCATGTTACTGGAATTTTTCTGCTGATACTGCCCCATGCTTATTTTATACCGTTTGGCTAGATGAGCAGATTAGGAGAGGTTGGGTTGGGGGCTCCAGGAGTAGTGGTTAACTAGTCCTTTGCCCAAAAGCTGGGACTGGGGTCTGTACCTTTTCCCCTAGAGCTTTGCCAAAGACCAGTACAGTGCTAGGCCTGGGTACCTAGGGGCCTGCTTGGTGTGCTGGGGCTATGTGGCTCTGTCTTGTTTTCAGCTGGTCTCTGTCCTACCCTAGTGAATCAGTTACTCTGGGTTGAAGTTTCAGCTGTGGAGAAATACCAGCAATTAAGTCATCCCGCCCCCCACAGGCAACAATTGGAAAAGGAAAATCAAACCTTCCCGCAACCACACAACCAGAGTACCACTTTGGATAGTCCTTGGGTGATTGGCCCAGTTCAAGAGGTCCAAATCAATTGTCCCAGTCAGCACTGGTCTCAGGTGGGAGAGTTCAAAAGGTCTCCGGCAACTAGACAGCAGGAGTCTGCTGGCAGCTCAAGTATGACTTGCTCTGGTGCTCTGTGAGGTCAGAAGGACCCACCCAGCAAATAAATTAGTTTGGGAAGGTTGATGCCTCATTCCCCACCTTACACCTGTGTTACATCCAGTCACTGCTAACCCCACAGGGCTGTGACCCAGTTCCCTGCAATGAGCAGATGCTCCAGGGGTTTACAACTGCCTGAATGACAGGGAGATCCATATGTCCTGAGCCAGGCCACTGCTCTCTGCCACTATCTGGTAGGGGGAGGTGTGGCCTGACAACCTCGGGTGCTTAATGGAGGCTGGGGTGGTTCACTCAGTTCCAGCCCCACCCCTGATTGATGTTGCTGGCAGAACAGGACAGAACAACTTTGCAGATGTCCCCTGAGGATCAGACGCTGCTTGAGTTGACAGAAACCGTGACTGAGGCCCAGCCAGTGGCAAACAATTAAGCTGTCAGTTCTAGCCTCTGTCTGCCTGCCTTTGTCTCAGCTATGATCCCTTGAGGGCCAGGTGCATCTTAGCCTCCATAAAGCAGTCCTCTGGCTCAGCCCTGGAGCGGGAGTTGGCCAGCTCTGTGTGCGTATATTCTAGTCCCTAAGCTCTGCCCAAGCTGCTACTGCCTCAGGCCGCCTTCCCTTTACTACAGGGAGATCTGTTCCTTCAGTGGCTGTTACCAGAGAAGATGCCTAGCTTCCTCTGGTTTCCCAGAGAGACAGTGTGTCTGTTCAGAAAAGCCTCAGGATCGTGAGCCTTATTGTTCCCACTGCTGCCGCTCCTGCGTGGTTCCTTCTCAGCTGACCATCCTCTCCTCACTCCTGTGCCGCAGAATCAGCACAGACCAGAAACAGCCCCTGTTCCGTCTATACATCTCGAGAAAATGCCCAAGAATCTGGACTCCACTGGGGATAGGCTCCCAGACTTCGAGGTGAGAGTGGAGTGCTGGGAGTTCAAAATTGCAGGTAGAGAATATATATAGTTGTATACAGCTTTATGCCTGGCAGGGAATGCCATGGCAACCTAGCAGGTATAGGAGGTCCAATTTTTAGAGGGTCTCTCCCGTGGGATAGAATGGGAGGATGTTTGAACTCTGCTTGCTTGCCTGTATGGAGTTTACTGCGAGCCCTTCTCATGGGGGAGGGGACTCCCATCCGCTTGGCCATGGATTTAGTACCTTTTGTACTTTTGTTATCATTGGGGTTGCAGCTTGCCTCAGCAGGGTTGATGTGTGTTCTTCAATCTTCCCTTTTGGCTCAGCTTTAAACCATCAGCTGACTTGCTAAACTTCTGTCTTTTAACTCTCCTTCTGGACGGGAGCCTCTGTGGAAAGCTGGCTGCAGTCTGCCATCTTGCCTCCACCCTCCAAGTTGTCAATTTTTAAGTGTCTTATTTTCAGTAAAAATGTACAGCCAGGGACCATATATTTGAGCATAGACCAACAGGAAAGAATGAAGAAAACAGAAAATGAAGGTAGAGGAAACAAAAACATACCATAAGGGTATACAAAACGTCAAAGAAAATATTCTCAGAGATAGTATGAACAAGAACACCTAACTATGGAAAAGAGCAATCACGAAAAGAAAATGCTTCTGGAAAACATGGATAGTGGGAACTAATTAGAGGGCTGGAAGATAAAGTCCAGGGTACCCTTTATAAGACTCTAGATCTTGAACCCCATTTTACATCTTTGTTATGAGGGCATCAAGTTTTGGAAAGTGAAAAAGCTTTCTAGTTAGTAAGGATAATATATATACTACACAACTTTCCCACACAGAGTATTTTTTTATTTGATTTTTTCCTAGAGTAGTTTAAAACATCTTGGAAAGGAGGAAACTTAGAAAGATGAAAGTAGATTCAAGCTGTAAAAGTCTTTTGAAGTGACTGTAGAGGAAGGAGGATATTTAAAGGAAAAATTTATCGAGTGTTGAATGATGCAACTTATAAAGTCCTTTTATGTTATGAAATTATTTGGATTTGAGAGCTGTTTTGGTGCCATGTTGGAATAAACCGGATTTTTCTGAAGTCTTGGGTATATGTTAAGAGTATCAATCTTAAAAAGCAAAAATTCCTTCAATGATCTCCTTTACTCTGGCTGTAGCAAATTCACAATTTTTCACGGTAACAGAATATATATAATACAAAAGGAATATAGGCTGCTTGCTTGAATAATTATTTACTAAATGGCTCATCTTAATTTTGTTAATGATATAGCAAGATAATCTATGACTCAAAATTGTTCATGAGACTGTCAAGTTTTTGAAAGCTAGGCCACAAAGTCACAATTGTAATTACTGTTTTTTATAGCAAGTTATTTTTTCCCAAGATGCTAAGCTCTCATGTTCAAATTGCAGTTTTTGACAGTATGAACTGAACTGCTGTCATCACAATAGTGTCACTGCAAAAGATATAACAATAACATATCAAATGTCTACTAAAAAGAAAGTAGAGCACTTGACAATATAGGATTTTTGGGGGGGGTAGTAGAAAATGTACTTGTCAATATGGTATACTTTTACTCATTCTGGTATTAACAGAATAGACACTAATTAGGAATTCTGATAGATTACTATGAGAAAAAAACTTATTATAACCTACATCAAACTAATCTATATACTTGTTATAGTGTGTTCTAGTTAGTTGACAGTCTAAAAAGACTAATCTACTTAAAATAAGGGAGATCATATTAAGTTAATATAACCATATTGTAAATGATAATCTGCCCTCAACTCCCCCCCCCACATATTGACAGTAAAGTGCAAAATTCAAATTCCTATATCAAAATGGTCAGAATAGTCAGAACTAGAGACAGAAAGTATGTTAGTGGTTGCCTAGGATTAGGGTGTTTAGAAGGGTTTTCTGGGTTGAATAGTCTCCTTGCAAAATTCATTTCTGCTCAGAACCTTAGAATGTAACCTCATTTGGAAACAAGGTCATACTGAATTGAGGAGGGGGTGGCTATGATGTCTTTATGAGAACACAGTGTGAAGACGTAGGGAAATGAGGTAAAAAGACCATGTGAAGACAGGCAGAGAATGAAGCGATGCAGCTACAAGCCAAGGAATACCAAGGATTGCTGGCACCGGCCAGAAACTGGAGGAGAGGCACAGGCCATCTGCCTTATATCCTTCAGAAGGAACCGATCCTGTTGACATCTTGATTCAGGACTTCTGGCCTCCTCAACTGGGACAGAATGAATTTCTAATGTTTTAAGATACCACATTTGTGGTAATTTTTTATAGCAGCCCTATGAAACTAATAAAGGGGAAAATAGGGAGTCATTGCTAATGAGCACAGGCTTTCTTCCTGGGGTAAAGGAAATGTTCTGAAATTGTGATGGCACAACTCTGTGGATACACTAAAAACCACTCAATGGTGCACTTTAAAGAAATGAATTGTATAGTATGTGAATTATATCTCAGTAAAGCTGTGATATAAATTTAAAAATACCAACCTAAGTATTCCTATATGTTTTCTAATTCCTTTTTAATTTAAACATTTTTAGGGTTTAAAACTATTATACCCTCCAAATAAAGAAAACCATGAAAATTAAACAGGACATTGCTTCACAAATTCTAATAACCATTACCTTGCACATTTAAAATGAAGACGGAATAGAACTGAGCAGTCTGTTTTAAGTTAAAAAATATTTAATATGATCAGATAAAAACATCGATGGTGACAGTTTTACATGGCTCATTCCACACACAGTGAAAGGGCAAAAACATTACAAGGACAGAAATGAGTAGGGGGGTTTGTAAAAGATTTATTAACCACATAAAAACAATGAATAGGAAATGACATCTATTTAAATCATATTATTAGAAAACTTTAAGAGACAACTGAGTTGGTGTGTTCTGCTAAGGGAAAAGAAATTATTTATCTTTTTGATCCATAAGAAATTCAAAGTCAGCACTGATAATTATGGTATAACAATCACTGCTTTTCTAATAATCTAGAAATCTGCCATAAACAGCTTTATATTTTGCTAGTTAATCATTCTTATGATTGGATTTTACTTAATGGTGAGGACTGAAGAAGCAGAATCCTTTTTTATCCATCAAGTAAAAGAGTGACTTAAGTTAATGATGGGTACTACTGACATTTCATGTTAAAAAGATGGAATATATTCAATGGATTGAATATACTTCACGAGGAGCTGGACAGAGTAAGTCCCCAAATCTGTGTGTGAAGTTTTGTGAGAAACTGTATATACCTTGATTCACTCTGGCTTGCTTTTAAAATGGAATACATTTGGCACTAAATGGAACAAATGAAGACAAGCAAAATTATGTGAGACTAAGCCGTTCCCTCACAGTTGCCCATCTTGACTTACAACTCATACTATTTCTTAGTTCTTGATTGAACAGAAACAGACAGACCTAACCACATAGCATATTTGTGATGTATGAAAATAAAATCTAGAGCTAAGATGAGGCTGCTTCTCTGATAAGCCAATCTCCTACTCTGTCAAAAATCATAGTTACAAATGTGAAATTCATTCAAGAAATTCATATTTTCACCAGATGTTTTATAAGTTTTCAAGTTTTCTTGCTAGATACGTTCTTGGTTATGTGGCCAGCTAAAATATGGTCTTTGAATTAAGTAAGGAAATCCACATAAAAGAAATATTTTATAGGGACCTTACTTCACTTGAAACTTTACCACAACATCGAACCAAAACTTTGTAACCAAATTCTTGGAACAATCATAACCAAACTCTTGGAACAAAGCACTGGTGGCCATATTGTTTTGGGTCTAAGAAGTCTTGAAGTCTACTCCTTTTTCATGTTTCAAGGGTCTCTTCATTTGCTCCACAAGTATCAACAACACAAATCAAACAACTTGTGACTGGAAAAGCACGGACTTTGGAATTGGCGACCCATTTGTCTGTTTCAGTATTATATTCAAGAATGTGTCCTAATCGACCCACACCTTGAAAACCAGCCAAGACATAAACTATAGAGCCAACTGCTGCACACTTCACTGTTACACCCTTCCATGGCATTGGTGAGACCATCTTCCATTCATTCAATTTGATATCATAATATTCCACGCTGTCCAGACCACCTTTAAGAGAATAAAACATGAACAACATGAAAAACCATATGAACAATTATCTTAAAATAGTAATTTGTTTTTGCATTTCTCCAACATTTTATTTATTTATTTATTTTTTGGTTGCAGCCATCATTGTTGTTTGGCGGGCCCGGGCTGGGGATTTGAACCCGCCACCTTAGGTGTATGTGGCTGGCGCCTTAGCTGCTTGAGCCACAGGCGCTGAGCCTCTCCAACGTTTTATTATAAAAGCTTCAAACACACAGAAAAGCTATAAACATTTTACAATGGCTCACATGTGTAATTTTAGCACTCTAGGAGTCTGAGGTGGGTGGATTGTTTGAGCTCAGGAGTTCGAGATCAGCCTGAGCAAGAGTAAGACCTCATCTCTAAGAGTAAGACCCCATCTCTAAAAAACAGCTGGGTGTTGTGGTGGGCACCTGTAGTCCCAGCTACTTGGGAGGCTGAGGCTTGTTTGAGCAAAGGAGTTTGAGGTTGCTGTGAGCTGTGATACCAGGATGCTCTACCCAGAGTGAAACAGTGAGACTCTGTCTCAAAAACAAACAAAAAAAATTTTATAATGAATGCTCACATATTTACTATCTAAATTCCTATTCCTTCTTTAACACAATGGAAATTTATTTTACTTTTATTTTATTTCTTTTTTTAAAACAGTCTTGCTCTGTCATCCATGCTGGAGTGCGGTGGTGTCATCACAGCTCACCACAGTCTTGGACTGAGGGCCTCCCGTGATCCTCCTGACTCAGACTTCCAAAGTGCTAGGATTATAGGCATGAGCCTGGTCTAGAAATTTAATTTTTAGATATCAATATTTTTTCCCACAAAATTAAAAATATTCTACATGTCTTTATTCTGGAAAAATCAAAAAGTAATCTCGTCAGTGATCTCCCTTTCTATTACCTTTGATTATAATTATGCAGATGCCCTTCCTTTTCCTTCTTTTATCAGTTTATGGAAAATAGCAAGGGATGGGGATAGTGAAGGGACAGAAGTCATTTGTAATGTTATGTTAAGTATACTGACTAAAATGAAGCTTGTGGATAATCTCTAGATTCAGTTCAGAATCCCTGTTATTTAACACAATTACTTAAGATTGTTTTTATTTATTTATTTTGAGACAGTCTCACTTTGTCACCCTTGGTAGAGTGCTCTGGTATCATAGCTCACAGCAACCTCAAATTCGTGGGTTCTAGTGATTCTCTTGCCTCAGCCTCCCAAGTAGCTGGGACTACAGATGCCCACCATAACACCCATCTATTTTTAGAGACGGAGTCTCGCTCTTGCTCAGGCTGGTCTCAGGCTGCTCACGCTGGTCTCCCAGAGTGCTAGGATTATAGGTGTGAGCCACTGCGCCTGGCCGTTAAGATTGTTTTTAGTACATCATTATTTAAGAAAATGAAAAGACCAAAATTAGTCATTTAAAAAATAATATTGATGTTTTCATGCCATATTTTAAAATGTTTAGGAAACTCGGCCATTTAGAACCTGGACACAAGTCTTAAAGCTTGTATTTAAAATGTTTTTAAAAGTTCAAATGTTTCGGCTCGGCGCCTGTGGCTCAAGTGGCTAAGGTGCCAGCCACATACACCTAAGGCGACGGGTTTGAATTCAGCCTGGGCCGCCAAACAACAATGATGGCTGCAACCAAAAAATAGCTGGGTGTTGTGGCAGGCACCTGTGGTCCCAGCTACTTGGGAGGCTGACGCGGGAGACTCACTTGAGCCCAGGAGTTGGAGGTTGCTGTGAGCTGTGATGCCATAGCACTCTACCCAGGGGGACAGCTTGAGGCTCTGTCTCAAAAAAAAAAAAAAAAAAAAGCTCAAATGTTTCTACTGCTCAATAGTTCTTAAACTGGATTAATACCATTCCCCAGGGAGCAACCAGGACTGGATGGGAGGCATCTGAGATTGCCACAATGACTAGTGGCCTCTACTAACATTTCATAGACAGGGATGTTTCATGTCCTGCGGTGTTTCATCAAATATGTTCCTAGAAACTATAAAAGTAGGTATAATGGTATACATGGTAAATGCTTGTATCTAGATTTTAAGAAAGAAATGATTCAATAATTTAAGGAAGTATCAGCATATTCATCAGGAAAATAGGACAGTGAGTTAATATTACGTACCCAAACCATTCTGACCACCCACAGCAAATATCTTGTCTTTTACAAACACTAGCCCATGATTCTTCCTGGCCTCAATCATTGGACACAGCTCAGTCCATCTGAAAAACATCAAAGAAAGGTTTTCATGTACTTGTTCACAGGAAGTAAAAGGACTTTTACAATAATAAGAAAGGGCTATTATCTTAATTAAGTACTTATTTACTACTCACATATGTGTACATATACCTAAAACGTTTGGAAGGCCAGAGAACAAAAGCTTAACAGTGATTATGGGTAATTTATTTATAGGTTGAGTAAACAGGAATTTTATTCTTTTTGCTTCTTTTTCTTTTAAATTTCCAGATTAATATGAAGGTACAATTAGGTTACAGTGTCTGTTAGGTAATGTCTCTTTTTTAGTTGTGTCTTGTACCCAGGAGGGGTGCCATACCCTTACACTGTGCCCATTAGGTGGGAGCACCAATCCCCTTCTCCCCTCCCCCACCCCAACCCAACTTGAATTGAATTTTTCTCTTGTGGGGGTGTATATTTGTTTGTTTACTGGCTTCATATTGGTATTGAGTATACTGGATACTTTCTTTTTACTTCTAATGGGATATAAGAAATGGGGATGTCTGGAGACTATTAACACATCTTTGGAAAAAATCCATTTCCTGTGGTTTACAGTAGTTTATAAAATGGCAACAAAAAAGGAGAAAATGATTAAGACTGTATAAGGCAGTAATTCCATCATGAGGTTTTAATTAATATTTACATATGTGTAAGTAAAACACACTTATAATGGGAATCAGGCAATCAGCAAATCAGTAGTATTTGATACTACTGACAACATTTATCTTTAAATCTATACTAAAACTTCATACAGCTCTGATAAAAAAGAACTGTTATTCTGTGAAGTTCCATAATTTATATTATTTTTCTCTGTTCATAATCATTATTATAAATAACAAAACTGAAAATATAAAATGTGGACAGAAATGTTAAAGGATATTGTTAAAGGATATTAATTCACAGGTAGAGGCACCACACATATACCCAGATCATGATGTAATGATGTTACTTTTTCTGAGGTTAAATCTCCTGTCTCTTCTGAATATGGTCCCGTGTCTGACATTTGTGATCATGAAGGTGGTACTGGCATACAGGCTTGTGTTCTTAATGCTCATATACTATATATATATATATATATATGTATATGTATGTATATATATATATATGTAACATATACATACACGTGTGTGTGTATATAATTTATTTTTTATTTATTTTTTTGAGACACAGTCTGACTCTGTTGCCCACAGTAGAATGCAACGGCATCATCTTAGCTCACTGCAATCTCAAACTCCTGGGCTCAAGTGATCCTCTTGCCTTAGCCTCCCTATTTTGTGCCCACCATAACACCTGGCTAATGCTTCTATTTTTAGTAGAGACAGGGTCACCCTCTAGCTCAGGCTGCCTGCCTTGGCTGCCCAGAGTGCTACGATTACAGGCACAAGCCACCACACCCAGCCTATATCTTTTCTTTAAAACAATTTGATAACTGTAACTTTATAAAACATAATTAGATCATAATGATCAACTCTGAAGTATTAACAATTCTTTTGTTGCCTTACATTTATGTATTGCTTTTTGTTTTAACAGTGGTTTGGCAGTCACCACTCACTTGAGTGTACTCTGCAGGGTGAGGTGGGTACTCAGCTCATCCAGCTGAGATGAGTAGCACAGAAGTGGGAAAGCTGGGAAGGCCCAGGTCTCCACTGCTTCTCCACGCCATCGTGAGCTCTACAGCATGAGCTGTCCATTGTGCATTGAACACAGTATTTGACTTAGAAAAATTCAATTTACATACCTCTTTTCCAAATACTGTCAATGACATAAAGGGAGAGCATATTTTCATGTATCCTCACATCTACTGAAGCTTTACAAGTTTCCCAAATTCTCCTTCCTCCTATAATTCACATGCACAGTGTGTACTGGGTTTCTGTTCTCTCCGATCTGAAATACACTGTTTAATTTTTTCAGTGAGGCTTGTCACTTCAAAACAATCTGAGGTCTAATGTTTAGAAGTTTTTCTTAACATTCTGACTATGCAAACTATGTTGTTTTCCTCAGTTTAATTTCTTTTCCTTTCTTCAGATTTTTCCTTTAAAATGGTCTTATGGGCTTGGCGCCTATGGCTCAAGCGGCTAAGGCACCGGCCATATACACCTAAGCTGGTGGGTTCGAATCCAGCCCGGGCCTGCCAAACAGCAATGACGGCTGCAGTCAAAAAATAGCCAGGTGTTGTGATGGGTGCCTGTGGTCCCAGCTACTTGGGGGGCTGAGGCAGGAGAACTGTTTGAGCCCAGGAGTTGGAGGTTGCTGTGAGCTGTGATGCCACAGCACTCTACCCAGGGTGACAGCTTGAGGTTCTGTCTCAAAAAAATAAAAAAATAAAAAAAAAGGGTCTTATTATGAGTTCCTCTTACTCCTTTCTTAAAAACTGATATTCTTTCTGACTGTACATCAGTGCCCACGAAAACGCCTCTCCTCACCCTCCATCTTACCCAGCCTCTGGCAACTTCCACTCTTCTCTGTACCTCATGAGATCAACTTTTTTAGGTGCCACGTGTGAGTGAAAATATGTGATACTTGTTTTTCTGTGGTCTATAGGCTTAATTAAACACTTTCTAGTTATAAAACACTTAAGAAAAATGTCAAAATTGGGAAGGAAATTCTTAAGAAAAAATCAACTAGTTTATAGTGTGCTATAATCATGCCACTGCACTATGGCCTGGGCAACAGAATAAGACCCCTTCTCTAAAAAAAAAATCTTACAGACAGCTAAATTGCATTTTATACAGGAAATCATAATAGTATATAACTTATTTGAGAGTTGGTTAGCTCATTTCATTTATGACAACTTAGTGAAAAGAACAGAGAATTCAAATTTAAGTTTTGAACTTAACGTAAGTTCAATATATACAAAAGAAATGCTAGATCTTCTAAATTTTTAAATATTTCTGTAACAGAATATTCACTTAGTTCTAAAAAATAGAGGCTGCAGAATTCCTTTACACTTTTTCTCTGCTACTATGAACAAAAATACATTGATTTCCAATGATACTGCCTGCATCTTTAGGTTACATAGCTGTAGTTTCCACGTTAAGAGATTTTTGTTTTCATAAAAATATGAAATGCTTCATGAATTTGCATGTCATCCTTGTGCAGGGGCCATGCTAATCTTCTCTGTATCATTCCAATTTTAGTATATGTGCTGCCGAAGCAAGCACTAAGATTTTTTTTAGAAATGAAAAAAATAATTAGGCAGCAGGATGAATCAGTCTACAATTTTCCAAGTACGCTGTAATACCTTTTGAGTATAGGGTTTAAGTAAGGTAGAGGTTCATACAGAAGGGAAGATAGTTGGTATATATCTCTCTGTCTGTGGTTTGGGACAAGATGGGGGTAGATATATAGATGAGTTGATGTATAATAGGATATGGATAAAGGATAGCCTCAGATTGCCCTGGCAAGTGCAAAGTATATTTTGAAAAATACTAGTAAACAGTACATTTGATACCTTAAGAGATTTTGTAGTCTCTACACTCTAACAAAAGATAAATTTCAAGACAAGTTGCTTTCACTTCTTTTCCTTGCATTGGCAATTAGTTGAGCAAAAAAGGAGAAAAAAGTAATTTTTTTTTTTAATTTTTGAGATAAGAGTCTCCATCACCCTGGGGTAGTGTGCTGTGGTGTCAGAGCTCACAGCAACCTCAAACTCTTGGACTCAAGTGATCTTCTTGCCTCAGCCTCCTGAGTAGCTGGGATTATAGACACCCACCACAATACCTGGCTAGTTTTTAGTAGAAATGGGGTCTTGCTCTTGCTCAGGCTGCTCTCTAGCTCCTGAGCTCAAGGGATCCACCTGTGCTGGCCTCTTAGAGTTGCCTGGCCCAGAAAAGAACAATTGTAACAGCTTTTTTATTTGGGAAAGAATTATGTTTCCTTAAATCCTTTTAAAATAAGCAGCAGGCGCAAATAGATAAGTATAGATTTATATGCATAAATGATCACTTTTAATAATTAAGTGTTTATCTCAAAAAGAAAAAGAAGCAGTAGCTGGAGTGGAAGACTTCTATGTTTTATAGTCTGGCAATATTTCCTAAATATAAAGCTTAAAGCACAAGAGTTTTGGTGCAATTTTTTGGATTAACATTCAAATTGAACATATTCACCCAATAAATTGTTCTGGTAAAGGACAAATAGGCAATCAGGCCATATCATTAAGTGACTTTTCTTAATAAAGCTCTTTGGCTATATTTACAAATGGTATGACTGGGATATCATCTATTTTATTTTCTCATTAGCTTTACTATGCATTTAACCACCCCCCACTTAGTATTCAGTTATTTGGACCCCTTCAATGGGCTTTCCAAGGACAGAAAAACTTATTACCCATTTATTTCTTCAGCATTTTGCTGTTTTCAAAGTAGCTGTTTCCTAGTTGTTTTAGGAGTAATTTTATTTTGCATGATTTATTAATGCCATGAACCAATATGTAATATTTCTACTTAAGGGAAAATTTACTACTAGTCATAAGCCCCCCCCCATTTCCTCACCTTGGAGACACAAATATTTCATGACTTTGACAAATCATATCTTATTCATAGACATCTGCTGCACACAGAGGACCAGAAAGAGAGGGGCTCCCATGGGGCATAGGGTCAAGTCATTTCTTAAGGTATTAAGGAAGGGTACAGATTTTAAGTAGCCACTGACACAAACACATTCAAAAGTTTATGTACATTCTTCCTCAAGAACTGCTAATATATTCTTGTTGGGCACAGTGGCTTGTCCCTGTAATCCCAGCCACTCTAAAGGCTGAGGCAGAGTGATTGCTTGAGGCAAAGAGGTTGAGCTCAGTATAGGCAACCTAGCAAGGCCCTCATCTTGGAAAATTAAAAAAAAATTTTGGGGGGCTGGGCATGGTGGCAGGTATCTGTAGTCTCAACTACTTAGGAAGCAGAGGAGGGAGGAACTCTTGAGCTCAGGAGATGAAGGTTAGAGTGAGCTATGACTGTGCTACTACTGCACTTCAGTCTGGGAAACAAAACAAGAACCTGTCTCAAAACAGACAGACAGGCTTGATGACCGGAGCACAGTGGTTACAGCACTGGCCACATACACCAAGGCTGGCAGGTTCAAACCCGGCCTGGGACAGCTAAAACAACAATGACAACTGCAAAAAAAATAGCCAGGTGTTGCGGTGCATGCTTGTGGTCCCAGCTGCTTGTGAGGCTAAGGCAAGAGAATTGCTTAAACCTAGGAGTTTGACGTTGCTGTGAGCTGTGACGCCATAGCACTCTACCCAGGGCGACATAGTGAGACTATCTTAAACAAACAAAAACAACCAAAAAAACACACAAACAAACAAGAACTGAATTTTTCTGATGGGTTCTGACTTTTGATATCTTCTCTTACCAATTATATTACAGAATATAATTTACGGTGAAATAAGAGTCTTAAAAGGATACGTACGTTTCTGTGGCAGGATCATAAACTTCACAGGAATTAAGCACTCTCCCAGAAACATTGTTCCCTAAACTTCCGCCACAAACATAGATCAAGCCATTGGCTTCCACCATCCCGTGGCTGCAGCGCTGAGTTAGCATGCTAGGCTTAGTGTGCCAACTTTCAGTTCTGGTATCATAGCACTCAAATAAATACAGAGCTGAGTTTCCTGTAAAAGAAAAAGGCCCTATCATGCTTGTGTGTTTGGAGTGAACTGATTGTACAGCTGAGTCATCAGTTATAGGAAAGAAGAATTTAGGGTTGTAAAGTCTTTTTTAAAATAGTAACAAAAGGTAGGAACAGTTAACGAAGAAGCCAATAAATCTGTATAGACTTTGGAAAACATTCAAAAAGCAGTCTATTGGAAACACTTACCTACTGGTAAATAAAATTTAGAAAAAGAAAATGGTTTCATTTCAAAAGAAAAATTAAACAAGAAACAGACTGAGTGCGATAACTCAGGTCTGTAATCGTAGCACTCTGGGAGGCAGAGGTGAGGCAGAAGGATGCCTTGAGTTCAAGAGTTCCAGACCAGCCTGAGCAAGGGGGAGACCTGTCTCTACTAAAAAGAAAAAATTAACTGGGTGTCCTGGCCAGCATCTGTAGTCTCAGCTACTCTGGAGGCTGAGGCAGGAGGATTGCTTGAGCCCAGGAACTTGAGGTTGCTATAAGCTATGCAGACTACATAGCACTCTAGCCTAGGTGACAGAGACTCTGTCTCAAAACAAAAACAAAACAAAGAAAAGAAAAATATATGTCTTCTGGCCCAGTTGTGCATGATGGGAATCACCCAAACTTCAAATGTTTATATACAGTGGAAAAATAGCAGGTCACAGTTGGTAAATCCATATCTTAAAATATAAAAATTATCTGATGGCTCAGCGCCTATAGCTCAACCGGCTAAGGCGCCAGCCATGTACACCTAAGGTGGTGGGTTCGAATCCCCAGCCCAGACCCGCCAAAACAACAATGAAGGCTGCAACCAAAAAATAGCCGGGCGTTGTGGCGGGCGCCTGTGGTCCCAGCTACTTGGGAGGCGGAGGCAGGAGACTCGCTTGAGC
>NW_003852423.1:5564980-5597180 GCF_000181295.1 Otolemur garnettii | reverse complement strand
TTGCAGTTTTTGGCCGGGGCTGGGTTTGAACCTGCCATGTCCGGCATATGGGACCAGCACCCTATTCCTTTGAGCCACAGGCACCGCCCCTGTCATCCATTGTTTAGCAGGCCTGGGCTGGGTTTGAACCTGCCAGCCTCGGTGTATGTGGCCGGTGCCCTAACCACTGAGCTATGGGTGTGGAGCCTTTTGACTAGACATTTTAAAAGTAAAATATATCTATCATCTTTTACAACATCTGCGCATTGTAGGAGCTCAATAAATAATTTAGAAATGATATTACTAAAGATCAAATGCTCTTTCCCTTTCCAAGAAAAAATAAGTTAAAACTTTACCTCATCCTCATCATTCTGAGCCAAATAATTTAAATACAAAACACCACCACCTTTAAAATTCCTTACTGCGAACAAGGTCTATGAAAAGTAAAGATCAAAGAATAGGCTTGGCACCTGTAGCTGAAGCAGCAAAGGCGCTGCCACATACATCAGAGCTGGTGGGTTCAAACCCAGCCCAGGCCTGCCAAACAATAATGACAACTACAATCAAAAAATAGCCAGGTGTTGTGGCAGGTGCCTGTAGTTCCAGTTACTTGGGAGCCTGAGGCAAGAGACTCATTTAAGCTCAGGAGTTGGAGGTTGCTGTGAGCTGTGGCACCAGAGCACTCTACCCACGGTGATAGCTTTAGGCTCTGTCTCAACAAAAAAAGATCAAAGAATAACAAACAGAAGCAGCAATGGTCATGACCAAAAATAACTTTTTTTAACTTAAAAATATTTTCAATTTGATAGAGTCAGTATGTGGACACTAGGGAAAACAACAGTATAAAGCAGACATTTAAAAAAACTTCTATTTCAATATACAACATAGTAAATAATGAAGAAATTGAATTATCCATTGCACCAGAGAACAGTTACTTTCTGTCCTCTTTAAGATTTATAATTTGAAAATATGCTATATTCTTCACATTCTGAAAAACGCTTTCTTTTCCTTCCTGCCTCCCTTCATTTTTTGAGACAGAGTCTCACTTTGTCACCTTTGGTAGAGTACCATGGCGTCAGCCTAGCTCACAGCAACCTGAAACAGCTGGGCTCAAGTGATCCTCCAGCCTCTGCCTCCTGAGTAGCCGGCACTACAGATACCTGTCATGATGCCTGGCTATTTCTCTATTTTCAGTAGAGACAGGGATCTCATTCTTGCTTCGGGTGGCCTTGAACTCCTGCAGCTCAAGCAATTCGCCTACCTCAGCCTCCACAGTGCTAGGATTAGGCATGAGCCACCATGCGTGGCCCTGAAGAAAGCTTTTAAAGAGCAGAAAAAGTTACTTTTCTTCAGCTGCATTTAGGAAATCATAATTCTTATTACATTTATTTAACATGTAGTAGGGGTAAAAACTCAAAACAGATAGATATGCTGAGCCAAAGGAAAACATGTTCTGAGCTAATAGCAAAATCATTAAAAAAAGAAACAAAGACAACGTTTAAATTCTATACCTTATGTTTCCTTTCCTTCCTTTCTTTATAAGCCCATTATTTAGCTAAACAAATTACGTCAATGCATATAAAAGCTATTGTGTGTCTAATCTGCACCTAGAATATTCATATAGAAAAATTATTTAGAAAAAGACTACTGGACTCAAACAAATTATTCAGTGAAAAGGTTTTTATACCTACACCTCCTACATCCTGTTTTGCTAAAATAACACTACCAATCCTTAGATTAAAAACTTAAAGAGGCTCAGCGCCTGTGGCTCAAGTGGCTAAGGCGCCAGCCACATACACCTAAGGTGGCGGGTTCGAATCCAGCCTGGGCCCGCCAAACAACAATAATGGCTGCAACCAAAAAATAGCTGGGCGTTGTGGCGGGCGCCTGTGGTCCCAGCTACTTGGGAGGCTGAGACAGGAGACTCGCTTGAGCCCAGGAGTTGGAGGTTGCTGTGAGCAGTGAAGCCACGGCACTCTACCCAGGGGGACAGCTTGAGGCTCTGTATCCCAAAAAAAAAAAACAAAAAAAAACTTAAAGAATAAAGCAAAGGAAAAAGATGATTTTTTTCTGATAAAAAGAAAACAAAGATGATACAGATTTGAAAAGCTTGAACGTAGTAAAGCTTTCTAAAAGAATCTATGAGTAATTTGAACTCTGAAAATTTTAAAGCAAATAATACCATGTACCCAAAACAACTAATCTAGAACTAAAATTCAGATGATGTCAACTAATGGTTCATCATGATAAAAAAGAGGGGTAATTAACATAATGTAGGAAGGTAAAGTATTTATAAATTAGATAATGATTATAAAGGAATAAGGTAAACCTTCAGAGAAATGGCCTCTAAAATGTGACAGATGCATTTAAATTTGTCTAGACAAATAATACCAGTTGTTTATTAACTATGAAAGCCCAGATACTTCGCTTTCAAGCTCATGCCTCTAAGAGAAATACTGAAGAGGGCAGCGGCTGTGGTTCAGAGGGGTAGGGTGCCGGCCCCATATGCCAGAGATGGTGGGTTCAAACCCCACCCTAGCCAAAACTGCATAAAAAAAAGAAATACTGAAGAAACCCTTACCTACTTCTGAACCTCCAGATGTATAAATTTTGCCTTCTGCAGCACAAGCAGCAAGGCTGTCTCTAGGTGTTGGAGGGCCCAGTTTGGAATACCAGCTATCCTTCACTACATTATAGCAGTCCATCCGTTTTATAGGGAAAAGCTGAGAGCCACCCAAAATGTACACTACGTTGTCCCAAAAAACACATGCTGCATCTCTTCGCTTTTCAAAGGGACAGCGGATGTCTGTCCAGCTATAATCCTGTAACAGGAAAAGAAGGGACGCTTTTAGTAAGAGACAAATATAATTGAAAAGGACAAAGCAAAGATGTAATCAAGAAAATACAAAATACAAGAATGTGTTAATTTATTAGAATACACATACAAATGTTTGGCTTGAGACTTTTCCCAATTTAATCTTGTGTGATTCCTTCAGGATGTTGGTTAGAGGGGGCCGATGCAAGAAGGCACGTGACTGCTTTGAGTCTTTTCTGACTCTAAAATAAACTTCAGAACATTTGAATATATTATCACCACACTTTTTTCCCTTCTGTAACTGAAGATAAAAATACAAGAAAATTCTAAAATATGATGCTTTATTATTTTTAAAAAGCTTCTTTTCCATACTACCTCTCTAGATTTAACCAGGAAGAAATAGAACTCTTAAAACAGGCCAATATCAAGCTCTGAAACTGCAACAACAATAAAGAACTTCCAACAATGACAACAAAAAGAAGTTCTGGACCCAACAGTTTTATACTAGGATTCTACCAAACCTTCAAAGAGCTTGTACTATATTGCAGAACCTATTCCAAAATATTGAGCAGGATGGCACTCTTCTTAACTCCTTTTATAAAGCAATTATCATCCTAATACCAAAACCAGGAAAGGAGCCAACAAAAAAACTACAGACCAATTTTGTCAATGAATATTGATGCAAAAATACTCAATAAAATTCTAGCAAATATAATATAACTACACTTTGAAAGAAATTACACACCATGATCAGGTAGGCTTTATCCCAGGGAAGCAAGTCTGGTTCAACATATACAAATCCATAAATGTAATTCACCACATAAATAGAAGCAAAAATGAAGACCATGTGATCCTCTTAAAAGATGCAGAAAAAAGTATTTGAAAAATTCTGCATCCACTTCTAGCAGAAAAATTCTGCATCCTTTTCTAGTAGACAAGCAAGGATGTCTACTATCACCACTACTACTCAACATAATGCTGGAAGTCCTAGCCAATGCAATCAGGCAAGAGAAGGATATCAAGGGTATCCAAATGGGGATAGAGGAAGTTGTACTTTCATTCTTTGCTGAGGATACAATCCTATATGTCAAAAACCCCAGGGACTCAACCATAAGACTCTTGGAAGTAATTAAGAAATACAGTAACATCTCAGGATATAAAATTGATGTCCACAAATCAGTAGCCTTCATATACGCAAACAACAATCAAGCTGAGAACCAAACCAAAGACAAAACACCCCTCACAGTAACTTCAAAATAAAGTGAAATACCTTAGAATATACTTAACAAAAGATGTCAAGGATCTCAACAAAGAGAACTACAGAACCCTGAGAAACAACCCAATTACCCATCTACCCATGGATAGATTAATGAACTGTCGTATTCATATATATATGATGGAATATGGTATGTATATATCATGGAATATGGTATATGTGTGTGTGTATATGGAATATGGTGTGTGTGTGTGTATATGGAATATGGTATCTATTCAGACATAAGAAAAGATGGGATGAAGACTTTGCATCTTTTGTACTAACCTGGATAGATCTGGAGAACATTGTCCTTAGTAAATATCTCAAGAATGGAAAAGCAAGCATCCCATGTACTCAACACTAAATTGAAACTAGTAGATTAACAACTACAAGTCCTCATGAGAGAAAAACACAAATTCAAGTAGGGAGGAGAAAAGTGGGGGGGGGGAGGGGCAGTAAGCTCCCACCTCTTGGGTGAAGGACACAACTAAAACTCAGACACCACCTAACAAATGGATACAATGTAACCCAATCATATGTACTCTTATATTAATCCCTTTTCAAATGTAAGTATCTTACATTCCTTGTCAAATATGCAGGATGATATAAAAAATTAATGGATAATGTACATCTTAAAATGCCATTTCCTACTAAGCCAGAAGGTATTTTGGACTTCTATGAGATATTTTCTCATAGTAGAGATAGAAAATTCAGTGACGTCAATGTAGTGGCTGTACTCTTAAAACTGTGATCTTAGGAGATAGAGTAATCCATTCTGAGAAGTATGGATACTCCCCTTTTCTCCCCAGTGATCAGAAACAAGCACCTATGAGTACCTCACAGTAAGGGCTGTTCATAGCACCACTCTGTTCCCTATAATTAAGGAAGAGTCTAGAAAGATAACATTCTTGAGAATATCTTTTGGTGGCACCCAAGAATGTATGTATGCAGGGGAATGTTCCCAATGTTATACTTCTTAGACCCTTCCCTTTTTTTTTGAGAAAAGGAAGCTATAGTATTTTTGCTGTCTTCTAAATTGTAAATAATCAGGGTCACACGAGAATCCAAACAATTCTCAGTATTACTGAACAAAGCTCTGTAGGTTGAGTTAGTTCCCTCTGAGAACATTAGACTGATAACTATCATACTAGTATCCAGGGTTTTATGCCTTCACTGGACTAGATCAAAGCATCACAGTAAACCAGGCAGAGCTTCTAATATAGGAAACTTTGCCTACTGACAAAAATAAACATTTTGCTTTTTAGGTGACCAGGAAAACAGTCTCAATTGCCTAGCACTTTATTCTTAAATTAGGATCTTTGTCCCCCTGGTTTACTCTGTGGTATACCTATCGGTAGCAGACAAAACTATACAAGAAACCTAACGTCTCCCTGAAACTCAGTTCTACTAAATAGACACTGAAAAACTGGGGGAAAATAGTTTTACTTGCTCTCTTAAAGAAACTTAATAGCACAGAATCAAAGAAAAAGATAATTACCGAATTCTATAGGGAACAATCCCCCAAAGATAAACTAAATGATTGTCTTACATACTCTGCAAGTCTATTAATAATTCCTATTTGACCAAGTATATTTAGCAGAGAAATAAAATTTCACTAACTCAGTGAATCCCCAAAATCCTGCACTCTTAGACCTAATTTATTTGGCATTTATTAGCTATATAGGAGCTGTTCCATAATTTCAAAAGACATTCTCAAGAATATTATCTTTCCAGGCTCTTCTTTAATTATAGAATGAGAAAGTTCTTTTAAATAATCTCCAAGATTTGCTACCCTTTTTTTTTTGCTACTCTTGAAATTAAAAATAACTACCTTATGTAGGGGTCTGGTATTAAAAAGAAATATACTGCTTTCTTTGAGCTAGATATGCATAAACATTTAGATACTAGGCTACAAGGTTTCAAAGAATGAAATAATTTCAAAAAGTTTAATAACAGAATAGTTCTAACTCTCTAAAACCACTCGGGTAAGAATAGGGAATAAGTAGGTGCTCGTATATACCTGTTCTATAGGGCTTGGTTATGCTTCCTTCAGATTTAAGAATTAAAACAAACTGCTCTTTTGGAAATATAAATGCAAAGGAAAAAAATAATTAGCTTGCCTGGGAATATGAGAGGGAAAGAGAAAATAAAAGAGAGAGGAAGTGGAAAAGAGAAAGACAGAGAGAAAGAGGAAGAGGCACATACTTCTACCTACTTGCAATTTGGGCTCTAATTTCTCAAGAAATCCTCAAGTTCTTTAATATTTAATGACACTTCTAATAACTGCCAATGGTCATTGTACATGTCAGACACTAAGCTTGATAAATACTAACTATATATAATATTTTGCTTCATAGTTCATCTTCTAGGTCAGTGATTTTGAACTGTGTGCCACAAAAATTTTTAAAGACCATTAATTTATTTTTGAAAGAAGTTCAAAGCACAGTATATTCTTTATTCACTCTTTTTTTGGGGATCAACATAATTTAAGGGTTCCCCAGAAGTTTAATTATACATTCAAGTGTGCTATGTGATAAAAGAGGTTGAAAAACACTGTTGTAAGCAGATAAGTAAAATGGCCTTTGCAAGAATTTCTACTTAGAATGCAAAATAGACTTTTCATGGGAAAACTAGAAAGCTTGGAAAAACTTGGGTGGAAGAATTTCTTATGTTTTGATACATCACCCATAAATGTATACACATGGTACACATGCAGACACATCCGTGTATAAAGACCTGTATTTCCTGGATGTAATCAGCCTTTCTTGCCTCTGCTGTGATGTGCCACATGCTATAGTGTTTTCAAGCTTAAGACCCTTTCTGTGGGTTTTCCTGACTTCCTCCTTCTGAAATCCAACAGTTCTGAAGTCTAGACCTGACTCATTATATCTTGCCCTGTGTGATTTTCTAGCTGTAGTGCCAAAGTTCTTAAGACTCTCAGGAGAGGGAAGGCTTCTTAAGGTGAGCAGTCGTAAATATGTTTTCTTGGCTCGGCGCCTGTGGCTCAAGCGGCTAAGGCGCCAGCCACATACACCTAAGGTGGCAGGTTCGAATCCCCAGCCCGGGCCCGCCAAACAACAATGACGGCTGCAACCAAAAAATGGCCAGGCGTTGTGGTGGGCGCCTGTGGTCCCAGCTACTTGGGAGGCGGAGGCAGGAGACTCGCTTGAGCCCAGGAGTTGGAGGTTGCTGTGAGCGTGATGCCATGGCACTCTACCCAGGGGGATAGCTTGAGGCTCCGTCTCAAAAAAAAAAAAAAAAAAAAATATGTTTTCTTAAAGCCTGAAGACAGAAACATTAGCCCTTTTCCTTTAAAGACAAATTTTTTTTTTTTTTTTTTTGAGACAGAGCCTCAAGCTGTCCCCCTGGGTAGAGTGCTATGACTTCACTGCTCACAGCAACCTCCAACTCCTGGGCTCAAGCGAGTCTCCTGCCTCCGCCTCCCAAGTAGCTGGGACCACAGGCGCCCGCCACAACGCCCGGCTATTTTTTTGTTTGCGGTGTTCTTTTTTTTTTGGGGGTCCGGGCTGGGGATTCGAACCCGCCACTTTAGGTGTACGTGGCTGGCGCCTTAGCCGGTTGAGCTATAGGCGCCGAGCCTAAAGACAAATTTTATACAATGAGGTCTGAAAACGGATGGATCCTCAAAGAATAACAAACACTGTAGATATTGATCTTAAAAAATCAAGGCAACCACAATCCAAAATGAAGAAATATTTTTTAAGACTTGAGA
Organism: Otolemur garnettii; assembly: GCF_000181295.1. Lineage (NCBI taxonomy): Eukaryota > Metazoa > Chordata > Mammalia > Primates > Galagidae > Otolemur > Otolemur garnettii. The sequence goes on along the minus strand of NW_003852423.1, from coordinate 5,589,398 downwards.
ACTTTATTTCTAATCATTTTGAGAGAAAATCAAACTAAATTAGGGAAGGCAGGGTTTTAGGAAAAAAGAAAGCAAAATTAACAAACCTTTACGATTCTTGAAGATACCATGAGGGTTCAATCCAACCTGCATTTAAGATGACCAAATTACAAGCACTTTCTCTTAAGCCATTATGTGATTTACCTTATTTTCTAAGGGATGTTAAAAAAAAATCATGCAGCTATTATATATAGAAGGCAGGTTTATGCCACATGCCAGAACGTTCCTAGAAACGTACATAAAAACACTTCCGGGTTCATTCATTTTTTTTTTTTTAACAAGGCCACAATAATGTAGCTCAAAGGAGCCAGGAAACTTGAGCACCAAGCTAGGCTCAGTATGGAAGAGCCATGGGTCCCCATTAGGTCATTTAACTTCTCAGGGACATTAGTTACCTTATCTATAAAACAAAAAGACTAGATGACCTAAGCTCTCCTCCCTTTCAGCCCTAACATCTATTGATCTTAGGGCAGCGGTTCTCAACCTGTGGGTCGCGACCCCTTTCATAGAGGTCGCCTAAATACATCCTGCCTATCAGATATTTACATTACGATTCATAACAGTAGCAAAATTACAGTTATGAAGTAGCAATGAAAATCATTTTATGGTTGGGGGTCACCATAACATGAGGAACTGTATTAAAGGGTCGTGGCATTAGAAAGGTTGAGAACCACTGTCTTAGGGTCTAAATGATTTAGAATGTATCACTGACCAAATAGCCACTATTAACTTATTAGTTACTGAATGCTTATGTACCTTGCTAGGAACTATGCTGAAATATTTTAAAATGTTAATTTCCTCAACAAGCCTGTGAGGTAATATACTCATTTACAGATAAGAAAACCAGGAGATGTTAGGTTATCAAAGTTCACATAGTTAGAAAACGGTGAATACAAGATTTAAATCTACTTGGACCCCAAAGCTGTGCACTGAACCCCTATGCTGTCCTGCTTCTCTAACAATCTTCTTACATGGTCTACTGGAGAGAACACCAGGAACAAGAATTCTTTTTGGTACTGTTATTTTTCTAGCAAAGTGACTCTAGGCCCTTGAGTTTACATTGCTGGACCTCAACAGCCTCATCTGTAAAACTGAGAGGTTGGCAGGATGGCCACTGAGGTCCTGCACAATATCCATATCTTATCACTTATAAACACAATCCTTAACCAGTAAAAGCACAGCTGCTGTGAAAATAGAGATTTTTTCCATGTGTTTGTATAGTATTTGGCCTCGGGCGCAGCATATTGAGGGAGTATTTTTCTTGGGTGACAGTCCACATTTGTGGAAAAGTTACAAGTCATTTTATAGTTAGAGATGCAACAATTCTAAACAAAACATTTCTAAATAAATCCACTTAATATTGAAAAGGATGATATGTTATGGTCATCTAGAAAGGTAATCCAGGAATGAGAAGTTGGTTTATGATAGAATTCATTATCTCATCCACATGCACCACCTTCATTTTTGATCTTGCAAAGGTCAGAGGGTACAAATGCTCCTGTTTGCTCTTACTGTAGGGCAGTCCCTCCCTGCAATATCTTTAAATTACACTGACTTTAGCTGGCCTCTTTTGCTATGGCTCCTGATTCTGCAGTGGCTATACCACTGAGGACCAGAGGGGCCTGTAATAAACAAAACAATGGTACCTGAGGTTGGGGGCCAGGTTTTCATCTACTTCTTTGGTAAATCTAAATAGTTCCCATTTTTATCCTTTGCTAGAGCAATTTTTCTTCTACGAACTTAGCTTACAGAAAAAATGGACAGTGTGCAAACCTGGCCAATATAAGGGACTTTCACTGCAGGGATATTTTAACAAAGGAAAGCTGGAAATAGGCCAGATGTACACTAAGAGGAGAGGATTACATTATGGCATATCCTTACAATAGAATATTCTGCAGCCCTTCAAAAAGATGTGAAAATATTTCCATAATATAATGCTGAGAGTAAAAAAAGTTGTATACAATGGCATCTATGGCATGATTTCATATTTGTAAAATGTGAGGACTAGAATGATGTTCACTGTCTTTGGATATTGAGAACACTTTGGCTTTCTCCCTTACATTTTGCACTTTCTACAATGACCACGTTATTTTTTTTAAATAGGAAGAGTAAAATACAACAAACGGTACCAAAAGTATGGTACCCGGGAAAAAACTGCTTCTCAAAGCAGAGGTATACAATAGCGATAAATGTTTTAACAGAAATGTGAAATTAAATTAATTTAATGGCTTTAAGGATTAAAAAACAAACACCTATTCATACTATGAGGTTGGAATTCAACTACAGAATAGGTAAGAGACAGTCTTTGCCTTCCACCCAAATAGCACTTTTTTGGGAGGGGGTAGTCTGTTTTTCTAGAAGTAAACACTTAGGTTAAGTAATTTCACAGGCTGCACCTATGTTTTGAACTGTACCCACTTTCAACAGTCACACAGTCAAATTAACCTTCCAAACTCTGGAAAGAGACCTAATAATCAGTCATTACAAAAAAAACACTCTTGTAATTTAAATTTTTCAACAATAACATTGTAGCTAGATAAAAAGGCTTCCAGTTGGAGAAGAGCATGGTTGTGCTATCACAGGCTAATAGATAAAATTAGGCTTAATTAGCAACAAGTAACATAGAAATGGGCATTTCTCCGCTGTTGATGATTAGTTAAAATTAGCAAGGAGTCAGAAGTGAGGTCAGAAACCAGTTCAGAGGAAAATAGTAAATAAGAATCACTCTGTTTTATAAAGTCACAAAATGCCCTTACCCTCTCTACTCTCAAACTAAAACCATACCACCCAAAATCAAAACTCAGACCTGAACTACTAGAAATGCACCTCAGTCTAAAAGTGAAACCTGACACGGATGTTAAGCTTATTATCAGCACTTGTTCTTTGAGTAGAAAATAAAGAATTGGGGAAGTATAGTATCCGTGGGCTAGCACCCTGTCTACTATCTCAACAGACTGTCTTTTAAAAAAGAGAGTCTCACTATGTTGCCCCAGTAGAGTGCTTTGGTATCACAGCTCACAGCAACCTCAAACTCTTGGGCTTAAGTGATTCTCTTGCCTCAGCTTCCCAAGTAGCTGGGACTACAGGCGCCTGCCACAATGCCCAGCTATTTTTTGGTTGTAGTTGTCATTGTTTGGCAGGCCCAGGCTGGATTTGAACCTGCCAGCCTCGGTGTATGTGACTGGTGTCCTAGCCGCTTGAGCTACAGACGCCGAGCCCAAGAGATTAGTCTTTAAGTGAACTTTGACATGTAATTTTTGGCACAGCAAGGCATATGATACTTTGAATGTTTATCTCAAATCCCAGAATGCAATCACATGCTTATTTAATAAAATATTCTCACTAGTGGAACAAACATTTACTCTCTGTGCTCTGATATGCAGAGTACGGTAGATAATGCCGATGCCTGAGAATTCTGGAAGAGTTAGGAAGGTGAAGGGAAAAACAAGTGGGGGGATAAAGGAGGGAAAACAAATCTTCCCATTTAAATACGGGAGAATTAGAAAATCTAAGTATGGCAGGGAGTAACTGACAGAGTGAAGAAAGTTCAAAGAAATTTAAAAGGAGCTGGATGAACAGGACTGATATTCATACCAATCCTGAGAAGATTTAAACTTTGTTTAGAGCAGAAAACTGAAGTTTACAAAGGCTGACTTGCCTAAGGTTATATGTCTAAATTTAAAATGCTCCTTTAAAACAGCTGCTTTCCTTTAAAGAGAGAAAAAAAAAAAAAAGATCACAAAAGGAAAGACCAATGACTTAGTCCTTCAGCTCTTCCACCTACGTCTGACTTATGTTTTAAAAATATGTTTTTAGAGACAGGGTCTCTGTCTCTCACCCAGGTTGGACGTAGTCATAGTTCATGGTAGCCTGGAACTCTTGAACTTAAGCTGTCCTCCTGCGTCAGCCTCCATTCAATAGCTGGGACTATAGGTGTGCACTACCATGCCTGGCTAATTCTTGTTATTTTTGGTAGAGATGGAGGTCTCGTTGTGTTGCCCAGGCTGGTCTCCAACTCCTGGCTACTAGTGATCCTGGCTAAAGTGCTGGGATTACAGGCATGAACCAACGGCACCTGGCCTCTATGTCTTTTTTAATACTGCAAAGTCAAGTTAGATTCCATTCAGTTAATAGTACCTTTGAGAGCTTTTAAAAAAAATTCAATAATCATATTTGCCAAGCCAAAAAAAGATGCACTAAACTGAACATTCTCAGTCAGGAATCAATACTCTTAACGTCTTTTTTCTTTTTTCCTATCCAAACTCTCCCCCAGGTCTCCCTCAAGAAAATCTCCGTGAAGCTTCCACAGAGGCTCTCTGGTTGACAAGTCCAACCCAGGGAGCTCTCTTTTCATAATACCAACGCCATCACTGTCTGTCACATATCTGGAGATTAACTGGTCAAGTTCAGCTGAGGTGCTGACTCTGCCCCTGTGCTCTCCGCTATATGCTACGTGTACACCTCCCGCACCCTGAGTGTAAGGACAGGATCATGTTGTGCGTTTTATATGCCCTGCCAGCACTCGACCCACAAATTTCAAAATCCAAATGAACTATGATAAATAATATTTTACTTTTACAATCAGCTAGCCATATTGTATGCTTCGTTTGTAACAGCTAAGTATAGTTATCTTTAATATATTTGGATCACCAGTTTTCAAAGAAAATCCACAGTAAACCTAACTATATGATTCAACAGTTCCGAATGACAGCTCTTGATGTGCCTCTGGGTCATCATGTTAACAATTACCAAAGGCAGCCAGCAGTAATTATCAGGCAACATAGTTCAGTAAATGGGGAAGATTTATCTCCTTCCTGCTAAGCTACCCTCAGCCTACCTCTTAGACTCGCCCTCTCTCACATGTCCCCCACCTCCAGCTATTGCTACTTCCCCAGTGGCTGGAATCCCTTAAACCACCTCACAGATATTCCTATTTTCCTCATCTCTTTCCACTTACGGCAGCTCTGCTTCCATTCTCTCCAGCCCTTTTTAGGGAACTGATCTGTTAATGTAGTATAACTAAGGCTGGCGTGGCTTATGGAGAACACATTTGATGTCATCCCTCCCAGCGTTAGCTGTATTTTCACTGGGAGGTTTCTGGCAGATAGACTTGATACAAAGAGAAAACGCTGAAGGTGGGAACTTCGGTCCACCGAGGTACAGTGGAAAAGGCTGTGAGATTAAGTTTAGAACAAAACTATATATCAGTGTGTTATGGAGATGCTTGAAAAGAAATAGACTGAATCTCTCAATATTCCTCTTTTGGAAGACATGCCAGGAAAGCAGATCACTCAACCGAGCATTTCTCTCAAAATGTGTTCCAATCGCTCCTTTACATGAGAATGAAGATCACTTGTCTGAACAAACTGCCTGCAAACTGTGGGGAATACCCACAATGCACCAGTGTAGAGCACACTGACACGGTCAGCTAAGGCCACTTAGGGAAACTTCTGATGACACACACTTGCATTCCAGCAATGGCAGCTGCTGGGGTTGGCAGCCAGAGGTCCAATCCACCTGCAATGACTGCTGCTCCTTTGGATATTCTGTTTTTGTAGGTACTTCTTACATTTTAGCAGTGCTCATGAATCTACCTCTGGGTACCACTTCTTTTTTATTATTTTTAAGATAGTCTTTTCTGTCACTCTGGGTGGAGTGCCATGGCATCATCCTAGCTCACAGCACCCTCAAACAATCCTCTTGCCTCAGATTCCCAAGTAGCTGAGATAGTAGATGCCTGACATGATGCCTGGCTAGTTTTCTATTTTTAGTAGAGATCAGGTCTCACTCTTGCTCCGGCTGGTCTTGAACTCCTAAGTTCAAGGATCTATCCACTTCGGACTCCCAAAGTGCTAAGATTATAGGTGTGAGCCATAATGTGTGTCCTGGGTACCACCTCTAGAACATTCTTTTCTGGTGGCAAACACTACTGATAAACTCTAATAAAAGTCTCAATTTTGTAATGTAACATCGTTTTCCTTTAAAACCTGTTTTTATGCATATGCTCTTTTAAAACCATACACAATATATAATTGCCAATTTCTACCCTGACCACAGGGTGGGACTGTCTCCTCCTTAGTGAAGTTGTGTTTAAGAGGGAAGTGGCTATGATACCATGAGATAAAGGTACTGAGATATCTTTAATATAAGATATTTCCTAATAGGAAAATGTGTTCTGAGTTGGAGTTGAAGATAACTTCTTTTTCTTCTTTTTGTGATTTAGGATCCTCTATATTTAGATTGAGTCCTTTAAAACTAACTGACATAATTTCCTGAGAAATGTTATATAAAAACATGCTGATTCGTTCCTTTTCACAAAATTGAGTACTCATCCTGGGCCAGGCACTAAGCCCAGTGATGAAGTAGTTCAGAGTTCTAAGTAAGAAAATGCACTTAGGGTAAACCTTCTGATCCTGAGAGATGAATACGGCTATGAATACAGCTTCATATGGTTTCTTGCCGTAGCAAATTACAGGCTCTGGCCCTCAGCCAGCTAGTCTTAACGACATTTGTTTTTGGCAGGGAATATACAGAGCCCCCTCTTCTCTAGGGCATAGCCTCCCATTCCTTCACATGAAAGTAGAGAGCCAAGAACCCTACAAAGTACTAAGTGCTCAGCTCATCATTTCACTGGTAGGAAGAGTCTGAATAAAATCGGTCAATTGTGTCAACTTTTATTTAAGCTTCATTATTATAAGACATTTCTAGGTATATAGTTTGAGAACATCAAGAATATGTGAATGTATATGAGTATGTAATGCTTTTGGTAATTACTGAGCACTCAAAAATTTAAAAACAGGTACGGGATGGGGAAAGGTAGGCTCAGCAGACTTTATAAAAGGACCATAACAAAAAAAATTTCAATTTCAAATCAGTATAGCAACCTGAGACTTCTTTTTCTGTCAATATTCATCAAGTTTTTTCTGCTATAAATTTTTTGTCACCAATTAGTACAAATATTTTCCTCCTGTCACCAATGACATCCAAGACATAACTAAATAAACAAGCTTACACCTTAATATTGACTTAATTCTGAGTAACTGAATTAAGTAATACTGCTTAAATTATCCCCTTTGAAGGAGAACAATTCACTAAAAATGATCACCATTTTGACTAGGAGACACATTTAATGGGTCCCATTTAATGATTGTCAAACCCATTTTAACATTTATGAAAATATTTTGAAAAGTTCAAGAATCAAAAAAGGAAAAAGAAAACCATTTCCTGAACAGTACTTCTTAATAAGCAGCCTACTTGATTAGTTAATGAAATAATGTTTGCTTTTGGGAGATCCAAGATTAATAATAATAATATATAATGAAATCAGCTTCCTTAATTTTATTTTAATATTAGAAATAAGGACTAGTTAACTTACATTACAATTGTTATATACAAATAACAGTTAAGTGATGAAAGTTATTCAAGATAAAGTTTTATAGCAAAAAGAAGGGAAGGGGCTGGCACTTTCAATAGAAATGCTTAATAAATACTGTAATGGGATTCTAATAACTGATAGAATAAGGAAGTTTTTATTGGTAGCTTATTCCTCAATTATTTGAAATTTTCCACTGAAAGTCTAAGAATCTGTAGTTGAGAATACAAAACAGCAATTAAGAATGAGCCATTTATAAGAGTACGTAAGACATCAAGTAAGAATTCTGAAGTTACAGTCTCATTTCCAGGGTGGTGTAGAACATGCATCTCTTTTCAACTGCCAATGAAAAGAAATCAAGGAAAGTGTTAGAGAACTACAGACTAAAAACAAACAAAGTGTCATAAGTCATGCCACATTTGCCTTATTCTGGAAACAATGCTCCTGGTCTCCTAAATGAAATCAGAATTCTTTGCCCACCTGTACGTGAAAACAGCCATCTACTTTATTTTTAAATATTTTCCACCAAAACTTGGCTTAATTGCTTTATAACTGCCCAAATCAACACAACAGTTAGGCTTTGAAGGGGAACAAACTGGGTGTAATTATTGTTAACATCTGAAGGCTGCAGTTTGTAGAATTACAATGTAAATTACTATGATTTCAGTTTTTGCTTGTTTTGAAGTTTATCGTTTTCTTTTTCATTCTTTTTTTTTTTTTTTTTTTAAAGACAGGGTCTCTGTTGCCCAGGCTAGAATACAGTGGCATCATCATAGCTCACAGCAACCTTAAATGCCTGAGCTCAAGTGATCTTTGTACCCCAGCCTCCCAAGTAGCTGGGACTACAGGTATGCACCATGCCAGCATTTTTTTTTTGTTTTTAGGGAACAAGGAGTCTCGCTTTCCTCAGGCTCATCTTGAACTCCTCAGATCAAACAATCCTTCTGATTTGGCATCCAGAGTGCTAGGATTATAGGCATGAGCCACTGCGCCCGGCCAGTTTTTCATTTTCTTATTCTTAACTCAAAAGGATCATGAAAAAACTAAAAACAGTCGCTGAAATGTCAATGGCTTACCCTTATCTGGTGTGAAACAGATATATGTAGATGTAATCTCTTAAGCACAGTGAGGACATTGTGCTTATTGGATTCTCATGTTATCTATCAGTAATCCATCTTCTACTGAGAAGGAAGCTAGATATCTTTAGTAGGAAAGCAGCCTATATCCTGGAAGTGGAGGAATGGATCAGAGATAGATGTTATGAGCCAAGAACAGCCCAATAGGAACAGTCCAAATACGATGATGATTAACCAATCTAACCTGATCCTCCCTCCTTGAAGAGGGTTTTTTTTTTTTTTTTTAAATATATCTGGCAGTATATCATGTGCTCTATGGATTATGGTGTCAAGTATTATGGTAAAAAAGAGATGTAGGAGGTCTCCTTTTCTTTCTTTTTTTTTTAATAGAGACAGAGTCTCACTTTATCGCCCTTGGTACAGTGCCATGGCGTCACAACTCACAGCAACCTCCAACTCCTGGGCTTAGGCGATTCTCTTGCCTCAGCCTCCCGAGTAGCTGGGACTACAGGCACCCGCCACAACGCCCAGCTATTTTTTGTTGCAGTTTGGCCAAGGCCGGGTTTGAACCCGCCACCCTCAGTATATGGGGTTGGTGCCCTACTCACTGAGCCACACGTGCTGCCCGAGGTCTCCTTTTCAACCAAAGCAGAAAAGGAACTGCTGAGGCGGGTAACTCTGGTTGCTGTACAAGGGCCAGATATGACCCTCTTAATGGACCAGATTAATACAAGCATTAAAAGTGGCCTACAGCTAACAGTGTGGCTATGGTATATCTCTCTGTTACTACCTACCCAGACCTTCAGATGGAATTTCTTTTCAGCTGATAGGGAAAATAAAATAATGTCATTATCTGATCTCAAGGATCTTGACACGTGGTTCTCAACCTTCCTAATGCCACAATGTATTTACATTGTTACAGAGGGGTCTCGACCCACAGGTTGAGAACCGCTGATCTTGACTCTAGCTCTATGCCATTATATACACTGTAGGCACCATGGACCACCTCACCTTCTCAAAGTTACACACTGGTCTCTCCTGTGTTGATGCCCAGATCAGTTCTAAAGACCAGGAAATGGAAAGGATCCTATACTCTTATCTAGTGTGAAACTTGTGCTGGACAGGACAAGAGACAATTTGCTTAGAATACAGTGCTGATCACGTCAAAGTCCTCAGATGTCCATCACTCCTAGGGCAGAGGTTGGCAAACTATGGCCTGAAGACCAAATCGAGCCCATCATCTGGTTTTGTAAATAAAGTTTTTTGGAGCACAGCCAAGACCACTTGTTTATGTATTATTTATTGCTGCTTTCCTGCTGCAGTGCCAGAGTTCAGCTGCAGCAGAGAATGGATGGCCTGCAAAGCTCTAAATACTTCTGGCCCTTTTTGTGAAGCCCTGATCTATAGCATGTTGGTATAACCCCTTAGAAATTAAAGACAGCTTGCTGCTCCAAGCACCTCCTACATATCGGAGATGGCACATATCCTGTGTGTGGGTATCCTTTTTTATTCACACTTCTATGAGATAAACCAAAAAAGCTGTTCATTATAACTAAAATCTAGAGTTAGAGAAATCTTTCTAAGTGTGACAGGCTACAGTTATATGGCTCAGTGGTTCAGGGTACCCTGTGATCCTGAGGCTTCAGGATGCTTGAGGTATGTCCCAATATAACCACAGAGCAAGGGCCTGGGATTCTGGAACAAGGCCAATCTCCCTTAAGCAGGTACTACTCTTCCAAAAGACAATTCCTGGCTGGTCACGAGGTTTTGACAGACAGCAAACGTCCAACACCAAGGGAAACCAGGTGACCATATCATTAACTCATCTTGAGTAGTTCTACTAGACCTTCTTAACCACAAAGAAAGCATGCCTTCAACCAATAATGTGGTCTGTAAATACAACACTGGGCTTATGGAGGTTCCAATGGCACAAAATAAACAAATAAGGCAATCACAACCCTTACCTCATGGCCCTTCACTGTCTCCTCCCTCAACCAGGACTATGGCCTCAGGGAGGTGCTCTCTATATCTGGCTAACAAAACAAGAGACCAGAGCTTGGTTTGCCTTTGATAGCACTAGCCAATAAGGAACCATATATGAAAGCATCACAGCCCCTATAGGAATTGTACTGATGGACAATGCAGAAAGAAGGTAATATGATTTGACACAATATTAAGCCCTTCATTTTATTGGTCATTATGCCTTTTATGAGGGAAAGCTTAAGGTCAGTTTTATTAATTCCTGGACAGCTGGCTAATGGTTTACCCTAGATGGATACAGACTTGAAATAAGCAAGAACGGAAAACTTCTGACAAGGCAATTTAAGAAAAGACAATGTGTAGGTGGGCCTCCAGAAATGTGTGTTCCACATGAATTCTTATCAGAGTACCCCTAAATGCAAAAAAGTCTCTTACGGAAAAGACTGTCTTTGTATCTTCTCTCCACAGTCAACACAATGCTTGTCCCATGGGCTTATGAGCAACCACAGTGGCATTGAGGATGCATAAACAGTTATAGAAATTAATGACTTCCCCTCCGTAAAGCCAGTGTGGCTACTCACTACTGGCCATTGCCCAGTTGGCGAGCAATACTGAGCAATGCTAAGCCCTTGATTTGTTACCATACTTTGAGGGAGCCAGTTAGTCACCTAATAACAGAGAAATACACTGGTACCCTTGCATAGTTGAAGGGGCAATGCTTTACCATTGAGACTGATACTTAACATGGATTTGGTTGGATTGGCCTTTTCTGTCTTCTGAACTCTTGACAACACCACCACATGTGTTTACAAATGCCTTCTATATCACTACAACATTATTACATAGACTGCCTTCAGGGACCCAGTTCATAAGGAAGTTACATACTAATGTCAACCATGCTTTGCTCTGGTTTCATCCAGTATCTGTCATTAAACAAAAATGTGTTTATAAAATGATTAAAGAGACCATTATATGCTGAGATTCAGCCTTGGTTATGGATACTACCTTACAAGATTGGGGTTTATCTTTTAGAATTGTGGCATTTTCTCTGCCCCAGAAATACAAAGTCGTACCAGAAAAATATGATTTTTTTTTCTTCCCTAACCAAAACACCTAGGTCTAAGAAACAAGGAACAGAAGTATGAGTCAATTCTCTAAAGGTTTTAATTAATAATCTACTTAAAAAAAATTTTATTCCTAGACCTATGACTCAAGCCATCCTGGTGTAGTTAGCATAGTATGTAATGGAAAGCACACTGAAATTAGTGATCATATCTACATGGTTGGATTAAAGATAATTTTATCTTTTTATGGGTGATTTTTCTAGGTTTTCCAAATTCTCTAGAATGCCTATATGTTATTTTATATTAAAACATAACTACTAAAGAAAAAACCCATATCCCCCAGAAGCAGATTTTCTTTTTTTTTTTTGACACAGAGCCTCAAGCTGTCACCCTCGGTAGAGTGCTGTGGTGTCACAGCTTACAGCAACCTCCAATTCCTGGGCTCAAGCGATTCTCCTGTCTCAGCTTCCCAAGTAGGTGACGCCCACCACAACACCTGGCTATTTTTGTTGTTGTTGCAGCCGTCATTGTTGTTTGGTGGGCCCGGCTGTATTCAAACCCACCAGCTCAGGTATATGTGGTTGGTGCCTTAGCCACTTGAGCCACAGGCGCCGAGCCCAGAAGCAGATTTTCATTGAAAATGGTACTTAAGGCTCGGCGCCTGTGGCTCAAGCGGCTAAGGCACCAGCCACATACACCTAAGGTGGCAGGTTCAAATCCACCCCAGACCCGCCAAACAACAATGACGGCTGCAACCAAAAAATAGCCGGGCGCTGTGGCGGGCTCCTGTAGTCCCAGCTACTTGGGAGGCTGAGGCAGGAGACTCGCTTGAGCCCAGGAGTTGGAGGTTGCTATGAGTGTGATGCCATGGCACTCTACCCAGCGGGGATAGCTTGAGGCTCCGTCTCAAAAAAAAAAAAAAATGGTACTTAATGAAAGCGAGTTGTTGGTATAAATGCAAGAAGTTGCTAACAAAAAAAGGTAAGATAGGAGAATTCATTTATTCTTTTGGTTATTGTGCGGCACTGCCAAGCAATTATGGAAACATTTGAAATCTGACTAAGCCTCAATTACCTTAATCTGTAAAATGAAGATAACTTATAAATCTCACAAAGTATGTGAAAGAACACCATAAACTAACATCTCTAAAGGCATCAGTCATTACTATTGGTAGTAGGTGAGTGTCTATGTGCTCCGTGATTTAAAAAACAAAAGAATAAAAAGAACAAAAAGTGGTTACCTTTGGGTTAAAGTATCTACAAGACTGTGGCTGGGAGCCTCCAAATAGGGCTATGCGGTAGTCATGCTTCTTTCTTCTAGGCCTTGTGCCATCTACAAGTTCCTCTCGATCCTCGGGAGACAGTAGATGATACCTCATCCCGCCTGTAGAAAAATACACGGCAACTCCTCAAGAACTTCAGACACAAATGCAGTGCTTTGAAAAGGAAATACCCAGACATAACAGTACGTTAATTTCTATAATTTTCTTCTATCATCCTTTTATAGCATTCAAGGAAAGTGAGAGGGAAGAGGCAAGAAAAACGTAGAAGGCCCTGAGTCCTCATCAATAGATTATTCTCAGCAATCACCATTTTTATAAGAATGCCTCACCCATTTACTCTGTGCCAGTCAATTATCTGGCTCCTTAAGCAATAACTGCGAAAATAATAATTACATTATTATTTCCTAACCCAGCAGTTCTCAATCTTAACTGCACATTAGAATCACCTAGGGGTAGGGAATCTGCAGCCTTATGGCAACTCGTGGCTTTCCAGGTTAAGTGTAGCTTTTGGACTGAATCCAAATTTTACAGAACAAATCTATAAAAAGGGGTGCACCAGAGAAAGATGAAGCTTTCTTGCCTACTTTGATGCTTAAAAAAAGAACAATCAGAAGGCAGTAGGTTTCCCACCCCTGATTAGACCAATTAAATCAAAACCTCTGGTGGTAGGGCCTAGGCATGGTATTTTAAAGGGCATCTTAAATCCTTACCTCTTTCAATATAGTTCAATGACCAGAAGCTTCAGCATCTGGAAGTTTGTTAGAAATTCTGAATCCCAGACCATACCCTAGACCTACTGCATTAGGATCTGTGTATTCAAGTTAATTTGCATGTACATACAACTTTGATGAGCACTGTATTAGATGACTAAAATGCATTAAGGATTCAGAATTACTGTGACCATTTTACATCAGCAATTCCTTAATTTTGTTAAGGGCCACTTAATCAAAATCAGTGGGAAAGGTAGATTGTTTACTACTGGTAGACAATAAAAATGGAGAAAAAATTCTGCCCCCACTTAATATTTTGCTCCAAATTCCAAATCAATAAAAATTTAAATATGAAAAAATCTCATAAATGCACTAAAATAAAGATAGGATAGCTTTAAAAAATCAGGTCCAGGCTCGGCACCTGTAGCACGGACATAGCCATAATACACAGAGGGTAGAGGGTTTGAACCTGGCCGGGGCCAGCTAAACACCTGTAACAACAAAAAAATAAAATAGCTGGGCGTTGTGGTCGCCATCTGTAGTCCCAGCTACTTGGGAGGCTGAGGCAAGAGAATGGCTTAAGCCCAGGAGTTTGAGGTAGCTATGAGCTGTTGACCACCACAGCACTCTACCCAGGGTGACATAGTGAAACTCTGTCTCAAAAAAAAAAATAAAGAAAAAAAATCAGGTTCACATAGGGAAGCCTAGGAGTGACAAAAAACAAAGAAGCAATGAAAAAATGTTCAGATGGCTCGGTGCCTATGGCTCAAGTGGCTAAGGCGTCAGCCACATACACCTGAGCTGGCGGGTTCGAATCCAGCCCCGGCCCGCCAAACAACAATGACGGCTGCAACCAAAAAATAGCTGGGCATTGTGGCGGGTGCCTGTAGTCCCAGCTACTTGGGAGGTGGAGGCAGGAGACTTGCTTGAGTTAGAGGTTGCTGTGAGTTGTGATGCCACAGCACTCTACCCAGGACGACAGCTTGAGGCTCTGTCTCAAAAAAAAAAAAAAAAAAGTTCAGATGTAAATATATAAAAGTTTAAGTTAACTTAGTGAATGGCAAAAAGACAAAATCAAAAGACAATGACTAGGGCAGCACCTATAGCTCAAAGGAGTAGGGCGCCAGCCATATATATTAGAGGTGGTGGGTTCAAACCCGGCTCCCGCCAAAAAAGGGAAAAAAAAAAAAAAAAAAAAGACAATGACTAGCTAGGAAAGTATTTATAAACAGTGCAAAAGAAAATTATAAGAAGACATTCTATTAATTCTATTAATAAGATTAAAACTAGATACTTAAGACAAAATTAGATGAAGTATTTCAATATAGTTCATAGAAAAAGAACTACAAACAACTTAAACACATGAAAAGATGCTCAACTGCTCTCAATAGAAAAATACAAATTAAAACCATACTTTTTTCACATCTCAGGTTGGCCAAGATCAAACTATCTGGAGCACAGGATGTGTTAAGTATGCAGGTGAGACAGCATGGATGGTTACTATCATCTGGAGGGTGATACAGTACAATCCACAAAAATCACATGTACACACTCTCTAACCCAGGAATTCCCTTTCTAAGAGTTTATAAAGTTCACTGCTGGGGAAGTGGTTAAAAATTATGGTGTGTATATACAATGGAATATTATATATGGCTGCAAAGAATGAGAAAGTTTAGTATGTGTTCATGGAATGATCTCCATGAAATTATATGGAATGGAAAAAAGCAAACCATAAAACAGTACATAGAATGTAACACTCTTTGTATTAAAAATGTACATTTTTTTGGCTCGGCGCCTGTGGCTCAAGCGGCTAAGACGCCAGCCACATACACCTAAGGTGGCAGGTTAGAATCCAGCCCGGACCCGCCAAACAACAATAATGGCTGCAACAACAACAAAAAATGTACATTTTATGCTTACATACGCATTTTATACATATAATTTATACATGTACATATAAGTCACTGTGTGTGCACAGTCTCAACACTACCTTTGGAAGGACATACAAGGTAATAACAGTAACCTCCTGGGTGAGGGAATGAGGGGGTGGTGAACAGGGATATCAGAGAGACTGACTTTTCACTATGTACCCATATAATACCTTTTTGAATTATGCGTGATATACAGTATTGATCTAAAGATAAAATAATGCAAAAAATCTTTTTTTTTTTTTTTTGAGAAAGTCTATGTCGCCCTTGGTAGAGTGCCATGGTGTCACATCTCACAGCAGTGTTAAACTCTTGGGCTTAAGCGATTCTCTTGCCTCAGCCTCCCCAGTTCCTGCCACAATGCCCATCTATTTTTTTGTTGCGGTTGTCATTGTTGTTTAGGTGGCCTGGGCTGGGTTTGAACCCGCCAGCCTCAGTGTATGTGGCCAGCATCCTGCCCACTGAGCTACAGGCGCCACCCAGTGCAAAAAATCTTTTAACATATACAAAATATTTCCGTACATGAGGCTGGTCTTAGCCCTTTAAAATGGGAAAGACAGGGAAGACACATCTTTGGAGAACAGTTTGTTTCTGGATGAAAGTCATTACCAATATTTATTATTTCCTTACATTTCTGAATTTGAATAAAAGCATTTTTGCATTAGAAGAGACGGACACCTCAGAGGCCCAGGCTCTGGCGCATGCTCTAGGTCAGAGGGGCCCACAAACACTTTCTGTAAAGAGTTAGACAGTAAATACTTTAGGCTTTGCAGCAGCATATGATTCTATGGAATATTAGGTTTTTTAACAATCCCTGGCAAATGTAAAAGCTGCTTTTAGCTCAAGGCCATATTTAGCCCATGGGTGGTTCCTAAAGTGTGAACCATAATCAGCAGCATCAGCATCACTTGGAAATAAAAATTATTGAACACTAGCCCTGATCGTCTGAATCAGAAATTCTGGGTTTGACAGCCACTCCCCTAGGAGGGCTCTGCACAGGCCTAAAGTAGACTGTGCAGTCTATCAACACAATATTCCCACAAGGCAAAGACAGTAAAGAGACAGGAGGGAACTGTTTCTAGCTAAGAGGCCACTGGGCTGACTGTGTCCAACTGTGATGACTTCCCAGGAGGAAACATGAGCTGTGATGCCTTCACTGACAGGCTTTTTTTCCTCCCCAAGAATGGGGCTGTATATACTTTGGCACCTTTCCCTGAGGAGCTGCTTGTTTCTCAGGCTTACTACTTTGAGAGTTATTCCTTCCAGAGTAAAATTTTACCAATTTTGAGTTAGAAGTTGCCCTGGCCTTTGTGGTGGCTTTGCCTGTGTATTTCTTTTTTTGTGACATATCTTCTTTTAGATGTAAATTTTTTTAGCTTAGTTTTACTCTATTTTTTGATTATCTTTTCTGCTTTTCTTCTACTCTGAAAAGCCAATGAAATCAGACAATAGGAAAGACAAATGGTGATCTAAGGAAGGGGGCTGGAGGACTCCTTTCCCCAATTAGTTTTTGCCTAGACTCCAAAGCTTGGGAGCCTTTCGGCTGCTTGTGCTTAGTCAAGGAGTTATAGAACGATCCACTAATCTTCATTTTAAAGAGAGAAAAAAGAAAAACATGTGATAAATCTAGTAAGTTAAAAATAAACAGCAAAGTTTCCTGCTGAGGCAGCTAATCCCCACACTTGAATTTCTGGAATAATCTTGCTATCCTATTTCTAAATCAATTTAGAATCCACAAAAGAACTAAATATTAGACTGCCCCAAACTGGTTAGTCTCATCAACTACACCATGTATGAAGAAATCGGACTAGCTCTCTACCCAACGAAACTGTAAGGCCAGAAAAATAACATAGTTTGGGAATGAAAGCGTAACAAAAACTCTGATATTAACATGTATGACATCTAAAAGATGAAAGCTCTGATCAATAAGCATTTTTTTGGTCCTGATTTTCTCTCATCTCCGCACTTAGACTAAAGGCCACTGGTACTCTACCTCCTTCTCCTCCTTTTTTTATTTTTGAGATGGAGTCTCAAGCTGTCGCCCTGGCAGAGTGCCATGGCATCACAACTCACAGCAACCTCAACTCTTGGGCTTAAGCGATTCTCTTGCCTCAGCTTCCCAAGGAGCTGGGACTATAGGCGCCCACCACAATGCCTGGCTATTTTTTGTTTGCAGTTGTCATTGTTGCTTAGCAGGCCTGGGCTGGGTTCGAACCTGCCACCCTAGGTGTATGTGGCTGGTGCCCTGCCAACTAAGCTATGGGGTGCTGTCCTATTTTACCTCCTTAACACCTTTCTCTTGGTTTTCAAGACACCAGCCTTTGCTTCAAGTAGCTCTCAAGTAGCTGCAAGTACAGGAATTTGCCTTTCCTAATTTTCTTCTTCCACCCATTGAATGTTACCATTCATAAGGACATGTCCTTGCCTCACATCTTCTTTTACTCCTTGTCTTTTTTTTTTTAATCTACTATACACTGTGTAATGCTTTTGCCACTTACAAAAAATTTCCATAATAAATATTCATGAAAAAATATTTTTAGTAAGTATAGAGCATTTTATTGGATGGCTATAGCATAATATTTTTCCAAAGTGGGGATAACATTGGGTCGACTTCCCTAAAACCACATACTACTACCTGGTAGCTATGTGATAAGTCTAAAGGAAATTTTACATTTTAAAATCAAGGAATAAGAGATCTAATAATTAGGACTCTCAACTTATTACCACTCTTGAGAAGGAAAGCATAGGAGTGAAAGTGCTCATTTCTCTTTTATCTGTTTCCTTAACTTTATGCCTTAAATGTAACATCCAGATGAGGTACCAAAAATAACTTAAGTTTCAAGTAGGTTCTAGTTACCTTTTATAAGAGGCCTTCTGGCTCATCATATATAAATGGAAATCTATAATGCAACCCTCCCCATCTATACATACCCATATGTATAGATATGGTGTTTGGTTTGATTAAGGTCAATGGGAATTCAAGAGCCTGTGAAGAGTCTGCAGGAATATAACTTCGCTAAATCTAAACAAATGAAAAAGAAGTAGCAATTTTTAGCTCCAGTTTTTTGCAAAAGAAAAGAAAAAAAAGAAAGAAAGCTATTTAAAAAAGAAAGTGTGGTCATATTACACTAGTTGGCTAAGTAAAATAAAAAAGGAAACACTGGAAAAGAAATACATGAAAGCTATTTTTATTTATTTGTTTATTTATTTTGCAGTTTTTTGCTAGGGCCAGGTTTGAACCTGCCACCTCCGGTATATGGGGCTGGCGCCCTACTCCTTTGAGCCACAGGTGCTGCCCATGAAAGCTATTTTACACGGAAATAGAAAAAGCATAAGTAATTTTTACCTCCCCTCACATACTAATGTATACTTTTAAAATAAGGGCTGAGGCCAAGTCCTCTCTAGGTATACAGTTGGGGAACTCAAGAGATTAATTATCTATACGAGCAGATTCTTGAATGTTTCTGACTTACTAAATCTGATTCATGCTAAATAGGATTTTAAGCCCATAACAAACTGCCTACATGATCAGGTTATAAATGGATTTTAAGGCAACTTACTTATCACCATCTTAAGGCATTCAGGATTGTCTTGAATAAGTGGTTCAGCTTGTACCGTTTTACTTAAGAAATTCTTTGATATAAGAGGAAACCTGACTTTAGCAAGGATATCAACCATAAATGGCTGGCGATTAGGTTCATCGTATTTCAGCCACCTGACTGCAGCATCATAAACCTAAGGGGGAAAAACAGCATAGTAAAATTCTTAGATGGCGGAAACATTTCCAATTACCTATGTTTACTCTCACACTGAAGGGAGAGAATCTTGTAAGGAAACAACCACTTATTCCAAATGTTTTATTCAGATATTTGCTTTCGTCCTTGAACATTTGCCTGTACTTCAGAACAGTTTACAAACTGCTGAGGCATCCTCAAACTACGGCCCGCCTAGGACATTTATCCGGCCCACCGGCTGTTTTTTCCGCTGCTGCCTGTCCTGCTTAGCAGCCAACTCGTCCTGGGGGCCGCAGTCTGGCCCTCCAACGATCTGAGGGGTAGTGAACTGGCCCCCTGTTTAAAAAGTTTGAGGACCCCTGGTTTACAGACTGTTCTAGTGAGTTTTGTAGGTAATGTTTTTTTTTTAGAACTACTACTATATACTGTAATTGAAATGACAGGGAGAATGCTGAATTTATAACTTTTTAAAACAAAATAACAGTTTCCTTTTTAGAAAAAGACATACATTGTACCAAAAAGAATCTACTGGTCGACACAAGTTTCCTACACATATATGAACATATGTAGGAGCAGAGGTTAATTGCTAAAAAGGCTTTCCATTCCAGGAGATACGAAGGTCACCTGTGATTTTATTTCAATCTTTTATTCCTGCATTATGAATGACAGACTTAACTGTTTTCTAGAAACTTTAAGAAGAAAAATTCCATACTTTGAAAGTTAATTACAGGATTAACTTTCTGTAAGAACTGTTATCCAAAATATAACACTGTAGCATTCACTTAACTATGCTGAACAAGTCCAAGTTCATTAACATTTAATTTACAAATAATTAAGTTTAAAAACACTGAAAACACACCTATTATTTCAAATACACACATATCTACCACACTGACACATGTTTGAGCTAAATGAGCTAATTTTGGGGTGGTGTTAATAAGGCCCAAATTCTCGTCTCCCTACAAGTTAATCTTTTGTGGGAATGGGTGTTTTAAAATAGACTGTTAATTTTAGAATAGTTGAAGACTTACGGAAAAGTTGCAAACACAGTGCAGAGTTCTCACGTACCTGGCATCCTGTTAAGGGGTTACTTTAGTATGATACATTTGTCACAACTAATGATGCAATACTGATAAATTAACTAAAGTCTATACTCTTTATTGGGGGCCAGTGGGGGGAGCTCTTTAGTTTTTATCTCATGCTATTTTTCTAAGATCCCATAAAGGATACCTGGTCAGATATTTTGTCAAATGTCCCTCAATTTGGATTTGTTTGATATCTTACTCATTAGACTGGGGTTACGGTTTCTCGAGAGGACAATCATACATGGGATGTCCCAGTCTCACTGTATCAAGTGTGCATGACAGCACACGACTCATCACTGAGAATGTTAACCATTACCACCTGTAGGTAGGTGTTTGTCAGGTTCTTCCAGGCTAAAGTTAATTACTACTTCCTTTTCCATACAGCATATGAGTTAATTTTGATGACAGAATTGATTTTTTTTTGGGGGGGGTCTCATTAGGTTCTCCAGTTCCAACCTGCCAATTTGCAAACTGATAGTCCTTTAGGCCACAAAGAAGGCAAGGAAAAAGAATGTGGCTTAGTTCAAATTTTCTATCTTTATAACAGAAGTAACTCAAAGTACATGATCGTATAATGCCTAATTAGTTTCCTCATATTGCTATAACAAATTACCACGAACTGAGTGGCTTCAAAATACAGAGGAGGATATGGTGCTGAGAATAGAGATTGAGTCTGCATATCAAAGTATTCCCCGACCCAGCTCCCAAATGCTTGCCACCCAGCCCACACCTCTGACAGTTTATTTGATGGTTCTGGAGGTCAGCGTCCAAAACTGGTCACAATGAGCTAAAATCAAGATGTCTACTTGGAGGTGCCATAGCAGAAACCATGTCCTTGCCTTTTCCAGCATCTAACAGCTATTTGCATTCCTTGGTTTGTGGTCTCCTTCTACTTTCAAAGCCAGCAATGGCCAGTCAGGTCTAACATTGGATCACTCTGACCTTGCCTCCTTTTGCAGCTTTCTTCCTCATTTAAGGACCCTTAGGGTTACGTAAACCGGACTTGCCTCATAATCCCATCTCCAGATCCTTAAGCACATTTGCAGAGTCCTGTTTGCCATGTAAAGGTAACATATTCACAGGTTTGGGGGATTAGGATGTGGGCATCTTGGGGGTAAACATTGTTCTGCTTACCATGGCATCTGAAATTTTTTGCCTCTATCAAGTGGTCTCTGCCTCAAAGAGCCAGCCCTCTAAGAACCCAGGACTCAACTTTTCCTATGAAACAGACTTGGGAATACTGTGTTTTGTAAAGAACACATTCTCTCCAAATATGACTCTATCCCTTATCATGTATCCAAACGCAAGGTATAAGAAATCAATAAGGACATTTTTACTAAGAAAAATATGAGGCAGTAAGTTAGTCACCTGATCCTCTGCTCTCACAGTCAGAGTGTCCTGGTTGAGAAGATGTGTCACTCGCTTGACATCAAGTTGTAGAAATTCATCAGTTTTGTAAACTTCAGTGAAATGCTGATGAATAAAATCGTCTGCAGTTGCTTTCAGTTCAGGACAGTCCAAACACTCTGCTAGCACACTTATACCTGAATACAGAAAGAAAATCATAGAAAATAATTTTTAGGAAACCAACTATATACTAAAGAAAAAGCATGACTTCAGGAAAATTACACTGAATTTCAAAAATGTATATCCTTTCTCTGTTCCCACTGATTTGCCTATTCTTTACATTTTTTTTTTTTTTTTTTGAGACAGAGCCTCAAGCTGTCCCCCTGGGTAGAGAGCTGGTGGCATCAAAGCTCACAGCAACCTCCAATTCCTGGGCTCAAGCGAATCTCCTGCCTCCGTCTCCCAAGTAGCTGGGATCACAGGCGCCCGCCACAACGCCCGGCTATTTTTTGGTCGCAGCCATCATTGTTTGGTGGGCCTGGGCTGGATTCAAACCCGCCACCTTAGGTGTATGTGGCTGGCGCCTTAGCCACTTGAGCCACAGGCGCCAAGCCTGATTTGCCTATTCTTGTGCCAATACTATATTGTCTTATGAACAGCTGCATTTTATAGAAGACTCCTTCAAAGTTTTTTCAAACTTTTCTTAGCTACTGTTCTCTTGCAAATAATTTTTATAAATAAATGGATCACATAAAAAATTCTGCCGTGATTTGAATTAGAATTGCACTCAATTTTTGGATTATTTTGAGGACAGTTTACTTTTGACAGTTGATAACTGAAAGCAACTGCAGATAATTTTATGCTGCAACATGGGGGAGCTCCATTTAAGAACATAACACATATGAAATTTATTCAGATATATCTGAATTTATTCATGGTGTTTACTCAGATTTTTTATGATACTCAATATAAATATACAACTTTCTTCACATAAACTCTACACATTTCTCATCCAAGTCTCCCTTGGCTACTTTATTTTTTGTTTTAGAGGGAGTTTCCTCGGTGGCGCCTGTGGCTCAGTGGGTAGGGTGCCGGCCTCATATACCGAGGGTGGCGGGTTCAAACCCGGCCCTAGCCAGCTAAAACAGCAATGGTGACGGCAACAAAAATAGCTGGGCGTTGTGGTGGGCGCCTGTAGTCCCAGCTACTCATGAGGCTAAAGCAAGAGAATCGCTTAAGCCCAAGAGTTTGAGGTTGCTGTGAGCTGTGATGCCACAGCACTCTGACAGCTTGAGACTTGGACTCTGTCTCAAATTAAAAAAAAAAAAAAAACCACAAAAACAAAAACTAAAGCTAGTTTCCCCCTAATTGGTTACTTATGTTCTGCATCAGGAGTCTGCAAAGTAATGTTCATGGCCCAAATCCAGTTCATGGCCTATTTTATAGGGTCAGCAGCTAAAAATGGTTCATATTTTTCACGGGCTATTCAAACAACAACAGCAACAACAAAAGAGAGAGGAGAGGGAAGTGAAAGGGGAATGAAGAAAGAACTACGAAGGACAAGAGAGAAAAAGAGACAAGAAGGTATGGGGCCCACAAAGCCTGAAATATTTACTATCTGGCCCTTGACGGAAAAAGTTAGCCAATCCTGCTTTTATACAAAGCCACTAATTATCTTTGTTTGTGATTCTGAGGTAGCCTTTCTTTGTTAGTTGAAAGTTGAATTTTTTTCAGGTCACTGTTTTTCATTTCCCATGGGCAGGTTGTCTTTAGATAATGGGTGTTGATGCTTTCATATTTCCACATGGTTCTCCTAACTGATGCCTGCTGAGCTCTTTGTCACATTAGCCATTTCCACCGCTTTGTAAACGCACTGACCACAACACGCTGGATGCTCTCCGTGAAGTCTGCTACATTTGTCTACTTCTGCTACTTTTACCAAGAACTAGTTCTATTTTAAGGGTTGTTTGTTTGTTGGTTTTTATGCCTTTATGTTTGTTTTAACATGAGAAATTGGTACTGAAATAACAAAAGTGCCTTTAGCGTCTGTTGCTATAATTTTAAGTATTCATTTTTCTCCTTAACTTGTTAGCATAGTAAATTATGCGGCTAGATTTCTAGACATTAGAATGATTAAACCATTGTGACATTTTTGAGGAGAACTCTACCTGATCACAAAGTATTGTTAATTAATAAACTTACTTTTTTCAGAGCAATTTTAGGTTCACAGTAAAACTGAGGGGAAAGTAGAATCCTCATACACCTGTTGTCACCACACTCACAGCCTTCCCCATTAACACCAGCCCACACCAGAGAGATACTCTTTTTTTAATAACACATTCATTGCTGGACTTAATTTACTGTCTTTTTAAAGCACTTATAAAAATCACTGTTTCTAAATGAAATTAGTCCATGCACACACACAAGTTCTTTATCCAATGCTGGCATTATTACTCTTACCCTAGTAGTATGAGCTGGAAAGTTTTCTACCTTTTCTAAAGTTTCAGAACAATTTAAATAACATAACCAGTAACATAAGCCTTAAAATAGGCATCCTCAAACTATGACCCGCCTAGGACATTTATCTGGCCTGCCAGGTGCTTTTGTGGCCGCTGCCTTTTCTGCTTGGCAGCCAACTCGTCCCAGGGCCTGCAGTCCCACCCTCCAATGGTCTGAGAGACAGTGAATTGGCCCCCTATTTAAAAAGTTTGAGGACCCCTGCTTAGTAGAATTAACCATAAAGCTTTTAAGCCTGGAGTACTAAGAAGGAAGAAAACTTTTTCAATTGTTTTTTTTTTTTT
>NW_003852423.1:5521154-5564558 GCF_000181295.1 Otolemur garnettii | reverse complement strand
CTTACAGCAACCTCCAGCTCTTGGGCTTAGGCAATTCTCTTGCCTCAGCCTCCCGAGTAGCTGGGACTACAGGTGCCCGCCACAACACCCTGATATTTTTTGTTGTAGCTGTCGTTGTTATTTAGCAGGCCCAGGCTGGGTTCAAACCTGCCAGCCCTGGTGCATGTGGCCGGCACCCTAACCACTGAGTGATGGGCACCAAGCCCACAGTTCCACTCCTTGATGGTATCCTTTGATTTTTTTCTTCTTGACTAAACTTTTGTTTTTCTAGCCAAGTCTTTTATTTTTATCTTCTATTTCATTAATTCATGCTTTAAAGGTATTTTCTTCTACTTTCATCTGGTGTTTACAAAGTTATTTTCCCTATTTTTTTTTTTTTTTGTTTGTTTGTTTTTTCAGACAAGGTCGCCTTCTGTCATTTAGGCGGGAAAGTAGCGTCAAACTCTGGGCTCAATCCCGAGTAACTGGGACCATAGGCATGTGCTATCACACTGGCTCATTTTTCTCTTTTCTTTCTTTTGTACAGACAGTGATATAGGACAGGTGGCCCCCAGCCAGCTCAGTCCAGCTGGG
The DNA here is from genome assembly GCF_000181295.1 of Otolemur garnettii. Lineage (NCBI taxonomy): Eukaryota > Metazoa > Chordata > Mammalia > Primates > Galagidae > Otolemur > Otolemur garnettii. Next base: position 5,563,985 of record NW_003852423.1, on the reverse strand, counting down.
CTGGAGGACCTGCTGCCTCCGCCTTAGTGGTGTTGGTGCTGCGGCAGCCGGCAGAGGAACCAGGGGGTGGAGCATGGGCAAGTGGGGGGAGCCTCCCTCCCCCACCGTAGGCTCCAGTAGCCAAAGGGACCGGACAACTGCTGGGAGACCCGGCACCTTGGTGTCTCCTTCCTTTTTACACTTATGACTAAATACGGAACCCCCATTTCCTATGCCTAGGTCAATTTCATGTAAGTTTCCTAGAGCCTCAGTTCTGTGAACCGAACTGTGTGCATTCATTAGTACAGTCATTCACCTTGCCCCAGAGGAAGAGACTGTGTCCATTCATTTCCTGGCCTCATATAGAAGGAACCCGTGCACCTATATACACCCCTAAATGGAGGCTTTTCTCTCCCAACTAGGGTTTTCTCTTCCTACCAGGAACTTTAGTGTTTTTGTATTCTTTTCTGTAAATAAATTCTGTCTTGCCACTGATCTGTGGTCCGCGGATTTATCCTTCAAATCACCGAGACCAAGAACCTGGTATCAACAGGATCTCACTATGTTGCCCAGGCTGGTCTCAAACTCCCAGGCTCAAGCAACCCTCCTGCCTTGGCCTCCCAAAGTGCTGGGTGAGCGCCACTGCAGCTTCCCTAACTCTTTAAGTAGAATACTTAAATCAAGAAAGAATAATAAAATTCATTTATTTGAAAAACATTTTAAGACTACAAATTTTCTTCTAAGAAATACTTTGGTTACATTCTGAAGATTTAGATTTACTGTGTGCTTATTTTTATGTTTCTATATACCTGTAAGTTTTTTTTTTTTGGTAGTTTTTGCAGTTTTTGGCCAGAGCTGTGTTTGAAACTACCACCTCCGGTATATGGGGCTGGCACCTTACTCCTCTGAGCCACAGGTGCTGCCTTGTAAGTTCATTTTAAATATTTCATTAAAAAGTACTTTTCTAAATAATTCTTCATTTAAATTTCCAAGTTTCCAGAATGGGGTGGAAGGAAACAGCTATCCTTCCATGGTTACTTTGTATTCTACTGCATTGTAATCAGAGGATGAGGTCTGGGTCTATTCTTTTTCAGGGGCTCCAGATTTTCTGTGGCTGGAGATCAGTATGTATAAAACTCCAAGGATGCCTGAAAATAGCAGTTTTCTCTGATAACTGGGTAACTCTGTTACACCTGTCTAAACAAGTTTGTGTTATTCAAATCCTTATTCTCTTTCTAAGCCTGATTTTTCAAATTTCTGGGCAACTCTATAAGCTACTCACCAGCCTTTCCATAAATATCCTTTCTGTTTGAACCAGCAACATTCAGTTTATTCTGCTTGCAACTAAGAAACCTAAACACTAACATCCCTATCTTGAACTCTACCTCTCACTTAGCTGTAGTACTTCTTCCAATATGTTTCAGGTGATTATACATTGTTTCCTGGAAATATCCCAAATGATGATGTCTTGAAATAGTTCTTTTTTTTCTCCCTTATCACTTGCAAATCTTCTAACTTCAGATTGCAGATACAAAAGATTAACGCCATAGGGCCTTCTAAGTAACCTATTATAATCAGTTATCCGTTGCTGCTAGATAAGATCCCCCCAACTTAGTGCTTCATAATAATAAAAATATTATTTCTCATAATTCCATGGGTCAACTTGTAATTCTTCTGATCTGAGTTAGCTGGTTGTTGGGCTGGGGCTGGTCTAAACTGGGGTCATTCACACAGGTTAACATGTAGGCCAAGTTGGTCTAGGAGACACCAGCTAAGACAGCTCATCTCTGCCCCAAATGATCTCTAGCCTTCTTTTGGGGCTAGTAAAAGAGTTCCCAACAGCAATGGAGGCAAAGTCCCAAAGTACAAGCAATTTTCCATTCATATCACATTTGATAATACCCCACAGGCTAAAGCAAGACATATGGCCATGCCAGATTACAAGGCAGGAAAACACCTCTTGATGGGAGGAGCTACAAAGTCATATTGCAAGAGGGTGTACTTATATGGGTGAAAAGACTTTATGGTCATTTTTTGTAATCCACCATACTAGCTTGCAAGTTCTTTCTTTGTACTGACTTTTTACTGTGGCAAAATATACGTAACATAAATTTACCACACTGACAATGTTGTACCATCACCCCAAATGCAAGTTCTCTCTTCATCTTTGGAGGTAAAAAAGAATATCCCTAAGGGAGGAATACCTGAGGTCAGTATTCAGTGTAACTTAGTCTGAAAGTTAACGTTTTTTAAGCCCAGAGATGTCTGTTACTATTTGGTTTTTGTTTTTCCTCCATCTGTTTCTTCTGGAGCCCCGAATTGCCACTAGGGTTCCACAGTATGTTCCTCCCACCTCTCTTCTTCTCACTAACAGCTTGTTTTTCTTTGTGTCATTTTTGTTTTCTATCATGAGGCAGCTTCCTGCTTGACTTTTTGTAGGCGCATCTATTCGTTTTTTCAATTCCACTGAATGTCAACAACCTGAAAAATCATGGGTTTATTTCCCTTCAAATAAATCCTTTTTATTTCTAAGTTCTCTTCATTTCTTATATTGAATTTGCCTTACATAAGTCATTCGTTTTGGCTGTTTAGCTTGATTTTCTGGTTCTCAAACGACTGAGTTTCCTGTAACTTTATCTGCTCTTTGCCCAATTCCATCAGCTGCCATAGGTTCCTTTAGCGCTTACGGACGTGCTGACGGAGTTCTCCAATCAGCTAGCAGGGAGAGCCATGCTAACAGCTAACCATAAAGCAGGAGGAAGCAGTTCCCTTAGTCACCCAGCTCTTGCACCTGCCTCAGCTGGCTGGGCTACTTACTGTCTTTGCCCCACGCTTAGCCAGACACTCAGCCTCCTTTCTAGGGTGCAGGGATGCCCTTCCTCCCAGCTTAGTAGACAATGATGACAGAAGGTATCCAGAGGCAAAACTGCTAAATGGTCTTCCCAGAAGCCCAAATCCTAATGTGTGCTTAGCATAAACTCCCTCTAAGTTCCACAGTATGCTTTGTACCACCATATCTACTTCCTATACATTTTAAAACCATTTTTTCCCTTTGTACTCGAATCACCCCAGTAGGACATTTAGAACGCTAAGGAGGAACAGAAACAAACATACTTAAACCGCCACCTTTTAAAAACATAAAGTAATTAACAGGGAAGGTAGGAAAACATTATTAAAGTAGTCCTCCCTTATCCATGATTTCACTTTCTGTGGTCTAAAAACATTAACTGGAAAATTCCAGAAATAAACAACTTGTAAGTCTGAAATTACATGCTGTTCTGAGTAGCGTGATGAAATCCTGTATCCTCCTGTTCCGTTTGGCCCAGGACGTGAATCATCCCTTTGTCCAGTGTATCTACACTTACATCCCCCTGGCCCATTTGTCGCTTACCAACCATCTTGGTTATCAGATGTACTGTCCTGAGATTGCAGTGCTTGTGTTCTAATAACCCTTATTTTACTTAATCATGGCCCCAAAGCACCAGAATAGTGATGCTGGCACATTGTTACAGTTGTTCTATTTTGTTATTATTGTCATTAATCTCTTTTGGTGCCTAATTTATAAATTAAACTTTTCATAGACTTCTCATACATATTTTGAATAGGGTTTGGTACTATCTGAGGTTTCAGGCATCCACTGGGGTCTTGGAACATAACCCGCAGTAAGAGTGGACGACTATGCAAAGATCTGAATGTTTATCCACATGCCACTAAAATTCATCACTTTGGAGAAAATCATGTTACACTTTGGAAAACTCTGATCAGCTGTCTCTGCTTCTCCTATTATAAACTACAAAATACTTTATTAACAGCTTCGAATGGAGAGCTATAGCAGTCTCTCTGTATCCTACTTTGTAATCTAGGATTTTTATGTTTTCCAGTATAAAGCAACATATCTGACAATGTCAAGAGGCAGCATGTGCAGTAGGTACGAATTAGATTATAAGCAAACATTCATATTTATGATCATAAATGCCTAATAAAAGCAAACATTCATGATACTATATACCACACAACCACCATATGCAATCCTTATTCCTTGTACCTAGACATGAAAATTCATCACATACATCATCGTTTTATATTTTAGAAAATTTTGATACGATACTTAACAAGCTCATTGCTGCCTAGGTTAACATGCATCTCTCTGAGCTCCTCTTAAATTTTATTACTAGAAACTGTCCTAGAGGACAATGTCTTTAAGGTTAAATGATGAAACTTAGAACCACACTTTTTTTCTTTGTCCAAATACACGTTAAGGATTTCAAACAAACAAACAAACAAACAGAAAGCTGATATTTCTTACCGAGACAATTTGAAGCATCAACTTGTTCTTTCAAAAAATCAACACACATTTTCTTCACAGGTTCAATCTGATACTGGTTTGCAGCATCTAACAAAGACTGAACATTGTTGCTATTCACAGAAATTCTGCAAATAAGTGAATACTTCCCATTATTTTTATGTTTTTGAATGTTACTGTAGAAAATATCCCACTAGCCCCTGAAATTAAACAAAACATTAAACTGTCAATCCTTGAATTAGTATGGCATGGAATCCTTCACTCTTCCATCCTTGCAGTTTTTCCTTCTGAAGAGTTACAGAGCACACCGATTGGTTACAACAACGCTCTGCCAAGGCAGATCTGGAAAAATGATCCTTCCTGACTCACCTAGCAGTATAAGCAAATTCCACAAGTTGTTCAATAATGTCAGGTTCAGCATCTTTGAGTTCTACTTCAAAGGATTTGGATTCAAGCATGTTAGCTAAAATGAAGAGAAGAAACAGACGGCATCAGTCTTACAGGTTTACCTGAGGACCCAGACCATTCCAGGCCATGTTAAATATGGAGCAGAATAATAGGACAGGTCTCTTGGGAAGAAAATATCCTAGCAAACCCAACATTATCATAATAAATGCCAAGTAATTTTCCACATTTGAGTTGCATCTTAATCTAAGAAAATAGTGTACTATTTTTTTTAAGCCCAAATAAACAGACATAAAGCTAGACTTAATTTCCCCCTAACTCCTAAAGCAATTTAGTAGCACTTTAAAATCATTACAAGCAAATCATCCCTGGTGTAGTTAAATCTATGAGAGCAATAACAATTATGTGTGTGTGTGTGCGTGTGCACACAAAGCTCTTATTCCTTCTAAAAACCCTGGTAGGTAGCTGGAGCACCAAAGAGAAAGGGGCAGATACACTACAGAACTTATCAAGCTCATAAAACAGTACCAAGTATAGGAAGCAGAGCTTGGACCCAGTTCTCAACTCTAAATCTAGGTGCTTTCATGTACAATACGCTGTGTCTCTTTTTTCCTTTTCAGTTTTAACTTGCTAGATAAAATGTCGTAAGATTTATCTGTTCCTTTGTCTTTCCACTTGAGGAAGAAACCCCTGGGCGCTACGGTGGAAGCCACATCTCCATCAAAGGCATCAGCCCTTAGGTCTCATGAAAGGATATTTTTCCTTTGCTCAATCATTGCCTGACCACTTTTCTTTCGGTCTCTTCATTGTCCTGTAAGTGAAAGTGCTTAAAAGACTAGGGAAAATGCCATATTTACACCTCATTTTTATAGAAAAAGTAATGGCATGCTTTACCTTACAATACTTACTTGTGAACATTAAGTTAAAAAAGTGACTAGCTGCAGCAAGGACAACACGATGAGCAGGTATCTTTCTTTCCTGGACCATGAGGACCACATCACACAATGTTTTCTATCAAAAGGAAAATATATAAAGTTAAAAGGGCTCACTCGGCCTAGCTTTCACATCTGTTATGTATATACACAGAACGTTTGGTGCTTGCCAAATGCTTTATTTCTTGTTTTCAGTTTAAATCCAGACTTTTTCCAGCAGAGAATGTCTTTATAAGACATATTCAGGAAAAACACACAGTTGTTGTCATGTAGTTAAAAAATTGGCACTGAGCTTCCCAACAGCCAGGAGAAAAATTTCCTCAAAATCAGAAATGAGAAAGCCTACTAATTCCTCAGGGAAAACAAAAATCTTTTTCTCATACAAATTCTAAGTTATTTCTCATGGTAAGCTTTTTCTGGGACAAATTAAATTACATAATAGCAATGGTCCTGATAATTTTCCAAACATAGCAATTAGTTTTTCTGGGACTTTTTCCCCAGTTATCTAAACTTGATAAAATCCAGAGCATACAATATCTAACTTCAAACAGAAATAACTCACAATACACAGAGTATATGAACTGACGGTTCCTTCAACAACCTTTTCTTACCTAACACATCTTTCGAATGCACTTCCAACAGAAGCTAGGTAGCAGCCAGTTTCAAACTGTGATCTCTGACAAAGGCCAAAATAGTCACTCTAGGCAGTTGAAGGCAGCTCTAGAGTAAATATTTCATAAAAATGTGGGGAAACTCAGGAGTTTGAGACCAGGCTGAGCCAGAGACCCCATATCTAAAAATAGTTGGACGTTGTGGCAGGCACTTGTAATCCCAGCTACTTGAGAGGCTGAGACAAGAGAATTGCTTGAGCCCAAGAGTCTGAGGTTGCTGTGAGCTATGATCCCATAGCACTCTACTGAGGGCTACAAAGTGAGACTCTGTCTCAAAAAAAAAAAAAAGTGGGGAAAATGGAATATTAAAAGAAAAAATGAAGATTTACTGGAATTGGCTGGGCGAGGTGGCTCACATCTGGAATCTTACCTTTGTCAGTTGGGTGGCACTTGAGTCCGAGACCAGCCTCAGGGAACATGACTCTGTCTCTACTAAAAGTAGAAAAGCTAGCCTAGTATTGTGGCAGGCACCTGTAGTCCCAGCTGCTTGGGAGGCTGAGTCAAGAGTTGCTTAAGCCTAAGAGTTTGAGGTTGCTGCGAGCTATGATGCCACGGTACTCTACCCAGGGTGAGATAGTGAGACTCAAAAAAAAAAAAAAAAAAAAAAGAAGAAGAAAGATTTACTAGAATCCTTACAGATGAATTTAAAAGAAAAATAAATATCCTTTCTGTCAAATAAAATTTCAATTTCTTAATTACGTTGGAGATATAATACATAGTTTAGACTCCTAGAAAATCTGGTGCCTACAATGTATTAAGCACTGCCCTAAACAACACATTCAGAGTTCAAAACAATCTCTCATTCACAAATCTAAATAATGGCTTAGCAGCTCAGAGGACTTGCACTTTGTAAATTTTAAGGGTTTTACCATAAAAACTATTAATATAGTTTCTGATAGATAAATCAACTGCTATTACCTACTTTATTACTTTGTAATAAAAACTGAAATTAAATGGTAATGTTTAAAATGAGAGAGAAAAGGGACCCCAAATAACAGGCTAAGAAATGAATAAAATTTCATTTTCATAGCTTATTTAAAGATTTTTTAAATTAAGGCCTATAGACTATTGCTTTGAAATTATATGCAGATTTCTTATACCTAAAGCTATTTTTATCCCATAGTATCTTAAATTTTTAATGTTCATTTCCTTTTACTTGGGGAGGGAGTAGATAGAAGGCATAGTTCTCTGGTGATTTTGTCACTTACCACACCAAATAGCAAAACCAAACTATTTGGTTATCACCCAAACAAACTGATCAAGTTGCTTGAGAGAGAGAGAAAGAGGGAAGAAAAAAATAGCAAGCAAATCTGATTATATTAGAGCATAAGGTTCTCACAGGGGAGGAATCTATGGCTACTGATGGAAATTTCATAGAACATACAGTTGAACCAAAATTTAGCAAGAACATTTAGAAGGTATACTCAAGAATAGCATTTGTAAGTGGAGTGAATTCATAGGCACTAACCTTGAAGAAATGGAGATGTTTGTATAGCAACTGAGTTTTAGCCCAAGATTAATAACCAGCTAGACAAATGTGTGTGTATAGTAGAGGACGGTAAAGTAGGGTGAGCCTTTTGTATCCAAATGGTACATTTACTTGACTATAAAACAATCGAAGCCAGTCGCAGGGGCTCATGTCTGTAATCCTAGCACTCTGGGAGGCAGAAGCAGGTGGATTGCCCTGAGCTCACAGGTTCGAGACCAGCCTGAGCAAGAGCAAGACCCTGTCTCTAAATAATAGGAGGGCGTTGTGGCGGGTGCCTGTAGTCCCAGCTACTTAGGAGGCGTAGGGAAGAGAAGTGCGTGAGCCCAAGAGTTTGAGATTGCTGTGAGCTATGATGTCATAGCACTAGATCTAACAAGGGCAACAAAGTGAGACACTGTCTCAAAAATAAATAAATAAAATAAACACAGCAGACTGATAATTTTCAATGAGAAATGGGACTGACCCAGAAAGAGAGGTCCCTTCTGCTATCAATAAGCTATGGAAGAAGTATATTCACAGACAAGAACTGGGAGAGACCCAAGTAAATTGGAGAATAAGAGAAGTGACAAGTCCTAGATGGGCTGAAAATAAGAAACCTAAAACAAAAAAATTAACTTTGGAACAGAACAAGTTCACTGGTTAAACTTGAGAAAAAAACCCCAACTTTCAACTTCTCTGTTCATGCCCCCCTTATTTGCCCTATATTTGTTATATTAATATTTATGTGTGTTATCTTTAGTTTCTTATACACAGCACAGATTTTGTCATGACTCAAAGTTATCACTATTTCAGATAATTTTAGTACGGTTTAGCTCAATACTTCATATTTATTATGAAATATTTCATCTTATATATGCCATCTTCTTTTATGTATTTATTATACTTCCTTGCTGTGTCTATTCTTTAATTGCCAGTGAAAGCACTGGATACTATTCCAACCAAATTTTCTTTGTGTTTTTCTCTTCCTTTAGGAACTTATTTATACATCTGTTAGCTATTTGGCAACTGAATCCAGAAAGTCACTAATCAAATTATTATTCTAGGAATAAAAGGAGGGCTCAAGAACAATGATTCTGTTAAAATGTAATTTATCATATCTATAGGTTAAAAGAGAAAAACTTCAGTGGATACCAAAAGAGTGTGTGATAAAATTAAACATTAGTTTCCTAAGACCTTTTAATAAATAAAATGATGTGTCTGTATGCTGAAGTCATTTGTCAGAAATCAACAGTGAAGACCACAGGTAATAGAGAAACAGCAGAGGTATTCTCATTGAAGTTTGAAACAAGGTATACATATCCTTGTCATTATTATTCAACATTGTTTTAGAGATTTTAGCAAAATCAGTAAGAAAATAATAATAAATCAACTCAACAGTTATAGAACAGGAAAAGTCAATAAGACAACCACAAATAAGACTGACATGCAAAAGCAATTAGCTATCCTTTATGTAAGTAATAAGCCATAAAGGTAGAGAAATGAGAAAAAAACTCAAGTCACAGCCGTGACAGAATAATTAAATATGGAGAAATAAACATAAGAAATGTGAGGACTTTTCACTGAGTGGGAACCTGATACATGATAAAGATACATTTCAAAAATGTGGTGATAAGGTAGACTATCGGATACTGTAATGGTGGCCTGTCATTATTCATCTGTTAAAACTCATAACATGGGCAGCACCTGTGGCTCAGTGAGTAGGGCATCAGCCCCATATACTGAGGGTGGCAGGTTCAAACCTGGCCCTGGCCAAACTACAACAAAAAAAATAGCTGGGTGTTGTGGCAGGTATCTGTGGTCCCAGCTACTCTGGAGACTGATGCAGGAGAATCGCCTAAGCCCAGGAGTTGGAGGTTGCTGTGAGCTGTGATGCCACAGCCCTCTACCAAGGGCATTAAGGTAAGACTCTGTCTCTAAAACAAACAAACAAACAAACAAACCCATAACATTTAGAACACAAAGAGGAAATACTAACGCAAACTACAGACTTTAACAATAATGTAACAACACTGACTCATCAATGGTAACAAAAATACCACACTAATGCAGGATGGTGGTAACAGGGGAAACCGTGTGGGGAAGAAAGTGAGGGAATAAATGGAAGCACTTCTCTCTACTTGCTACTTAATTAATTTTTCCATAAACCTAAAACTGCTCTAAAGTCTATTAATTTAAAGGAATGTGGTGAGAGATCAGCTATTCGAAGAAAATGTTACAAAGACAACTTAACCATTCAGTAAAAACATTAAATTCTTCACTTACAATGTAACTCCCTCTTCCTCTAAGGAAGGAAGCTTCAGTCCTTTTCTCCACATGTCAGTCAGTCACAGGTGGAAGAGTGACTGTAGGAGGGACAGGAGTGTGGTAGAAGTCACTGACCACATACACACATACACACAGCCAGGCCTCCTGACTCATTCTTCTTCCCACAGTCTGCCCCCCAAATGGGACAAAGCTTATTGGGGGCAGGGGGAGGACTGTTCCTGTTAATCAGCTCTTCTGGGTTGGTAAGTTTAGTGTAGTGCATAAGAAATAGGAAACCCAATTTTATGCTCAGGTCAAAGTCATATCCTTCGGTCTGTCTCTTGTGTCTACTTCTCAATGGTTCAGAACCAGCAATGAAGAGCCCCTCAAATCTGTATGCACAGACACTCAAAGCATCACAGAAGACAGAAAGTTTGGTGCAACTTCAGTGCTTGCAAGCTTGGGGGCTTTTACAGGAAGAATACTTTGGTTCTAAGAAAGGTTCACCCCAAAACAGGCAGGCACTTTAGGCATCTGTTGGTACAATGACCTTTTGCTCTTTACTGAGTTTGCCAGTCTGGACTGTAAAAGGCAGCTAGGTCCACATATGCTCTCAACTAGCAAAGTATTAGAGTTTAGCTTTTAACAGTATGTGCTACTTACCATTAGTAGGATACAATCAACACTCCCAAATTCTGTTCTTCATTGTATCCAAAGGAGGGACTGAGAAATGATTAACCTTTGGATTTACGTGGCTTGTCAACAAGGTTTTGCAATTAGTCCCTTCCTGAGTGATTCCAAGTTGCTCATGGATATAAATCCCTGAGCAGACTGTAGACTCAACTATACTTAGGTTGTGAATTCAAATCATTGAAAAGATAAGGAGAAATGGACTCTAATAAGAGTCCTTTATAATAATAAAGGACAAATCATCTTCTTGAACTGAAAATTCTCAACAAAGCTGTAATAAACTCAAAGGTTCAGAGAAAAATTAAACATATCTCTAGGAATCATGCTTGTTCAGAAAAGCAAAGAAAAACAGGATGAACTTAAACATATATACAATCAGAATAAGGCAAGTGGGAAAGTAAATAAAACCAAAGACCCCCAGAGTAAGTGAGGGGGGAACTTCCTTTCTTAAGGAAAATTATAACAAGCCTGGCCAGATAGCTTTGAAAGAGAAAGGACTTTAGTATAACCGCCTTTTAAGAAATGGGATTAAGGAAAAAAGTGCTAATTTTGTTGCTATTTATTCAAGAAAGGTACTATGGAGCAAAGAGTAAGAAGTCAGGAGCAGATTAAAACTATTTCAGAAAAGAGTCTGGATCTCAGAAAATCTTATAAAATTCCTCTTAAAGCAAAAGAAATTAAAAAAAATAGAGGACTTCCTTTAAAGACTTAACTATAATGGGCAATTATAGTAAATTCAATAGATCCGAACAGGAAAATCAGCAACTGAATATTCCTTGCATTGTTAAGTAATTTTCAAGGTGATATTGATGGGAAGACAAGTGTGATAGATGTTATGGTGGAAGTCTGTGGAACTAAACGTCTAAGGGAGAGAGTACTAGATCACATTAACAGAAGTCTTACAACACCCACCCCCCACGAGGACGAAGGTAGATGCTGGACTTCCCATAATTGGAATTAACCTTCTGAGGGTGGTGAAGGCTGGCAGTAACTGAATTGATTCTGAACACACAGAACTTTTATTTTCCACAGGAAAGTTTGTAAGAAGGATATTAGAGGAAGGAATGTGTCAGCAAAACATCTGGGCACAAAAATCAAAGGAAAAGGAAGGAAGATATTCTAACCTAAGAAATATCAGTTCTCCATAATGTCGAGAGGAAAATATCCAACTTCAACAGGTTAACAAGTCAGGACTACCTGAAAGGACCCAGCATACAGCAGAGGAAAACCAGACACTAAGACAGATCCCATTTTGATACAAACAGGTAACAGAAAGGAACATCTGTGTCACGGAGTTTGCAAGTCCTGGAAAATTCATATACTGAGGGAAGACAAGGTTTTAAGGAGCATGCTGTAAATGCCTCTGGACCCTATGGGACTATAAACCTTAAAGCAGAAGTTCTCGACCTGTGGGTCATGACCCACAGGAACTGTATTAAAGGGTCGCAGCATTAGGAAGGTTAAGAACCACTGCCATAAAGGAACGTTACAGTCACACTTTAGCTGCAACAAATGGAGGAGAAAGGAGAAAAGACTCTTCCAAGAGACAGGATTCATTGATGATGAGGAATTTCATAGCATGACAGAATCAAAATGGGGACACAAAGGTACAACAATCAAGACCAGAACTGCAGAGAATCCAAGGCCACAAACTGTGCTCTGCAGAGCTGCCTGCTACAAATGTGGATCATCCTTCTCTCCAAAAGGAGGGAGGGTTGGTCATGAGACAGAACTTAATCATTTCAGCACTGCATTGCAGGAATACAACCCAGGATTCGAAAAAGAAATTAAAATTAAGCTTTAAATGTGCAGTAGGGACTAAAGGGCAAGAAGGGAAACTCTAGGAGACTTAGTAGCTGAGTCTATCATTACCCTGGCGAATCTAGCAATTGCTCAAGGAACATAATGTGGCAGAGATGCCAGAGAAGCATCATTATGCATAAAGGAAATTTCTTCTATAGATGCTAAAACAGTGCCCCTTACTAGGTTACTGTCTTCTGATGTTTCCTCCCAGCTGAGTTGAGTCTTAGAGCCTGTAGATTATAGACAGCCAACACAGACTAGCAAGGTGTCTAAGACAAGAGCTTCTTTTTTACTTTGGGAGATTTGCATGTATCTTTTTAGGTCTGTGGGGGTAGAGATGTTTTCCCAATTTTAGAATCCCAGGGACCCTCTGACATACTGAAAAAGTGTGGCACCAATTACTTTGAAATTGGAGAATTTCAGCTTTGGAGGTGCTAAACTAAATCTATTCTAACGGAAGACAGCCCACGTTCCAGCTGCTGAGGAAGCTACCCTCTGATGATATCTAAACATTTAAGCAAATGTTTTCTGGCTGAAGAGTCTGAGAAATATAAGAAACTAGGATGAGCTGATATTTAGAATTCAACTGCCTTTAATTTTAATTCAGAGGGAGAGCATAGATGTGGGAATTTAATAATGAGAGGGCTCAAAGCAAATTTGGGGGATTTTATGTTGTTAATGTGGAAAAAGATGAGTGATTTTCAACTGGTGTGCTGCAATTGGATCTTAAGTGTGCTGGGAAAATTTTTAAAGATCATCAAATTGTTTCTGAAAGAAGTTCAAAGCACAAGAGGCATATTATTTTTTTAAACACACACACATACACACATATACAACCTTTTTGGAAGAAGTATGGAGAAACCTTAAAGAACTCAACCTAGACCTCCCATTCGATCCTGCAATCCCATTACTGGGCATCTATCCATAAGGAAAAAAAAACCTTTTATTATAAAGACACTTGTACTAGGCTGCTAATTGCAGCCTAATTTACAATTGCTAAAATGTGGAAACACACACGCACTTTAAAGTAAATTTATTTTAGGTTAATCTGAGGGTACAAATGACCAGGTCAAAATATCTGACTCAGGTAGAGTGGTTATGTCCCACACAGAAAAGGTGTGCAAAACCTATATTCTTTTTTTTTTTTAATCTTTTCTTTATCAACATAATATAAGTGTGCCGTGGAAGTTTAACTATAGGTTCAAGTGTGCCATGAGATAAGAAGGTTGAAAAACACTGAATTAGACAGAATGCTTTATAACCTGTCATTGGTTCACTGCAGAGTATCTGGAGAGCTATGAATGACACTGTGGCTTAGAAAAGTTTAAGATGTGAAATGGAAGTAAACTTCCAGTATCTGGTGTTAGCTTAATACATATGTACCCATTTTGAAGCTTTCTAGAGTAAAAATTAAATAACCTCCTAAGCCGGTCTTTGGAGGATATACAAAACAACAGTTACTTATAGAGGAGACAAGGTACATAAGCATTTAAAATAGAACAAAGTAAACATTGTATCCTCGTATTAATTTGAATAAAGTTTAAAAATGTTTTTAAGAAAAACAAACAAACAAAAAAATAAAATAAAATAGAACAAAGCATTCTCTGAGCTTGTAAGAAAACAGAAAACCCAAAAGACAAGGCCTACTTGTAAATAAGAACTTGGTCCAGTTAACTTGTGCTGGGGCTTTACGGTAGGGATCAGCCCTGAGATTCTCAACTCGGGGAGTTTATATAAGGATAAATACTCAAATGAAACATGATAAAACCTGTTACTGACTGAAGGGCAGACACCTGCTAATACTCCATATGCAGTGCTTCTCTAGTAAAACAAAGTTGAAAATGAGATTTTGTTTGAGAGGCCAACATAGGTAGGCCTTTTAATCACCCCTGAATATCCCAACAGTCTAAACCTTGGAATTTGCATATTCATATGTCCTCCCAAGGGGAAAAAGAGAGATGGCTGGGCCCAAACCCAGCATAAGGAGTCCACCATAAGATCAGCCTTACCTGTCCTTCTTAGCAGATGGAGTCCTAAAGAAGAATGTAGTTCTCAACAGAGTAACTTCACATAAATAAAAAGCAATGTTTTAAATTCTAAATTAGATTAGCAACCCCTCCCCCCCAACTAGGCAAAGTTAGGAAGTGGGATGAGGGTAGGGGGAGGAAATGAGATAGACATGAGCTCAAGAGACCTCAATTCCTTTGAGTGAAAGTCAGAAATGTTCTCCTCCAATTGCCTCAGTCTCTTTTCCTCTTTTTTATGTGGCAGAATCCATTCTCAAATGAACTAATTTCACATAATTTATACAGAGAGAATAGTTTCCCTGTAGCCAGAATTAACAGCCTGGCAACCAAGAAATGGAAAAAGTCCTCAATATTATGTTTAAAAGATTTAGTTACAAGTATTTTTGTTTCTGATTTCAGCAATTAGTCTGGCTTCTGCCAGTTTAGAGATTTGGGGACCCAAAAGAAAAATGGATCAACCAAGTGATATAAAAAATGTTTCCACTGTAACCTACCCATTTAGGTCTCCTTATTTTTGCCTCCTCTTCAAAATAACTTACTGCAATCAACAAACTCTTCTGTATTCCTACATCCCATAAGCAGTTTTAATTTTTTTCTCAATGGCTTCACAATTTGCAGTTCTGCTTCTAAACAAAGCATCTTAGACAGCCTAGCCATCCTGACTCCTGTGATATCCTTCTTATGAAACAATTTCTTCCCTGATTTTTAAAACTCCCATTTTTCTCTTACTCTTCTGACTTTTCCTTTTTCATCTTCTTTACAGACTTATTCTCTAGTCTTTACCCTAGGCTCTTGACTCCCTACAGCTTCAATCCAGAAGTTATCTTGGGTGGGCACATGACTCACACTTGTAGTCCTAGCACTCTGGGAGGCCAAGGTGGGTAGATTTTTGAGCTCAGGAATTTGAGACCCATCTGAGCTAGAGCCAGACTCCATCTCTACTAAAAATAGAAAAACTAGCTGGGCATTGCAGCAGATGCCTGTAGTCCCACCTACTTGGGAAGCTGAGGCAGGAGGACAGCTTGAGCCCAATTTGAGTTTGCCATGAGTTATGATGACACCATGGCACTTAAGCCCAGTGGCGATAGAGTAAGACTCTGTCTAAAAAAAAAAAAAAAAAAGATATCTCACTAATTCACAAATTTGTATTTCTAATCTACAACTCTCCAGACCTGTCAACTTGCCATATGAGTCAATGTCCCAATGGCATCATGAACTAAACATATCTAAAATATAAATTATAGGTGTCAGAGGCCAGGGGTGTGGCAGAGAGCACTGACTCTGCAAGTCACACAGATATGAGTTCAAGTCCAAGTTTTGTCATTGTGAGTTGAGAGACCTAGATAAAGTTATTTTAACTTGCTGAAATTTAGAGTTTTTCTTTTTTTTTTTTTTCAGTAAAATAAAATTAGAAATACAAATTAGGAAGATTGTTGTGAAGATTAAATTAGGTAGCATCGAGGGGTGGAGGAAAGATGGCTGACTGGAGCTAGCTTTCCACTGAGGCTCCCGTCCAGGAGAGTTAAAGGACAGATGGTTTGGAGCTGAGCCAAGAAAGAAGGTTGAAGAACGCACATCAACCCTGCTGAGGCAAGCTGCGACCCCAAGGAAACAAACAATAGGTACAAATTCTATCGCCAAAAGGACTAGAATCTCCTTCCCCATGTGAACAGCTCATGGTATACTTTATACAAACAAGCAAGCAGAGTTCAGATCTCCTATTTTATCCCATGGGAGAGACCCTCTAAAAACCAGAACTCCTTCCCCAGAGAGGACCTACTAGTGTGCCATGGCACTCTCCTGCCAGGCATAAAACTGTGTATGTATTCTCTACCTGCAATTCTAAACTCCCAGCACTCCCATCCACTCGCACCCTGAGGTCCGGAAGCCTGTCCCCCAGGGAGTCCAGATTCTTGAGCATTTTCTTGAGAGGTGTGGACAAGGTGTGGGCTGTTGCAGGTCTGTGCTGATTCTATGGCACGGGTATGGAGAGAGGACTGTGGGCCAAGGGAGCCATATGGGAGAGGGAGAAGAGGTGCCCCCAGGCACAGAGCAGCAGTGGAAGCAGCGGGAACAATAGGACCTACACCCCTGGGGATATTTTAGACAGACACTCCCCGCCTCTCTTGTCAACCAGAGAAAGTCAGGCCTCTACTCCGGTGGCAGCCACTGGCGGAACAGATCTGGGATGGAAACACAGGCCCCATGAGTAAAGGGTATGACTGAGGCAGTACCTGCCTGGGCAGGGCACAGCAGGGACAGAGACTAGAATACGTGCCCTGAGAGACGGCATACTCCCAGAGTGGGGCTGAGTCAGAAGTACTGCTTTAGTGAGCCTAAGAAGCACTCAGCCCCCAGGGGAAACATAGCTGAGACAAAAGCAGGTGGGGCAACAGCACCAGCCCAGGGAGAAGCAGAAACTGAAAGCAATGAGAGCACCAGCTCAGGGAGAGGCAGGAACTGAGAGCTGAGTGTGAGCTCTAACTGCGCCCACCCCAACACAGAGTACAGCAGAGACAGAGAAGCCAACTCCATGAGAACTGGCTCAATGGAAGTGCCACAGGATGAGTCTGAGTTGCCGTTTCCATGAACTCAAACAGCACCTGGCCCACAGGGGAATATAGCTGGGACAGAAATGCAAATTATGTAAGAATATTAAGTGGCAGGAACATCAGTCTGGGGTGGGGCTGGAACTGAGTGAATTGTCCCAGCTTCCATTCAGCACCTGAGGTTGTCAGCCTTCAGCTGCCCCTGCTGGCAGAGTGCAGCAGTCTGGCCAAGGAGATATAGTTCTCCCTGTGACTCAGGCCTGTGCAACCCCCTAGAGCATCTGCTCATTGGAGGGAACTGGGTGACAGCCCTGTGGTGTTACCAGTGACTGGGTGTGACTGAGGTATAAGGTGGGGAAGGAGGCATCAACCTTCCCAGACTAATTCATTTGCTGGGTGGGTCCTTCTGACTCCACAGAGTACTGAAGTGAGTCATACTCGAGCTGCCAGCAGACCTCTGCTATTTACTTGCTGGAGACCTTTGGAACTCTCCCACTTGAGACTGGGTACTGACTGGGACAATTGATTTGGAACTCTTGAACTAGGTCAATCACTTGAGGACTATCCAAAGTGGTACCATGGGTGTGTGGTTGTGGGAAGGTTTGATTTTCCTTTTCCAGTTGTTGCCCATGCCCCCTAAGCCAACAGGGTGGCTTAGTTGGTGGTATTTCTCCACAGCTGAGACTTCAACCCAGAGTTACTGATTCACTAGGTAGGACAGAAACCAGCTGAAACCAAGACAGAGCCACTTAGCCCCACCACACCAAGCAGGTCCCAGTGTCTCAGGCTGTAGCACTGTACAGGTCCTTTGCAAAGCTCTAGGGGAAAAGGTATAGACACTAGTCCCAGCTCTTAGGCAAAGGGCTGGTTAATCCCTACTCCAGGCACCCCCAACCCAACTTTGCCTTATCTACTTATCTAGCCTAACAGTGTAAAATAACCATGGGGTAGAAACAGCAGAAAAACTCCAGCAACATGAATAATCAGAGTAGATCAATTCCTCCAAGGAATGAGATGGCAGACACACCAGAAGATCCCATTCATAAACAAATGGCTGAGATGTCAGAAATAAAATTGAAAATTTGGATTGCAAATAAGACTAATAAAGTGGAGGTAAAGTTGGAATTAGAAACTCAAGGAGCATTTCAAAAGTTGTCTCAAGAATTCAATGAATTCAAAGACAAAATCACCAAAAGTTTGACAAGGTGAGACAAGAAATTGCAGCCCTCAAAGATGTGAGAAACAGTAGAATCCCTCAGTAACATGATGGAGCAGGCGTAAGAAAGGATTTCTGACATTGAAGACAAAGCTTTTGAACACTCCCAAACGCTCAAAGAGGAAGAGAAGTGGAGAGCAAAAAGGGATCATTCTCTCAGAGAGCTCTGGGAGAATTAGAAGAAAATTAATATTTGCTTTATAGGCATTCCTAAAGGCAATGAAGTTGCTTCAAAAGGCCCAGATGCTCTACTCCATGAGATAATCAAGGAGAACTTCCCAGACATGCCAAGAGATTCTAAAATTCAGACAGCAGACAGTTTCAGAACCCCAGAAGGACTCAATCTAAATAAGGCATCTCCCAGACACATTATAATTAACTTCACCAATGTTAATATGAAGGAGAAAATTCTGGAAGCAGCCAGACATAAGAAAACCATAACCTACAAGGGGAAGAATATTAGAATGACTGCAAATCTCTCTGATGAAACCTTTCAAGCTAGAAGATGGTGGTCATCAACTTTTAATCTCCTAAAACAAAATAATTTTCAACCCAGGATCCTGTATCCAGCTAAACTGAGGTTTATATATGATAGAGAAATTAAATACTTTAAGAAATTCACATGTTGAAGAAATTTGCCAGAACTAAATCATTGACCAGGATATTCTCAGACCTATCCTCCATAATGACCAGTGCAATCCTCTACCAGCAAAGGAAACTCACTCAGAAATTTTTGATCAAATTTCAACTTCCACAGTGGTGAAAAGATTAAAAATGTTCACTGGACTTTTGAAAAACTCAATACCCAAAATTCTACCAGGCTTATCAATAGTCTCACATTAATGTGAATGGTTTAAATTGTCCACTAAAGAGGCACAGGTTGGCTGACTGGATACAAAAACTCAGGCCAGATATCTGCTGCATATAAGAATCTCAACTTACCTTGAAAGAGAAATATAGACTCAGGGTGAAGAGATGGACATCTGTAATTCAGGCATATGGAAATCAGAAAAAAGAAGGTGTTGCAATTTTATTCACAGATATAGGCTTTAAACCAACAAAACTAAGGGAAGATAAGGATGGTCACTTCATATTTGTTAAGGGCAACACTGAACATGATGAGATTTCAATTACTAACATTTATGCACCCAACCAGAATGAGCCTCAACTTATAAGAGAAACTAACAGACAACAGCAACTTGATTTCTTCCAGCACCACAATAGTTGGAGATTTTAATGCTTCTCTGGCAGCGCTGGATAGATCCTCCAATAAAAAACTCAGCAAAGAAATTTTAGACTTAAACTTAACTATTCAACAACTGGATTTAACAGACATCTACAGAACATTTCGTCCTCACAAAACTGAATACACATTCTTCTCATCTGGGAGGATGTTGCCCATGGAACATCCTCCAAAATTGATCACATCATACATCACAAGTCTAATCTAAGCAAATTTAAAAGAATAGAAGTTATTCCTTGCATCTTCTCGGACCATCATGGAATAAAAGTTGAACTCAGTAACAAAAGGAATCTGCAGACTCATACAAAAACATGGAAATTAAGTAAACTTATGCTGAACGATAGCTGGCTCATAGAGAACAAAAAGAAATTACCAAATTTTTGGAACAAAATGATAATGAAGACACAAATTACCAGAACCTCTGGGGTACCATAAAGGGAGTCCTAAGAGGGAAATTTATAGCACTGCAAGCCTTCCTCAAGAGAACAAAAAGAGAGGAAGTTAACAACTTAATGGGACATCTCAAGCAACTCGAAATGAAAGAACAGTCCAATCCCAAAGCCAGCAGAAGAAAAGAAATAACCAAAATTTGAGCAGAATTAAATGAAATTGAAAACAAAAGGATTATACAACAGATCAATAAATCAAAAAGTTGGTTTTTTTTTTTTTAAAAAGGTCAATAAAATAGATAAACCTTTGGCTAACCTAACCTAAAATCTCTAACTTTATCAATGAGAAATGGCAAAGACGAAATAACAGACTCCTCAGAAATTCAAAAAATCCTTAATGAGTATTACAAGAAACTCTGTTCTCAGAAATATAAAAATTTGAAGGAAATAGACCAAAACTTGGAAGCACACCACCTTCCTAGACTTAGCCAGAATGAAGTGGAAATGTTGAATAGGCTTATATCAAGTTCTGAAATAGCATCAACTATACAAAATCTCCCTAAAAAGAAAAGCCTGGGACCAGATGGCTTCACATCAGAATTCTACCAAGCCTTTAAAGAGGAACTAGTACCTATATTACTCAACCTTTTCCAAAATATAGAAAAAGAAGAAACACTACCCAACACATCCTATGTAGCAAACATCACCTTGATCCCCAAACCAGGAAAAGACCCAACAAGAAAAGAAAATTATAGGCCAATATCACTAATGAATATTGATGCGAAAATATTCAACAAGATCCTAACAAACAGAATCCACCAACACATCAAACAAATTATACACCATGACCAAGTGGATTTTATCCCAGGGTCTCAAGGCTGGTTCAATATAAGTAAATCTATAAATATAACTCATCATATAAACAAATTAAAAAACAAAGACCATATGATTCTCTCAATTGATACAGAAAAAGCTTTTGATAATATCAGCATCCCTTCGTGATCAGAACACTTAAGAAAATTGGGATAGAAGGGACATTTCTTAAACTGATACAGGCTATCTATAGCAAACCCACAGCCAACATCATATTGAATGGAGTTAAACTGAAAACATTACCACTCAGATCAGAAACCAGGCAAGGTTGCCTATTGTCTCCACTGCTTTTCAACATTGTAATGGAAGTCTTAGCCATGGCAATTAGGCAAGAGAAGGCAATCAAGGGTATCCATATAGGATC
Organism: Otolemur garnettii; assembly: GCF_000181295.1. NCBI lineage: Eukaryota > Metazoa > Chordata > Mammalia > Primates > Galagidae > Otolemur > Otolemur garnettii. The sequence continues at coordinate 5,542,808 of NW_003852423.1, read as the reverse complement.
AGAAGAGATCAAACTTTCACTCTTCGCAGATGATATGATTACATACCTGCAAAACACCAGGCATTCTACTATAAAACTCTTAGAAGTGATAAAGGAATACAGCAGCGTCTCAGGTTACAAAATAAACACTCATAAATCGGTAGCCTTTATATATACCAACAATAGTCAAGCTGAAAAAACAGTCAAGGATTCTATTCCATTCACAGTAGTGCCAAAGAAGATGAAATATTTGGGAGTTTACCTAATAAAGGATGTTTAAGATCTCTATAAAGAGAACTATGAAACTCTGAGAAAAGAAATAGCTGAAGATGTTAACAAATGGAAAAACATACCATGCTCATGGCTGGAAAGAATCAACACTGTCAAAATGTCCACATTACCCAAAGCAATATACAATTTTAATGCAATCCCTATTAAAGCTCCACTGACATACTTTAAAGGTCACAAAAAAATAATACTCCATTTTATATGGAATCAGAAAAAACCTCGAATAGCCAAGACATTACTGAAAAATAAAAACAAAGCAGGAGGAATCACGCTACCAGATCTCAGATTATACTATAAATTGATAGTGATTAAACTGCATGGTACTGGCACAAAAACAGAGAGGTAGTATAACCTCAATGTAACTTCAAGTGCCATTGACTTATGTTTGAAGAAGCTTTCTCAGAGTCCATATGAAGGGATGTTCCTTTAAGACCCTCTGAACTGATTAGCAAGCTAGTCATACAAGAGGCAGACTTTGCAAGCAGAGTCTGGCTGTCTCTGGAATTTCCTGGAAGGGACTTTGGGAGTGGAAAACAAGATAAGTTAATGTGCATTTCAGTAACATGGCACCTGTTTTCTCAGACAAATGGCTGAATGAGTTATGTGGTTGCTCTGTATGGTTTCTTTGTACTCTTATCACATAAATCATTGGCTGCCAATTAGTTTTATTAATAGAATGTGTACATGCAGAACTTAGTATTGTTAAGAGTATATAAGCTTGGAAGAAATAAAGTTAGGGGCTGCATGCCAGAGTCAGCTGTAGTCTCCCCTCTTTAAGGGGAGTATAGACTTTTCCTATGTGGCACTGATTCACGCAACAAGGTAGATGTATGGAACAAAACAGAGAACCAAGAGACGAACCCAGCTACTTACTGTTATTTGATCTTCGATAAGTCAATTAAAAACATTAAGAGGGGAAAAGATTCCCTATTTAACAAATGGTGCTGGGTGAACTGGCTGGTGACCTGTAGAAGACTGAAACCAGACCCACACCTTTCACCATTAACTAAGATAGACTCTCACTGGATTAAAGATTTAAACTTAATTAAGACATGAAACTATAAAAATAATAGAAGAAAGTACGGGGAAAACACTTGGAAGAAATCAGCCTGGGCAAATATTTTATGAGGAAAATCCCCCAGGCAATTGAAGCAACACCAAAAATACATTATTGGGATGTGATCAAACTAAAAAGCTTCTGCACAGGCACGAACACAGTAAGTAAAGCAAGGAGACAGTCCTCAGAATGGGAGAAGATATTTGCAGGTTATGTCTCCGACAAAGGTTTAATAACCAGAATCCACAAAGAACGCAAACGTATTAGCAAAAAAAGAACAAATGATCCCATTTTAGGGTGGGCAAGGGACTTGAAGAGAAACTTCTTTGAAGAAGACAGGCGCATGGCCTACAGATATATGAAAAAATGCTCACCATCCTTAATGATCAGAGAAATGCAAATCAAAACTACTTTCAGATACCATCTAACTCCAGTAAGATTAGCCCACATCACTAAATCCCAAAACCAGAGATGTTGGCATGGATGTGGAGAAAAGGGAACACGTCTGCACTGCTGGTGGGAATGCAAACTAGTATGTTCCTTCTGGAAAGATGTTTGGAGAACACTTAGGGATCTAAAAATAGACCTGCCATTCAATCCTTCAATTCCTCTACTAGGTATATATCCAGAAGACCAAAAATCACTTTATAACAAAGATATTTGCACCGGAATGTTTACTGCAGCCCAATTCATAATTGCTAAGTCATGGAAGAAACCTAAGTGCCCACTGACCCATGAATAGATTAATATATTGTGGTATATGCGCACCATGGACTATTATGCAGCCTTCAAAAAGATGAGACTTTACCTCTTTCATGTTTACATGGGTGGAGCTGGAACATGTTCTTCTTCGCAAAGTATCTCAAGAATGGAAGAAAAAGTATCCAATGTACTCAGCCCTACTATGAAACTAATTTTAAAAGCTATAACCCAACTATAGCCCACAAAGAAGGGGAAGGAGAAGAGGGAGGGGAGGGGGGCGGATTGGTGGAGGGAAGGTAATTGATGGGACCACACCTACGGTGCATTTTACAAGGGTACTAAGTGTAGAATATATAGAATATAAATGTTTTAACACAATAATTAAGAAAATGAGGGGAAGGCTATGTTAACCAGTTTGATGTAAATATTTCAAATGCTATATAAAACCAGCACATTGTAAAAAAAAAATAGATAGCATCATTAAATGCCTACTCCATAAAAATAAAATAAAATATAAATTATAAATCATTCCCCAATATCTTAATCCTTTTTCAATAACTTCTCCCACAGTGAACAGTGTCACCCTCCTTCTAATTATGCATTGTAGAACTCCTGAGATGATCAGTAACACAGTGTTCAATCCCTCAGCCTCCAACCAACCACCAGCATCACAACAGAAACAAGAACAGGTAACATCTGCGATCATACCAAGTCATGTTCTCAGTTACCTTAATTTGGTTATCTAATTTAGTTATCACAACCACATGTGGTAGTTATCGTCACCAAGTCCTGTTGATTTTGCCTCCTAAGTCTTTGAATATTTCATCTTTTCTTCATCAGTACTGCTGCTGTCACCATCATCACCTCAGTCCAAAGGACCATGTCTCAGTGGACATTGCAACAATTGTCTCTTAGATCTGCCAGCAACCACTCTACTTCATTTAATCATGGTAGTAAGTCATCTTTATCTAAAGAAAAAAAAGGTATTACCTACCCACCCCTACATATACACATACTTACAAGGGTTTTAGAATAAGGGCAAAATCCCCTAACTTGACTTAGGAAGCTCTGCCTGGGCAGGTCTCCAGCTGCTTGACCAGTTTCATCTTGCACCATCTTCCCCCTTATGCTCTGTACTCTAGTCACACTTCAGTCTGTAATAAAGCAGGCCTCCAACTCATAGCCTCTTTCCCTCTAAGAGGTTCTTCCTCCTCCTTTTTTTTTTTTTTTGCCTAGTTAACACTGCTCTTATTTTACCACTTCCTTAGGGAAACCTTCTTGATGGTCAAATTACCATAATTGTGTCATGTTTTTCTCCTTAATAATACCTACCACTGCTGCAATTTCATTTATTTGTGTGACTACTTCACTATCTCACTTTTCTACTGGACTACAAACTTCAACGGCATAGGAATGGTCAGGTTTTGCTGACCACTGCAATCCCAGAATCCAGCAGAACATGTCAAGTTCTCAGTAATTATTCATTTGAATGATTGATTGAGCTAGGAAGCCAAACTGAAATAGGGTAATAAGTAAATGGTGAGTGAAGAAAAGTAGTGAATTTACCTAAAATTTTTGGTTTTAACATGGGGAGAGAGGTATTATTTAGAGGGGAATGCTGCAACTAGGAATGAGCGGATAGATTTGTTGGTTTGTTGCTTGGTTCAAAAGCTGGAGAGGTTAAACCTGCTTAAATGCTGAAGGCAACAAATCAGCAGAGGAGGAGAAATTGAAGATAATCAACAAAAATGGAATAATCAATAAAATAACTTTACTGGGCTCGGCGCCTGTGGTTCAAGCGGCTAAGGTGCCAGCCACATACACCTAAGGTGGCCGGTTCGAATCCCCAGCCTGGGCCCGTCAAACAACAATGATGGCAACCAAAAGATGGCCAGGCGTTGTGGCGGGCGCCTGTGGTCCCAGCTACTTGGGAGGCTGAGGCAGGAGACTTGCTTGAGCCCAGAAGTTGGAGGTTGCTGTGAGCTGCGATGCCAGGGCACTCTACCCAGGGGGATAGGTTGAGGCTCTGTCTCAAAAAAAAAAAAAAAAAACTTTACTGAAGCCAGTATCCAGAAACCCAAATTATAGGAAGAATTACTGGCCTTAGAAAAAGAGAAAGCATTCCATTTTAGTAGGATGAAAACAAAAAAGGTTTGGTCACAGAAAGTTAAAAGACAGTTGTATACTAATGATTTATTTATCAAGGATGTCAAAAGAGAGGTGATCTGCTGATAGTGAGGGTCTAGAGAAGGGACTCAGATTAGAGAGAAACAGTAAAATAAATAAAAAATAGGATTGCTCTCCAATACTGACAGCCCAGTTGAAACTAATGGCCAAAGATGTATGTGGCAGAAGATTGCCCAATAGTGAAATATTCTCCAGGTGTGCTTAGAAGTCTTGTAAAAAGAAGGTAAATAGTTATCAGTGCTGAAGTTCCTCCAGACATTAAGAAAAGGACAGTCAAGAAAGCTGGAGAAATGGGAAGAGAGTGAAGAGAGAGGCAATGGCTCCTAAGCTGGACAGACAAAAACAGAAGACAGAATAAAGGGTGGGAAGGTATGAATGATTGGGGTTGTCAATGGGAGAAGGAGAATTAAATTGAGACAAAGCACATAAAAAACTTTGCAGAGTGGCTGGTACAGAGTAGGTGCTCAAGAAGTGTTACTATTTTTTTTTTTTTTTTTTTTTGAGACAGAGCCTCAAGCTGTCCCCCTGGGTAGAGTGCTATGGCTTCACTGCTCACAACAACCTCCAACTCCTGGGCTCAAGCGAGTCTCCTGCCTCTGCCTCCCAAGTAGCTGGGACCACAGGCGCCCGCCACAACGCCCGGCTATTTTTTGGTTGCAGCCATTATTGTTGTTTGGCGGGTCCGGGCTGGATTCGAACCTGCCACTTTAGGTGTACATGGCTGGCGCCTTAGCTGCTTGAGCCACAGGCACTGAGCCAAGTGTTACTATTATTGGGGGTTTAACACTAGTTATTCACAAGAAACCTTAACAAGAGTGACATGTAGTAATTTATAGTCTTGGATAAATGAGTGTGCAGAAGCAAGGTCATTTTAGTTGGTAGGTGAGCCCAGTTGACTGCCCAGTATTTACCCCTCAAATAAGCCATGTGGTTCTTTTATGTAACTCTCAGTAAGAACTTTAATGTAAGCTTTTAGGTTTCAATTATGCCTTAATTAATTTAATGTGGGGAAAATGCAAATTATAACAGTACTCAGGAAGGTCTCAAAACATTCCTCAAACGTTGAGGAACTCCTGAACTTCATTAACAGCAACAGGAGCTGCATGATGGGTAATAGTGATTACGACTCCAACCTGCCTTTTACAGTCAGTCTCTCTCTAGTATATCAGGTAATAAAATTAATCTACACAAAAAGGTAGGGAAATAAAGGAAAGGTACTCAACCTAATTAAATGAGATGCCACTACTACACACTTATTGGAAAGGCTGAAATTATAAAGACTGACAACATCAAGTGATGATAAGGATGGAGAACAAAAGCTTCTCTCTTACAAAGCAGGCGGAAGTGTAACTTGATACAGTTGCTTTGGAAAACTGTATGACAGTATCTATTAAAGCTGAAGGTAGTGTATCCTATGACTCAAAAACTCACCTTCTTCTTATTTCCTAGTAGAAAAGTACACATTTTTTTTTGATGTTCCACCAAAAAAGCATGTTTGTAAATGTACAAAAGAGTTCAAAGTAGTATTATTCTTAATAGTTTCAAATTGAAAATAACTCAAATGCCCATGATAGAATGGATACATTGTGGTATCTTCACATGGGAATATTGCATATTATATAATGTAATAATATTACATAATATATTACATAAAGAACTAGTACTACACACAACACAGACCAATCTCACAAGCATAATGTTGGATTTAAGAAACCAAAACACTCTGGGAGGCCGAAGTGGGTGGATTGCTTGAACTCAGGAGTTCCAGACCAGCCTGAGCAAGAGTCAAACTCCTCCTCTATTAAAAATACAAAAACCAGGCTTGGCACCCATAGCATAGTAGTTACACTGCCAGCCATATACACCAAGGCTGGCAGGTCTGAACATGGACAGGGCCAGCTAGACAACAATGACAACTGCAACAGCAGAATAGCTGGGTGTTGTGGCAGGTGCCTGTAGTCCCAGCTGCTTGGGAGGCTGAGGCAAGAGACTCACTTGGGCCCAATAGTTTGAGGTTGCTGCGAGCTATGACACCATGGCACTCTACTGAGGGTGGCATAGTGAGACTCTGTTTCAACAATAACAACAACAAAAAAGTACAAAACCCAGCTGGGTTGTGGCAGGCACTCATAGTCCTACCTACTTGGGAGGCTGAGGCAAGAGGATCACTTGAACCCAAGAGTTGGAGGTTGCTGTGGGCTATGATGCCACAGCTCTTTAGTCTGGGGCAACAGAGTGAGATTTTTGTCTCAAAAGTAAAATGAAAAAAAATTAAAATAATAAAAAAACCAAAACATGAGGCTGGGCATAGTGGTTCACATCTATAACCCTAGCACTCTGAGAAGCTAAGGCAGGAGGATCTCATGAGCTCAGGATTTTGAGACTAGCCTAAGCAAAGTGAGACCACTATCTCTACTAAAAATAGAAAAGGCCAGGTGTGGTGGCTCACACCTATAATCCTAGCACTCTGGGAGGCCGAGGCAGGTGGATTCCCTGAGCTCACAGGTTAGAGACCAGACTGAGCTAGAGCAAGACCTCGTCTCTAAAAATAGCTGGGTGTTGTGGAGGGCACCTGTAGTCTCAGCTACTTGGGAGGCTGAGCTAAGAGAATGGGTTGAGCCCAAGAATTGGAGGTTGTTATGAGCTATGATGCCAAAGCACTCTACTGGGGACAACAAAGTGAGATTGTCTCCAAAAAATAAAAATAGAAATAGAAAAATTAGAGGGGCATGGTGGTACATGCCTACAGTTCCAGCTACTTAGGAGGCTGAGGCAGAAGGATTGTTTGAACCCAGGAGTTTGAGGTTGCTATGAGCTAGACAACCCAAAACATGAGAGTTTATGCTATATTATTCCATTTATATAGGCTCAAAAGCAGGAAAAATGAACACATGGTGTGACAGAAGAGTGGGTTACCATTGGGTGGTTAGTAACTGAGACGGGATTAAGGAGAGGCCCCCTTGTGGGATGAATTCCCACAAAATTAAATGAAATATGCTCTTTTAATTCCAGAAACTGAGCGAAAAGACTCGTATTATGCATTTTTGTCAAGGCCTAAGCGACCTGGGAAAGCACGGTGGGAGCCTGCACGCAAGCCTTAACAGCCTCCTACATGGAACCCTGACTGTGCAGTCAAGTCAGCGTGTCAGAGAAGGGTTGAAATGGCCCATCTGTGCAGGGGACATGACTCAAAGGTTGGTGTGAGTGAAAAGAAAAACTCTGTCTTATGATGTGGGTAAAACACTCCAGCATAACTGTGGGGCCTCCAAACCATGAGAAAACAGTCGTGGAACCTGTTTCTCGGATACTTAATTGAGTACATGGAAGAAAAAGGTTTTACTCCCCTGTTTATCCTGACCTTTAACAATAGAAGTCAGATAATGTATAGTTGTTTTAGGTCTTCAGAGAGGAATAGCCTGAGGCTATTTTTAAAATGGTTGTCTGTCTTTCTGGACTCTCTTTCTTTAGACTAGTCTTAAGATGGTTATCTCACTTTCCCAGACTTTTTTTCCCCTACAGTTTAAGAATAGAGAATATTAGAATTATTGATCAATGTGATATACATGACTAGCTCCCAATAAAAAGGGAGAGGAAAATAAAGACATCTTGCTACTGCCAACCTGAGTAGTAGTCGTTTCTTGCTTTCAAACAATTCTAGGAGCGAGCTTGAACCTGTGGCCAAGCTATCCTTCTCTCCCTGTGAGAAACTACCACCCAACACCCCCTCACATTCTCTTCTACTTGGTGGTGGGAGGTTCACTTTCTAATGATCCTGAGCTGCGTGTTTGTGATTTGTGCCTTCCTATGTGTATCCTATATGTCACCGGAGAGTTTACTTAAAAACAAAAGGCTAGAAGTGCAAGGATACAGGGAATGGCTCTACAAGAAGCTGAGGCTGCTGGATCTGCAGAACCCCCTTTTGCCTCTATGTCTAGTATTGGCCGCTATCCTACATAAGGATGGAATGACCTAAATCATGGTATCTAATATCACCAAATACGTTAATAGTAGATCAGTGATTGGAATTGGGGTATGCTAATTTCAGCATTTTCAAATCTTGGAGAAATGTTTCTGGATGTATACAGAAGGGGTCCTTGTCATCCATTACCCTGATACCTAAAGCAATGAGGTCATAAGGGGAACACAAAAATATTTCCTAAAGAACAAGAACATTTATAAAATTGGGCCCCACTTAAGCATTCCTCCTGAGGCTTAGATCAGTTACTATTTCTGCTAATTCAACAGCCTTTGTCAGTCGTTGTCTCTGAAGTCTTCCCTCTGTTATGATGTTAAACAATATAATATGAATATAAATCAAATGCAAAATGAAACAGCACATCTTGCAAAAGATGTAGGATTCCATATAGTGCTATTAGAATTGCTTGAATCAATGCAAAACCATTGACAAGAGAATAGGACAGATTAATGTTATCCATTGTGGAAGAGATCCATTGTTGCTCACTAACCATTTTCCTTTTTCTACTTGGAACAGAACCCTGATTTTTCAGTAACTATATTTATCTTTTAACAGTAAATAAACAGATGTCAATATAGTCCAAAGCTAAGTTTAAGAAATGAGAGTCTATTTTTGAAACCAAAGAGCTAAAACTACAGTATCAAACTATCCCCTCCTCAAGTAAACATTTGATGCTGCAACATTGTTGCACCCTATCTATGTAGAGACCAAGGCAATGCTTCCCAGTGCTACAGTCTATGCATGAATACACATATTTGAGGGAATGGGAGGGTCCTCAGAGAGTTTCAGCACTGGTAAACAGTGTTTGTCTACCATTACAGAGAGACAACAGCTAAATGCATCAGCAATTTTAAGTCAGCGGCACTGAAACACAAAAGAGTACATTTACATGAAAGTTACATAAATGTGGAAAATAGATACATGGAAGTAAGTTACATAAAATCATAAATTCTGGCATTCACAGCTACTTTCGCGCGAAGGCCAGGAAAATTTAAGTCATTTCCATAGCTATCTACTGCACTTAATGCCAGGAGCTGCTGAACAAAGACAAGATCCCTCCATTCAAAGTTTGCTTAAGGAAACCTGTAAGTTACTACCTCATAAAAAGTCTTAAATTCCTCTGCTGTTGTCCATATTTCCAGCAGAATCACTAGATAAAGTTTTGCAGTTACTCATATCCTGTTCTATCCTCTTGAAAAAAGGACCAAAGTCAACACAACCCAAACATTCCCACAAATCTCCTTGTGTAGTTTCTATAAATAAAGCTTACGGAAACAAAAAAGTTAACCGGGTAACTTTTCTATGCTTATTGGTATAATAGACATTACAGAATTATTTTTAAAGCTCTAGTCTACCTTCTTCAACGTTAAAATCTGCTCTTTCATAGCCCACCTTTCGCCGACGTGCTGCAGACTTTCATGAATGCCCGAAACATCAAACACAGAACAAAGAGCTCCTCTTAATAACAGGGGTGCACAGGGCCCTGAGATGACGTGGTATTTACTGATGACTGTTTCTACTTTCAATTAACGCTTAGCAGGAGGATCCGTCTTCAACTATCTACACCGGGTATCATCACAGGAGGGGGCAGGAATCCTTACGGAAGATTAGCTGATTTTAGGGCACCAACTCTTCTCCCTCTGGGGCTTGGGTTTGGGCTGCGCCAATGGGCTTCTTCCCACAAGATCTCACGACACCTTAAAACGGCTCGCCAATGGAAGGATCCTCGCCTCACAATGAGATAACTAGGGCAGAGCTGTTACGCAACCAATACCTGACGCCAAGTGCCAGCCGGAGTCCCCCACGAGTCTCGCTTGGGAGCCACATCCTCCAGGAGTCTCACTTGGGAGCCACACCAAGCGGCACTTTGGCTCCAGCACGGTTTGACGCGCCACTCTCTAAAAGCAGACTCGCCTGCGTGCGAAATGCAACGAGGGCCGAGGGCAGAGGAAGAGGTTCGCGATCCACAGGGCGCGGGTTTCGGCCCCGAAAACCAGGGTCCGGGGTCCCGGACCACCTCCCCACTGTCATCGGTCACTCCCAGAGGGGCGCTACCTGTTTCCGCATGTTATTCATGACGCCCATGAAACCCGCCAACAATTTAGCTTCTTCTCGAGCTGCAAGTTTCTTCTCTGTTTTCTTCTTGTTGCTCTTCTCCACCCCGGAGGCTGCCATCCTCTCTCAGTTCGGTTTACGCCCCGGGCTAGCCGGGCCGGAGAGTGGTCTCACTCTCTGCGCACTCTTGGGATTCTGCTGATCAAACACGGCGGTCGGGACCGCGGCTGCACAGCCCAGCTCCAGAGTGGGCGGCGGCAGCGCGGCCACTGCAGAAGGACAAGGCCTGGAGGCCACCTGAGAACCTCCAAGGCAGCCGACGCAGCCCGCTCCTAAGAGCTCTGGGCAGAACCAGAGCCCCGCTGATGAGCCTGCGCACTCTGCTCCAGAGGGTGGGGGTGGGCTTTGGGAGGAGAGTAGGAGGCGGGGCCTAGCGTCACAGGCGCGCGCAGCTGGGCGCTAAGAGACTCGCTGCGCATGTGCTGCAGGTGCGTTGGTTGCTGCCTGTGCTGGGTGAATTTAACGTCAGGGCTTGTTGGCGGGTATGCCTGCATTTCGTCATATGCCAGAGGCAGATTTTCCAGGCGTAATTATGTGGTTATTTTTTTGTTAACTGGGCAGCGAAACACACTAAAGTGTCTCCCATTAGTGTAAGCTTCATAGGAACACGGTTGATGTTTTCTTCCCCCCAGTATCAGAGCCTGGCATATTGTAGGCGCTCAATAAATATGTGTTAAATGATGAAAGACTGTTATATACTTCAAGTTAAAGTCTTGTTACACGGAGCATAAGATTTATTGTCTTGAGATTCATACAGTAAGAACATACAACCCCCTCGGTGTGCAGTGCCTGCCTACTAAAACAGATTATTACAGCCTAACCAGGTTCATTGCCTGCTACAGGAAGCCAATACACTGAGATGGCAGGGATTACAGCAGAGAAAGAGTTTAAGATCATAGGCGCCATGAGAGGAGATGGGAGGAGTTTCTCAAATCTATCTCCCCAAGAATTTGGGAGAAATTTGAAGACAGTCTGGCAAACAAAGGGCTAGGGAATTGGGTCTGCTGATTGGCAGGGGATGAGCTCATAGGATTGAGATGTAGAAATTACCTACTCCACGGGTCTGGGTGGCATCAGTAGGTCTCTGCAGTGTAGAACCTGAAAAACATCTCAATGACCAGTCTTAAGATTTACAACAGCGGCTCGGCGCCTGTGGCTCAAGCGGCTAAGGCGCCAGCCACATACACCTAAGGTGGCCGGTTCGAATCCCCAGCCCAGCCCGTCAAACAACAATGATGGCTGCAACCAAAAAATGGCCAGGCGTTGTGGTGGGCGCCTGTGGTCCCAGCTACTTGGGAGGCTGAGGCAGGAGACTCGCTTGAGCCCAGGAGTTGGAGGTTGCTGTGAGCGTGATGCCATGGCACTCTACCCAGGGGGATAGCTTGAGGCTCCGTCTCAAAAAAAAAAAAAAAAAAACAACTGCAGTTTTATCTATAGAAGAGTAGGGGGAATCACAAATCTTGCAATGTTAACTATAAAAGTAGAAGGGAGAGTCGCAAATCTTGGTCCTGATAGGCAAGGTAATGCATTAAGTCATGAACCAACGTCTGCTAGCATTGAAATTTTCTTCTGCAGTTTGTTCACCTGTCTAAGCCTCTGAAGAACTGGCTTTTACTTAAGGCATTGCACACCAAGAAGGCTGTATGTTCTTGCTGGTTTGATCTTTTATCCAGACTTCCCAAACTTGTCCACATCAGCAATAAGACAGTTTTGCTTTCTTATCGTTCATGTGTTCACTGGAGTAGCACTTTTAATTTCCTTCAAGAACTTTTCATTTGCACTCACAACTTGGTTAACTGGTGCAAGAAGTCTAGCTTTTGGCATGTGTCAGCTTTCAACATGCCTTTACTAAGCTTCATTTCTAACTTGCCAGTTTAAAGTGAGACATGTGCAACTTTTCCTTTCACCTGAGCAATTTAGTAGCCACTCTAGGGTTATTAGTTTGCCTAATTTCAATATTGTCGCGGCTGGTAGACTAGGAAGGCCCCAAGAGAGGGAGAAAGGCAGAGGAATGGCCAGTAGGTGAGGCAGTCAGAACACACACATTTATTTTTGTTAGTTTGTTTTGTTTGGTTATTTATTTATTTAGGCACAGAGTCGCATTCTGTTGACCCAGGATAGAGTGCCAGAGTGTCATAGCTAACAACAACCTCAAACTCTTGGGCTCAAGTGATCCTCTTGCTCCAGTCTCCTGAATAGTTGGGATTACAGCGTGTACTACCACACGGGGCTAATTTTTCTATTTTTAGTAGGGTTGCTCAGGCTGGTCTGGAACTTCTGAGCTCAAGCAATCCACCTGCTTTGGCCTCTGAGCACTAGGATTACAGGTGTGAACCATTGCACCAGGCCAAAACACACACATTTATTGATTAAATTTGCTTTTATGGGCATGGTTCATAGTAATCCAAAGCAATTGCAATAACACCAAATATCATTGATCACAGATCACCACAGCAGATATTATAATAATAATGAAAAAGTTTGAAATATTACAAAAATTACTAAAATATGACAGACATGAAGTGAGCACATGCTGTTGGAAAAATAGGGTTAGTAGACTTGATCAAGAGGGTTGCAAACCTTGAATTTGTAAAAAACAAAAACCAACCCCCCCAAAACAGAACCCCACAATATCTGAAGCACAATGAAGCAAAGCACAGTAAAATTAGATGTGCCAGGATTATTAAATCTAACAGTCCTCAAAATGTGTTCCTCAGACTCCTAGTCTTATGATCTGCCCTGTCTCCTATAAAGTTCCCTAGAAATATACTTAACAGATCTTTGGATGGTCTTGGCCAATCCAGCTATCTAGTTTCTCTCTTATTCTTCTCAGAATAACTGTAGAATGCAATATCTGGAGAAAAGGAGGTACTGTGAGGAACAATCTGGGCTGTGTCCTTGGTCCTCCTGGAGCAAGATGTACTGTAATGCCTGTTCTCAGTACTCCCAGTAGTACCTGGGATAAAAACCTCAGCTCAAAGTGGTTCCAGAAGCTGTAAGCTACAGTGGGATATTGGGTTCCACACGAGACTTTGAAAGCAGCAGTTACTTCACAGGGGTTACTTAAGACCATCGGAAAACACATATTTCTGATGGTCTTAGGAAGCGAGACACCGCTTCTCATGTATGAGGGTCACCACAACAGGAAGAACTGTATGAAATGGTTGTGGCTTTAGGAAGGTTGAGAACCACTGCATCCTTAGCATCTTTCCTAAGGTTTGGAGGTCTGGCTTGCTATGTGTCCTAGGCTTCTGTTTATTCTTGATACCTATTTGTGAGTGATAAATCTGCTTTGCCCGACTTGTAAAAATGTTATGTCTCACTGGACTCAAGCAAGTGGTAGAGAACATTTGTAACAAACAACATTGGTAGATATTGTAAAATGTGTCCTCCTTGGAGAAAGTCCTAAAATATATTTGTGTATTAAGTGTTTAGAAAATATTTGCTGTACCTATTGCTTGAACCTGGTCTACTTTGCTGTGGTATAGTGCCTTTTGAAATGTCAACTTAGTCCATCCTCATTTTCTGTGAATTATTCCCTCTTGTATCCATTCATAGGATGGATCTCTGTACTCATTCTATGGAACTTTACATCTATCTGGTCTCAGCATCTTGGATCAAGGTTGAACACCTGAAGCAAAGAAAGCCAATTAATAAGCTAGGATAAAGTACATCAGATTCTTTATAGGATAACGCTGGACATACAGATGTTGGTGGGCAGGTGTGTAGCAGTTCTTCTGATAGTACGCACAAGAGATTCAGCCGTGAGTCTTTGAACCACGTATATAGCTAAATAGAGAAAGGCAGCAGTCTGCAGAGGTACAACGTAAATAAATAAATAAATTAGAAACCCAGAGAGAAGTCAGAGAAAAGAACAGGTAGTATGTGTTGGGGCAGGGGTCATGGTGGTGGAGTTTACTATGAGCTTAAAATTCAAGGTCTCTAACTTGGAACAGGCTGCTTTCAAAGCTGGGGGCCTAGCAATGTGATCACACAGTCATTTGATTTTTTTTAATTTATAAAAATAGATATTTTAGCCACAATAAGTTGAGTCTATTGTCTTATTTTACTCCATTTTCCCTTTATAATACTTTTACTATCAAGTGGTATTAACATCATCATGAATACTTTTGGAAAATAAGCACAAATTGAGGCTTGGCCCCTGTAGCACAGTGGTTATGGCGCCAGCCACATACACTGAAGCTGGCAGTTTCGAGCCCTGCCCGGGCCAGCTAAACAACAATGACAACTGCAACAAAAAATAGCCGGGCACTGTGGCAGGCACCTGTAGTCCCAGCTACTTGGGAATCGCTTAAGCCCAAGAGTTTGAGGTTGCTGTGAGCTGTGATGCCATGGCACTCTGCCGAGGGTGATATATTGAGACTCTGTCTCAAACCAAACAAATGAAAAAAGAAAACAACAAATTTAGTTGGGTATATACAGTAGAAGCTCTGTAAGTTGACCACCCAACAGACTGTAACAAATTGGTCAACAATTTGGTCAACAGAGGTAGTCAAAATAAGGTACTAGGCTTGCTGTACTGATATGTACATATGGGGCATGTCCAGTCTATGAAAATTAGGTCAACTTAAGGAGGTGGTCAATGAAGGGAGGTGGTCAACTATGAAGTTTCTACTGTATTTTGTTGTTATTTAATGGGATATTATTTTACAGATCACAGTTTCTTTCATATAGTTAAACTATCTTCAGCTTTTCTAATGCAGAAATGGCTTCCAGGAATCAGCCCTATGCCCACTATGCCAACCCTCTCTTGTGATGCAAAGATGCAGGGCCAGAGAACTTACCACAGTGTATTTGACAGTGTCTAGCACAGAAGTATATGAGTAATGAAGGAAAAACAAGTTTTAAGCAGATTTGGTCAGCCAAGCCAGAAGCTTGTTTGTGAAGAATTCTTTCAATTATCAGATATGTAAAATTGTAAGCAGAAGATTTGGTTCTTATTATCCTCTAGTCAAAAGTGGAAGGAATATATTTGTCATGAATATATTTTATATACAGCATATGAATTATAAATGTGGTCTCAACTTCCAGAATGGCAGAATGAGGACCTGAGAAAAAATATTTTTTCACAAAAGCAACAAGAGCACTGGAAAAGTGTCAAAATTAACTTTTTCAGAATGCTAAAAATTAACTAAGGTCTTGTGACAATCCAAGGATTATTTATTTAAGAAAAATGGCTGAGTATCAGAAAGGGCAATGAGACTCATGGTGCTCTAACTTTTTTGAATCCCTCTGTTCTCTAGCTTTGTAGTAGCCTTAACATCCAATAGCCTTACAACTATAGTAACTGTGAAAACCACTAGCCTAGCAGCCATTGGAGGAGAAAGAACAGGTTAAGAGATTCCCCACAGCTCCACTCCCAGGGAATTTTCAGTATTTGACATGTTTGGAAAAGCTCTGTTCTCAGGGCTCGTATTTATTGGACCTGACTCAGAGCTTGCTTTGTGCAAACAGCTCTGCCAGCAGGGCATTAGACAAAAACAATAAATGGCAATTGTTTAATATTATAGCTGCCTAAGGCAGCGTTACCAGTTGGGGCTGGCAAAAGGCTGACCTAAACACTTAAAAGGAAAAACCGGGGGTATTATTCAGAGTTCTCCAGAACCAATACAGATAGATAGATAGGAACACACTGCATAATAATTAATTACGGGAATTGGCACATACAATTATGGAAGTTGAGAAATTTCATGGTATGTTGTCTGCAAGCTGAAAAACCATGGAAGCTGGTGGTATAATTAAGTTTAAATCCAGAAGTCTAAGAACCATGGGCAACTCATTCCAAGACTGAAGGTCTGAGAAACTGGGGGGCAGGTTATGGTATAGGGTCCAAAGGCCTGAGAATCTGGAGTTCTGATGTCTGAGGGTAGGGGAAGGTGAGTATCCTAGCTACAGGAGAGAGAAAATCCATTCTTCTCAGTTTTTGTTCAATAAATTGTGTGAGGAGAACTGGATATCCACATGTAAAAGACTGAAACTGGACCTGCACCTTTCTCCACTCACAAAAATTGATTCAAGATGGATAAAGGACTTACATTTATCCATGCATAAAATTTATCCAGGCATGAAATGATAAAAATCCTCAAAGAAAGAATAGGAAAAACACTGGAAGATAAGTGTCGGCCTGGGGAAAGACTTTATGAAGACGACTGTCATGGCAATTGCAACAACAATAAAAATAAACAAATGGGACTTAATGAAACTGAAAAGCTTCTGTATAGCTAAGGAGACAACAACTAAAGCAAATAGACAGCCTACACAATGGGAAAGGATATTCATGTATTTTGAATCAGACGAAAGCTTGATAACTACAATCTATAGAGAACTCAAATTAATCCACATGAAAAAAGCTGACAATCCCATATATCAATGGGGAAGAAAGAGGAATAGAACCTTCTCTAAAGAAGACAGACGAATGGCTAACAAACATATAAAAAAAATACTCATCATCCCTAATTATTAGAGAAATGCAAATCAAAACCACTCTGAGATATCATCTAACCCCAGTGAGAATGACCCACATCACAAAATCTCAAAACTGCAGGTGCTGGCATGGATGTGCAAGGAAAGGAACACTTTGACACTGCTGGTGGGACTGCAAACTGATACAACCTTTTTGGAAGGAAGTATGGAAAACCCTCAAAGAACTCAAGCTAGACCTCCCATTTGATCCTGCAATCCCATTACCGGGCATCTATCCAGAAGGAAAAAAAAAAATCCTTTTATCACAAGGACATTCACACTGGACTGTTTTTTGCAGCTCAATTTACAATTGCCAAAATGTGGAAACAGCCTAAATGCTCCCCCACCCAGGCATGGATTAACAAGCTGTAGTATATGTACACCATGGAATATTATTCAGCCATTTAAAAAATGGAGACTTTACAGCCTTTGTATTAACCTGGATGGAAGTGGAACACAGTATTCTTAGTAAAGCATCACAAGATTG
This sequence comes from Otolemur garnettii, assembly GCF_000181295.1. Taxonomy (NCBI): domain Eukaryota; kingdom Metazoa; phylum Chordata; class Mammalia; order Primates; family Galagidae; genus Otolemur; species Otolemur garnettii. The sequence continues at coordinate 5,525,534 of NW_003852423.1, read as the reverse complement.
GAGAAGCATAAATCCTATGTGTTCAATTTTGATATGAGAACAATTAATGATTAATGACACGGTGGGGGTGGGGGAAAGGGAGAGCAGAGAGAGAGAGAGAAGGAGGGAGGGCTGGGGGAAAGGAAGAGCAGAGAGAGGGAAGGAGGGAGGGGTTGGGGTCTTGGTGTGTGCCACTCCTTTTGGGGGCAAGACACGATTGTAAGAGGGAGTTTACCTAACAAATGCAATTGGTGTAACCTGGTTTCTTGTACCCTCAATGAATCCCCAACCATAAAAACAAATAATAATTTTAAAAGACCACATATTTTATGTTTTTCTTCATATGAAATCTCCAGAATAAGTAAATCTAAAAAGAGAAAGTAGAATAATGTTTGTCGAGGACTACAGGGTGAGAGGAAGACAAAGGTATGCTAATAGGTATGAGGTTTCTTTTAGGAGTGATAAAAATAATCAGGTGGCAGTGATCAATGCATAACTTTGTCAACATTCTAAAACCTCTGAGGATAAATTTTATTGTGTGAGTATTTTATTCACTAGAGCTATTTTTAAAGTATAAATGGGGGGTGTTTTTCATTTTCAAGGAGAATTGCATGAAACAGAATTTATCAGAATTACTGTGTTTTTGTACCAGTATTACCAATAGTGACTTCGTCTGCATACAATGCCTCATAATTTAGACATTTTAGCATATTGGATCACATTTGAGTACACATGATGGATCATGTCCTGATAAAGTCTTGTGGTCCCAGACTAACAGGCAAATGCTCCCTCTGTAGAAAAAAAAAAAGACTGAATTAAAGTGTTCTAGTAACAAACTATACACATTTGCCAACAAGTCAATATATTTGCTGTGTAACAAATCACCTCCAAACTTAGTGGCTTAAATCACAATTAGCATTTTATGATATTCTTACATAGTTCTAGGGGTGGTAAGGGCTCAGCTAGGTGGTTTCAACTCAGGATCTCCCATGCAATTGCAGTTAGATGTTGGCCAGAACTGGAGTCACCTTGAAAGTTTTCTTACACATCTGGTGGTTGATACTGGTTGTTAATTGGGATGTACACATGGCTGTCATCCAGAATACCTACACATGTCCTATCTATGTTGGCTGGACTTTCTCACAGCATGGTAGGCTGGGTTTCAAGAGCAAGAGTCCCAAGAAGATAAGACAGAACTAGATGACATTTTATGATCTAGTTGCAGAAGTCCCATAGCATCATTTCCACTATCTCCTATTGATGGAGACAGTCCTGAGGGTCCACCTTGGCTCAAAAGACAAGATAACATATCTAAACCTTTGATGGGAGTAGTAGGACATCACATGTTAAGAAGAAGGTGTGTGGTGGGTTGCATCATGGTGGCTGTATTTGGAAATACAGTCTGCCAGTCTGCACTGTGTGCTCTCTACCATAACAACTCATACACCTCTCACATATAAAATACACTCCTGCCCTGTAAGACTTAAGGGCTTACTATAAGCTAAAATAATTAAGAGAGAAATAGAAAGACAGACTAGTGTAACAGAGTGGAGAAGGTATAAACAGTTCTGCTTATGTGTGGAAAATTAGTATAGGACAGATTTGGCCCCGTTGATTAGTAGGAAAGGACAGGTAGTTTAATAAGCAGTGCTGAGATAATTGCTTATGCAAATGGGAAATAAAATAAAATTAGATTCCTTTCTCACACCATATATGAAATCATTTTCAAGTGGATTAAAGATCCAAATGTTAAAGACAAAATTACTATTATTATTATTTTTAATTTATTGTTGGGGATTCAGTGAGGGTACAAGAAACCAGGTTTCACTGACTGCATTTGTTAGGTAAAGTCCCTCTAAAGACAAAATTATTAAGCTGTCAGAAAGAAACTGAGAATATCTGCACATCCTCATGGGGAAGGAGTTATTAAACAAGATTGAAAAAGCAAAAGAAGACAAAGATTGAAGGAAAATGTTTGCAGAGGGCGGCACCTGTGGCTCAAGGAGTAGGGCGCCGGCCCCATATACTGGAGGTGGTGGATTCAAACCCAGCACTGGCTTAAAAAACAAAAGAAAAGAAAAGAAAAGAAAATATTTGAAGAACACATAACTGAGAATAAATTAGTATTTAGGATATATAACAAATGCTTACAAATCAATAAGAAAACTGTTTTTTAAAAATAAAAATGTACAAAATATAAATAGGAAATTTCCTTAAAAGGTAATTGGAAAGACAAATAAATGTATAAAAATGTGCTCAACATCACAGTACTCTGGGAAATGCATATTAAATCTAAAGTGAGATCAATTATTTATGCTTATCTATCCATCTTATTGACAAAGATTCTAAAGGCTTAACAGTACCAAATATTGGTAAGGATGTTTAGCACTTATCCATTGCTGGCAAGAATTTAATTTTGTATACTCACTTTGGAGAAAAATTTGATAAAGTCTAATAAAGTGGACAATATACACTCTTTACTTAACTGATTCCACACCGGACAGTTACATACATATATGCAAGGAGACATAGATGGGAATAGCATGTCCACAGTAGTATTTTTTGGTGAAAGAAAAAAGTGAAATCAACATAAATGTCTACTTATAGGAATGTGAGCAAAGAATGGATATTGGTATAAAAATAAACTATACTGCAGTAGGAAAATGAGTAAATTAGAAGCACAAGATTCAACATAGATGAGATTCACTAACAATACTGAGGAAAGAAAGCAAAATGCACGAAAAGACACATGTTATCAAAAAGATTCAAATAGCATGTAAGTGTAAGAAACAGTAAACCAATGTATTGTTTAGAGATTGATGCATAAGTATTGTCTTTAAAAAATGTGAATGGCCTGGCACGGTGGCTCACACCTGTAATCCCTGCACTTGGGAGGCCAAGGTGGGTGGATTGCCTGAGCTCACGAGTTCGAGACCAGCCTGAGCAAGAGTGAGATCCCCATCTCTAAAAAACAGCGAGGGGTTGTGGCAGGTGCCTGTGGTTCTAGGTACTTGGGAGGCTGAAGCAAGAGGATCGCTTGAAATCAAGAGTGTGAGGTTGCTGTGAGGTAAGACACCATGGCACTCTACTGAGAGTGACCTAGTGAGACTCTGTCTCAAATAAATAAATAAATAAAATAAAAAATGTGAATGATAAACATCAAATTAGGATGATAGCCATTGGAGGGAGGGAAGGGGTGAATTTTGGGATGAGTTCACTTGAAGCTTCAACACTTTCGATAATACGTACATTATTTTTCTTTTGTTTTCTTAAGCAGGATGTTAAGTACATGGTAATTTATTATGCATTGTTGCATGTCTAAAACTTCTAATTATAAAATATTAATTTTAATTTATATTAAAGGTATTTAATATAGACAGAAAAAGTCCAAAATAAACAATTAGCAGAAGAAGGATAATAAACATAGAAACTAGGAAGATTAATCAGAGTCCTCGCACTGTAAAACAAACATCTCCACTCTTTCTTAAAAATTATAATACTATGGGCACAAAACAGTTCTGTGTTTTTATGATGTACATATGATGTTTTGATGCAGGTATACAAGGTAAATTAATCAAATCAGGGAATCAGGGTATCCATCACCTCAGTTGTTTATCATTTCCTTGTGTGAGGGACATCCTAATTCCACTCTTTTGGTTCTTTTAAAATATAGTCTCACTTCTTGTTGATTATAGTCACTTTGTTGTGCTTTCAAATATCGTTCATTCTATATAACTCTACCATGTATAACTGCATGTTTGCACCCATTAACCATCCCCACGTTATCCCCTCTCCCTGCTACGTTTTCCAGCCTATCATAACCATCATTTTACTGTCTCCATGTTTTTAATATTTAGCTTCCACATATGAGTGAGAATATGCAAGATTTGTCTGTTTGGCTTATTTTGTTTAACATAATGTTCTACAGTTCATCCATGCTGTTGCAAATGGCATGATTTCATCCTTTCTGTTGCTGTATAATATTGCATTGTGTATATGGATCACAATCTCTTTATGCATTCATCCATTGATGGACACTTAGGTTTATTTCATATCTTGGCTATAGTGAATAAACAGTGCTGCAATAAATGTGGGAGTGCAGATATGTTTTTGGTATGCTGAATTCCCCTACTTTGGCTACGTATACCCAGTCGTGGGATTGTTGGGTCCTATGGTAGCTCTATTTTTGTTTTATTTTTTTGAGGAAACTCCATACTATTCTCCATAGCGGTTGTACTAATTTACATCCCTACCAGCAGTGTACAAAGCTTCCCCCTTCTCCACATTCTTGCCAGCATTCTTTATTGCCTTTCTGATAAAGGCTGTTTAAACTGGGGTGAGATGCTATCTCGTTATTGTTTTGATTTACATTTCTTTGATGACTACTGATGAGCATTTTTT
>NW_003852423.1:5510734-5520952 GCF_000181295.1 Otolemur garnettii | reverse complement strand
CTGGGGATTCGAACCCGCCACCTTAGGTGTACATGGCTGGCGCCTTAGCCGGTTGAGCTATAGGCACCGAGCCGATGAGCATTTTTTCATACAGCTGCTGACAATTTGTAGGTCTTCTTTTGTGAGATGTCTATTCAGACCCTTGGCTCATTTTTTAGTCAGGTTGTTTTTTTCCCTACTGAGTTGTTTGAGCTCCTTATATGGGCTAGTTATCAATCTCTTGCAAGATGGGTAATTTGAAAATATTTTCTCTCATTTTGTGGGTTGTCTCTTCCCTTTGTCCATTGTTTCTTTTGCCATGTAGAAGCTTTATAGTTTGCTCAATCCTGTTTGTGTAATTTTACTTCAGTTGCCTGTGGGGGATATTACTCAAGAAGTCTTTGCCCAGATCAATGTCCTGAAGCATTTCCCTAACATATTCTTTTATTAGTTTCATTGTTTCGGCTCTTAGATTTAAGTCTTTAATCCATTTTGATTTGATTTTTGTATAGGATTAGAGATGAGGGTCCAGTTTCATTCTTCTGCATATGGATAGCCATATCCATAAGCATCATTTACTGAAGAGACTGTCCTTTCCCCACTGTATGTTCTTGGCAACTTTATCAAAGGCAATTTCACTATTGATATGTCAGTTTATTTCTGGGTTCTTTATTCTGTTCCATTGATATCTGTTTTTATGCCAATCTTATGCTGTTTTGGTTACCATAGCTCTATAGTATAATTTGAAGTCAACTGATATGATTCCTCCAGTTTTGTTCTTTTTGCCGGGATGGCTGTGGTTTGGATCTTTTGTAGTTCCATATACATTTTAGGATTATTTTTTGTATTTCTGTGAATAATGCCATTGGTATTTTGGTAAGAATTGCATTGACTCTATAGATTGCCTTGGGTAGTATGGACATTATAACAATATTGATTATCCTAATTGATGAACATGAAATATCTATTCATTTTTGTGTCCTCTTCAATTTCTTTCTTTCTATGTTTCCCTTAGTAGAGAGCTATGGCATCACAGCTCACAGCAATCACAAACTCTTGGGCTTAAGCAATTCTCTTGCTTCAGCCTCCCAAGTAGCTGGGACTATAGGCGCCCACCACAATGCCCAGCTGTTTTTTGGTTGTTATTGTTGTTGTAGTTGTCATTGGTGTTTTAGCAGGCCTGGGCCAGGTTCAAATCCATCAGCATGGGTGTATGTGGCCAGCGCCCTAACCATTTGGCTATGGGTGCTGAGCCCTTCTCAATGTGTTTCATCAGCATTTTATAGTTTTCAGTATAGAGATTTTTCACTTCTTTGGTTAAGTTTATTCCTAGGTATTTTATTTTATTTGTAGCTATTGTAAATGGAATACTTTTTTGTTTCTTTTTCAGAATGTTTACTGTTGACGTATAGAAATGCTACTGACTTTTGTATGTTAATTTAGTATCCTGATGCTTTACTGATTTGTTTATCAGTTCTAATAGTTTTTATTTTTTTTAGTCTTTAGTTTTCTCTAGATTTAAGATTATATCCTCTGAAAACTTCTTCCTTTTCAGTTTGGATGCACTGTATTTCTTCACTTGTCTGATTGCCCCAGCTAGAACATCCTGTACTATGTTGACTAATAGTGGTAAAAGTGGGCATCCCTGTCTTGTTCTAGATCTTAGACGAAAGACTTTTAGTTTTTCCCCATTCAGTACAAACATCACTATTCTTGTGTCACTTTACAGTTATTGTTCTGAGAGTACTTGTACACCATAATCAAAAACATTTTCTAGTTATTTCTTTTTTATATTTGCACATGAATATGCCACAGTTTTATCAGAACTAAACTATGTAGTCCAATACTTACCTACTTATTGTTTCTCCTTTTTTCTCAGATCATAAACTAATGTTTTTCCCTACCTACTTCTGCTGTGTCAGAAACAATATTCTTTATACAGGGTGTCCATAAAGTTTGTGTGCAATTTTAAATAGTTACATTATTGAATTGTTCATAAAATATTTGCATATTTACTCTTTCTTACAATGTTTTACATGTATTTTTCTTTTTAAGGATGGAATGTAATCATGGAAAGGTTAACCAGTCTTTCCAAAGTCACTCTGGATATGGTTGAGGCAGAAATAAATTGCAGGTTCTAATCTTTAGTCTTCAGGGACATTTATCTGCTCTTTTCTCCTATCTAGTGCCACAGCTTCAATAATCTTGCTCATGCCAGAAAGTGATCTTTGTAGGCAGTGGAGGTGAGGCATGGGAGGGAAAAGGGAAGGTGCCAAGTACCCAAAATATTTTGTTCTTTTTCGAGGCATCTACACCCTCTAATTCTTGAAATAGTTCTGTCCCAAAGAAGGAGAAGTTGCTAATCTATTTCATCAGAGTACTGAATAGTTGTTGGGTCTCATCATATTAGTGGGTAGGGTCACCACACATTTAAAAAAACAGTACCTACACTTAGTCACTCTCCTTCATTTCTTAACTCCATGAAATTTTGTAAAAAATGCCCTGGTAGAACCTGCATCTGGTGGACAGATCTACTTGAGCTTCTTCCAATGTGTAATTGAATGTGTAATTTAGGCTGAGTTCTGTCCCTCTGATCCGGCCATTTCTGACTTGGGGGTTGCTGGCTAGGCAGCTACCTGTCCAGTCTGACTCTGTTCGAGTTCTGTCTTGGGGAGCTGTGAGTGCTTGCCCAGCTGTTCAGAAAATGGCATTCCTCCCCTCTGCCCCCTGACTCTATCTTCTTACATAGATGGCTGTTATAATTGGGTAATCTGGCAGTTGGGTGGGTTAGTTGTAGGGTTTTCAAAACTTGACTCCAAATCACTAACACTATTTGGTACCCAAGAAAGCACATACCAGCAATGTCTCCTTCATCAGTGAAAGTAAGTTATCATTACTTCCTTTTGCCCTTGGGTGACAGGAAAAGAACATTCTCTTTATTCTTCATGACTCAAGGGTAATATATAATTCTTTCTACCTTGTGCATTTACTCCTTTTTAAAAAATGTTTTACCAGCTACCATACCTCTATCAGATAATCAGATAATGACTGTGATAAAAGACAAAAGAATAATTTGAATGGGAATTAATGGTTCTTGATAAATATAATTGACACTAAGTGATTTCTCTTCCAGGAATAATTCATTTACATTCATTGTAATATCCAATAATGGCAAACAACAGTTTGGTCTGCTTTTTAATCTCATTATCATTTAGATTAATGTTAAATTGCTATCAAGGGTTATAGGTTATATCTCTTAAGATAAAATTCTTTAAAATTATTCAGTATATGTATCTACCAAACAGAGTTTTATCATTGTCAACAAAAGAGAATTACTCTGGCTCTGAATGTTTATATGCAGAAAGAAGCCCAGAAAATTGTCTTGATTCCCAATTTCTGTCTACAATGCTCATGATCATATAAAGTAAGGAAATGAGGGATTTAAAGTGATAACTGGTCTTAAGTATTTAAGTCATATTTTTCTTCAATAAAATCAGCAAAAACTTAAATTTTATGAAGACTTACCATGTGCCAGTCACTGGGTTACATGTTTTCTCCATATGATCTCCCTTTGTCTTTATGTGACCCTCTGAGCTAGGCACTGCTCATTTGGGCTTTGTGAAAATTAAGGACTTTTGCACTTCAAAAGTTACTGTTAAGAGAATAAAAGGACAAATTGCAAGGTGGGAAAAATATTTGCAAACCATCTATCTGATAAAAAACTTGTTTCCAGGCTCAGCACCTGTGGCTCAAGCAGCTAAGGCGCCAGCCACATACCCCTAAGGTGGCGGGTTCAAATCCCAAGCCCGGGCCCGCCAAACAAACAATAATGATGGCTGCAACCAAAAAATGGCCAGGCGTTGTGGCGGGCGCCTGTAGTCCCAGCTACTTGGGAGCCTGAGGCAGGAGACTCGCTTGAGCCCAGGAGTTGGAGGTTGCTGTGAGCATGATGCCATGGCACTCTACCCAGTGGGACAGCTTGAGGCTCCGTCTCAAAAAAAAAAAAAAAACTTGTTTCCAGAATATATAAAGAATTCTCAAAACTCAATAGGAAGAAAACAAACAAACCATTGGGGGGGGGATAAAATTTTTTAGTAGACATTTCCCCAAAGAATGTACATAGATAGGAAAAAAAACTATGAGAAGATGCTTGAGGGGGCAAAGCAAGGTGGCAGACCAGAAGGATGGTTCAGGTGAGCTCTCCTAGAATATATCTGGCCATATCTGGCATGAGGACCTTACCCAGAGTCACAGCTCAGGGAACACAGTGAGGAAGGAGGTGGAGAGCTGGATACAGTGTATCATCCCTAGTGGTAGAAATCTGATGAATTAGGTAAGTGATTGCTACCAGTTGGGATCAGCTGCACTCCCCCAGAGATCTGGGATGGGAGGAAACCTTTTTGGAGTTTTCAGTTATTGGGAGAAGCTGCACATTCAGTGGAAAGCTTGGAAGAATGGGTAGACTCACATAATATACAAAAAACAGATGTGAGTGCCAGTTGGGGTGGATTTGCCATAAGTTTAGTTGCTGGTGAGGTAGCCATGCTGAGAAGGTCTTGGCACCCAGGGGCTGCCATTGTGGGAGGGCTATGAGAAGGTCTTAGCAGGGGCCTAAAGCATGGCTGTCTTAATTTGGCCTGTCAGGATCAGAACTCCACTCTTGGGACAGGCTGAGGGACTCCTGCACCCCACAGGAAGTGGAATCAGGGGGCACTGTGAGACCTGCCCCTGAAGGATTCTTGTGAGCTTTAAGATCCCAACCCAGTGGGGTCTGAATGCTTAGGAAATAATTAGGTGATTACTGAAGGTAACTAGGTTTGGAATAAGGACCATAGAGGTTGCTGGCTGTGCTATCTCCTAAAAAACCACAGTGCCACCTTGTGTCCCAGCAACATATTACAACATGCTGTTATCAAATGCAAGAACTTTGAAACATAGGAGGCAGTGAGAAGGAAAAAGGAGGACAAGGTGGTGAACAAGAAGAAAGAACACATGAGGAAGAACCAGAAGAAAAATTCAGGCAACATGAAAAAACAAAACAGAGGAACTCCATGGGACAACAAGGGACCATGAGATAGCTACTGTAGAAGATTCCACCTATTAAAAATTAATGGACTTGATAGAAAGGGAATTTAAAATATGAATGATAAGGACAATAAAACGAATGGATGAGAAAAAGGAAAGACAAAATCAAAAGTTGAACGAGAGATATGTAGACTATAGAAAGGATATGGAGGAGCTTAAGGAAATGAAAGAGACAATCAGGGAATATAAAGATGCATTAGAAAGTATTGAAAATAGGTTAGACCATGGAGAAGAAAGAATCTTAGAACTAGAAGATAAAGTAGTTAAAGAGGCAGAAAAGAAGAGAGAGAAAGCAGAGCAGGCACTTAGATAACTACAAGACTCCATGAAGCATTCAAATATACAAATAATAGGGATTCTTGAAGGGGAAGAAGATTGTTCCAAAGGAATGGAAGCCCAACTGGAGACTATCATAAATGAAAACTTCTCAAGTTTTACTAAAGACCCCAACACACTCTTTTCAGATGGATATCGAACCCTTGGTCATCTCAGCTCAAACAGAGCTTCTCCAAGACACATTGTAATGACCCTGTGCAAAGTCAAGATGAAAGAAAAAATTCTTCAAGCAGTCAGGAGTAAGCACCAACTGGCCTACAGAGGCAGAGCCATTAGGATGATAACAGACTTTTCAACTGAAACTTTCCAAGCAAGAAAAGCATGGTCATCCATCTTCAACATTCTTAAACAAAACAATTTTCAGCCCCGAATTCTGTATCCTGCAGAATATGAAGAAATCAAATCTTTTGCAGATATACAAGCACTGAGTAAATTTGCCACAAGACCACTTCTATAGGAAATACTTAGACCTATTTTCAACACTGACCACCACGATGGACCACCAGCAAAGTAAACACCCAGAAGCCAAAGGTCAAAACTTATCTTCTACAATGGTGCAAAGGATAAAACTACACAACAGACTTTCACAAAATAAGATGAATAGAACTCCACCACACTTCCCAATTCTCTCAATAAATGTCAATGGACTGAATTCACCACTGAAGAGGCACAGGCTGGCTGATTGGATAAAAAAGCACAAGCAATCCATATACTGTCTTCAGGGGACATACCTAGCTATGAAGGACAAATCAAGACTCAGGGTTAAGGGATGGAAAACTATTTCAAGCAAATAGAACTCAGAAGAAAGGAGGGGTTGCAATTTTATTTTCAGATACAAGTGGATTTAAAGCAACTAAAGTTAAGAAAGACAAAGATGGGCACTTTATTCTGGTTAAAGGAGCAATACCACAATAAGAAATTTCAATTTTAAATATTTATGCACCCAACTTAAATGCTCCCAGATTTAGAAAACAGACCTTGATGGGTCTGAGCAATATGATATCCTGTGACACCATAATAATTGGGGATTTTAACATCCCTCTGACAGAACTGGACAGATTCTCTAAACAGAACTAAACAAAGATACAAAGGACTTAAATGTGATCCCAGAACAAATGGATTAATAGACATATACAGGACACACCATCCCAAAGCTAAGGAATGTGCATTTTTCTTGTCAGCCCATGGCATGTACTGCAAAATTAATCACATCCTAGTATATAAATCAAAACTCGGAAAACTTAAAAGAATAGAAATTATACTTTGTATCTTCTCAGACCACAAAGTGATAAAGGTGGAACTCAATTCCAACAAAAATGTTCATCCCCCACACAAAGATTTAGAAATTAAACAATCTTATGCTGAATGATAGTTGGGTTCAGGAAAAGATAAAAGAGGAAATCATTAAATTCCTCAGACATAACAACAGTAACGATACAAGTTACCAAAATCTGTGGGATACAGCAAAAGCAGTCTTAAGAGGGAAATTTATCTCATTACATACCTACTTTTGAAAAACAGAAAGAGAGGACATCAAAAACTCATGAACCATCTTATGGAATTGGAAAAAGAAGAACAATCTAATCTCAAACCCACAGAAGAAAAGAAATAACCAAAGTTAAATCAGACATTAATGAAATTGAAAACAAAAGAATCATCAGAAAATTAATAAAACAAAAAGTTGGTTTTTCAAAAAAATTAAGGAAATTGATAAACATTTGACCAGATTAATTAGAAACAGAAAAGTAAACTCTCTAATAACCTCAATCAGAAACAATAAAGGGGAAATAACAACAGTTGCCACAGAGATATAAGAGATCATCTCTGAGTACTACAAGAAACTCTATGCCCAGAAATTTGACAATGTGGAGGAAATGGATCAATACATGGAATTGCATCCACTCCCTAGACTTAATCAAGAAGAAATAGATCTCTCAAACAGACCGACTTCAAGAACTGAGATAAAAGAAACAATAAAAAATGTCCCAACAACAACAACAACAGAACAACAAGCCCTGGTGCAGATGGCTTCACACCAGAATTCTATCAAACCTTCAAAGAAGCGCTATACCTGTACTGCAGAAATTATTCCAAAAAATTGAGAAAGAAGGAATCTTCCTTAACATGTTGTACAAAGCAAACATTACCCTGATACCAAAACCAAGAAAAGACCCAACTAAAAAGGAAAATTTCAGACCAATTTCACTAATGAATATAGATGCAAAAATTCTCAGTAAAATCCTAACCAATCAATTAAAGCTGCACATTAAAAAAAATCATTCATCATGATCAAGTAGGTTTCATCCCAGGGATGCAAGTCTGGTTTAACATACACAAGCCTATAAATGTAATTCACCACGTCAACAGAAGCAAATACAAAGACCACATGGTCCACTCAATAGATGTGTAAAATGCATTAGATAAAATTCAACATCCTTTTCTAATTAGAACACTTAAGAATTTAGGCATAGGTGGCACATGTCTGAATCTGATTGAAGCCATCTATGACAAACCCACAGCTAATATTATACTGAATGGAGTAAAACTGAAAGCTTTTCCACTTAGAACTGGAACCAGACAAGGTTGTCCTCTATCGCCACTATTGCTCAACATAGTGCTGGAAGTTCTAGGCAATACAATCAGACAAGACAAGGAAATAAAGAGCATCCAAATGGGGGCAGAGGAGGTCAAATTCTTGCTCTTTGCTGATGATATGATCTTATAGTTAGAGAACCCCAAAGACTCAGGATATAAAATCAACGTCCACAAATCAGTAGCCTTTGTATATGCCAGTAACAGCCACAGTGAGAAGCTAATCAAGGACACCGTTCCTTTCACGGTAGTTTAAAAAAAAAAAGATATACCTAGGAATATACCTAACAAAAGAGGTGTAGGACCTCTACAAAGAAAATTATAAAACCCTAAGAAAAGAAAAAGCACAAGATATTAACAAATGAAGATCATACCATGCTCTTGGCGGGAAGAATCAACATTGTGAAAATGTCTATATTACCCAAATCAATCTACAGATTTAATGCAATCCCCATTAAAATACCATCATCATACTTTCAAGATTTGGGAAAAAATTCTTCATTTTGTATGGAACCAGAAGAAACTCCACATAGCCAAGGCAATTCTTAGTAATAAAAACAAAGCTAAGGGTGTCACCCTATTAGATTTTCAGCTACTCTATAAGGCCACAATGTTCAAAGCAGCATGTTATTGGCACAAAAATAGAGACACTGACATTTGGGACCATATAGAAAACCATGAGATGAAACTAACCTCTTATAGCCACCTGACCTTTGATAAACCAAACAAGAACATAAACTGGGGGAAAGAGTCTCTGTTCAATAAATTGTGTTGGGAGAACTAGATAACCACATGTAACAGACTGAAATTGGACCTGCACCTATTACCACTTGCAAAAGTTGATTCAAGATGGATAAAATATCTAAATCAAAGGCATGAAACAATAAAAATCCTCAAGGAAAGTGTGGGGAAAACACTTCAAGATACTGGCCTGGGAAAGGATTTTAAGAAGACTTCTGGGAGGCGCCTGTGGCTCAGTGAGTAAGGTGCCGGCCCCATATACCAAGGGTGGCGGGTTCAAACCCAGCCCTGGCCAAACTGCAACAAAAAATAGCTGGGCGTTGTGGTGGGTGCCTGTAGTCCCAGCTACTTGGGAGGCTGAGGCAGAAGAATTGCCTAAGCCCAGGAGTTGGCGGTTGCTGGAGCAATTCCACTGCACTCTACCAAGGGCGAAAAAGTGAGACTCTGTCTCTACAAAAAAAAAAAAAAAAAGAAGAAGAAGAAGACTTCTGTGGCAATTGCAACAATAAAAATAAACAAATGGGACTTGATTAAACTGCAAAGCTTTTGTGCAACTCAGGAAACAACAACCAAAGCAAATAGATGACCATCAGAATGTGAAAAGATACCTGTATATTTTGAATCAGACAAAAGCTTGATAACTAGGATCTATAGAGAACTCAAATTAATCAACACAAAAAGATCCAACAGTCCCATAGGATAATCTCAACAATCCCAATTCATAGAGACATGAATAGAACCTTCTCTAATAAAGAAAGATGAATGGCTAAAAACATATGAAAAAGTGCTCATTGTCACTAATTATCAGAGATATGCAAACTGAAACTACCTTGAGATATCACGTAACCCCAGTGAGAATGGCCCTCATCACAAAGTCTCAAAACTGCAGAAGCTGGTGTGGATGTGGAGAGAAGGGAACACCTTTATATTACTGGTGGGACTGCAAGCTAGTACAACCCTTTTGGAAGGAAATATGGAGAATCCTCAAAGAACTCATGCTAGACCTCCCATTTGATCCTGCAATCCCATTACTAGGCATCTATCTACCCAGAAGAAAAAAATATCCTTTTATCATAAGGACATTTGCACTACACTGTTATCGTAGCTCAACCCACAATTACCAAAATGTGGAAACAGCCTAAATGCTCACCAACCCAGGAATGGATTAATAAGCTGTGTATATGTATACCATGGAATACTATTCAGCTAATAAAAAGATGGAGACTTTATATCTTTTGTATCAACCTGGATGGAGGTAGAACACATTCTTCTTAGTAAAGCATAGTAAGAATGGAGAAGCAAGAATCCAATGTACTCTATTTTAATATGAAGGCAGTAGATGAGCTAATACAAGGGGAGTGGGTAGGAGAATGAGTAAGTGGGGTGAGAGGAGGAGCAAGGGGCTGGGGGGTCACGGTATATTGTACACTTCTTGGGGGCAGGACACAATTATAAGAGGGACTTTATCTAACAAATGCAGTCAGT
>NW_003852423.1:5442554-5509008 GCF_000181295.1 Otolemur garnettii | reverse complement strand
GTGTCACAGCTCACAGAAACCTCAAACTCTTGGGCTTAAGTGATTCTCTTGCCTCAGCCTCCCAAGTAGCTGGGACTATAGGTGCCTGCCACAATACCCAGCTGTTTTTTGATTGTAGTTGTCATTGTTGCTTGGCAGGCCTGAGCTGGATTTGAACCCACTAGCTCTGGTGTATGTGGCTGGCGCCCTAGCCACTGAGCCATAGGCACTGAGCCATGGATTTCTTTTTCTCATTGATTTGTAAGCATTCTCTGTTGAGCCAAATTTTAGGTAAATTTAGTGTAAGATAATATATATGTAAAAATGTTCAGTAAGTCCTTGCAGGTGCAGGATGAGGTACCCAAGGAAAAGAAAACAAATGAGTAAATGCAGATGATTGAATCATTGCTCAAGGAGGCCAAGAAGGGTTGAGGGTGACCTGGAAAAACACGTCCTTATTTGACCCTCACCAACCACACTTCCTTTTACTATCCAATTTAGCATGTTGTGCTTGACTGCAGGAAATCCAATCTTTTTTGAGTTTTCCTTTCCAAGTATATTCAATTAGCTCCGGGGGTGCTGATTCATGTCCAAGTGTCTGTCCTTCTAGCTATTATTTTCTTTCTTAGCAAACCCAAGACTCAGTGTGTCCTTTTGGGGCTAAAGGACTCCACAGAGCTGCTCTGGTGCCATCACTTCAGAATGTGCTGCTGAGTCAGTGTTGACCGAGATGCCTGGTACACTGAACAGTCTGAAGACATGACCTGATCAGGCCACGCTCCTGTTGCCCAGTGACCATTCATGCTGTGGCTACTATTGCTGAAGCGGACCTCAGGGTTGCTGTTAAATAGGGCAAGCCAAATAGCTCTGGCTCAGGCTGGGCCATATGCTCTAATTATCGCCACCAGGGATGTTGCAAATCCCAGCTTAGGCTGTGGTCATTCCTCATGGTGTGAAAGAGGGATATACAATTGTAGTCCAATGGGATCACCAAACATGGCCCCCCTTACCACCTTCAGACTCTTATGATTCACACAGGCACTTCCCTGGACCCTCAGCCTGCCTTTAGGATAGCTCTGTTGAGTGCATTACCTCTTTATTATTTGAACTACCTTAGTACCTTTTAAAAGCAAGGGTTAGCAGGGGCACTGATGGACCCATATTTGAGGTTCACTTTTCTTAGCTTTTCTCTGAGCCTATCTTTTCTCATCTGTATAGTAAATGATCTCCCAGGGATCTTGGTGCATTTTCCTGTTGCCTAATTTGGGTTAGGCCACCTAAGTCCATCAAATGAATTTTATTCATTTGAACTTGATAGAGAGAGAGACCAATTATCACTTCTATTCCCCACTAAGAGTATCTTCATGTGTTGAAGGTTCTGACTAATATACCCTAATGCCCAGCAGCATCTAAGTTTCCGATGACAGTGGATGGATATGTTGGGTGTGGAAGAAATTGTCTGGTACTATTAAAATATTCTGTTGGCTCGGCACCTGTGGTTCAAGTGGCTAGGGTGCCAGCCACATACACTAGAGGTGGCAGATTTAAGCCCAGCCCGGGCCTGCCAAATAGCAATGACAACTACAGCCAAAAAATAGCCAGGCGTTGTGGTGGGCACCTGTAGTCTGAGGCAGGAGGTCTGGCAGTCTGGCAGGAGTCTGAGGCAGGAGGCAGGCAGTCTGAGGCTGAGGCAGGAGAATCACTTAAGCCCAAAGAGTTTCAGTTTCCTGTGAGCTGCGATGCTACAGCACTTTACTGAGAGCAACATAGTAAGACTCTGTCTCAAAAGAAAAGAAAACATAAAATAAAATATTCCATTGCATCACAAAAGTACCTGCTCTCACTCTCTTCACCAGGCAGAGATAAGTTGGAAGTGTGGAATCTCCAGCAGAGATGGATTTTCTATGACATTAAGTTATTTCTTGCCCCAGCTCAGTAATAGGGATACAAGTTAGCAAACTATTTTTCTTCCTTCTATTAACTTTGTAATTTGCCCTTACAATGTGTTCATGAGCTCATATATTTTTGTAAAATTTTCAAAAGCAAGATATGTTATATTCTTTGCCTTAGTTCTCTCCCCTAAATTATATAAACTTTAGACTCCACAAACCTGGATCCATCCCTGATTCCTAGAAAAACATTATGAAAAGTTTTTTTGTTGTTTTAACTAAAAGGCAAGGCGGCATAATAAGTTCCAGCCCTGCTTCCACTTCTTACTAGCTGTGTAACGCAAGGCATGTCACTTAACCTCTCTGAACCCGAGGTTCCCTAGCTAGAAACTGGAGATAATAATGTATATTGTGGGAATCCAGTACCTAGTATGCTGCTTGGTACTAGAGGTAAGTTATAAAAAAAAATTATGTGTCTGTTAAGCGTAAAAACATCTCTTGGTGGGATGGAAACTTATTTCCCAAGTTTCTTACCTATGTTGGAAGAAAATTTGTTTTTGTTGTTGTTGCAGTTTGGCCAGGGCCAGGTTTGAACCCGCCAACCTCAGTATATGGGGCCGGCGCCCTACCCACTAAACTACAGGCACCACCCAGTTTCTTATATACGTATCTCTTTATTCTCACACCCTACCTAGTCCTGATCAAGCAGAGCCTAGAACACGAAGGAAGAAGGAGCCAGAAGATCTGGGCTTGGCTCTAAACTCTTCGCTGAGTAATTCACTTCCCTTGCACTATTTTCTTTTTGCTCATCTCAAATATGAGGATTTTCTAGGTGATTAGATTGCCTAGCTTTTGCTAACATTACATTTAAAACAATTCATATGTAGGCAAGAAGGCTGGAAAATGTTTGTCACAACCATGCACTTCTGATCTGAATCTCAAAGAGAAAGTCTGACATTTGAAAGTATGATCTGAAGGGTCAACATTCTTTCTGAGGGCCAAGGTGACTGTCTTCAGCCCATGTGCCTGTATGTTAATTCAAGTGGGCAATACCAGGAATGTAATGGCTCTTTATCTTTCCAATTAAAGTGCCAAATATTTTTCTTCCAAATTATTCTCATTCCTAAGTTGAAAACAAAGTATAATTCAGTCACATCCTCCGTTTAAAAGATGTGAATTTTATACATAGGTGCCTTAATGAAGAAGACTTGGGAATGAAGGGTAATACCGTATTTCAAGTACACTCACGGAAGTATTTGGAACAGAGAGGAAACTCAAGGAAGTTAATACATTCCTTATAATTGCTTACTTAATTGGTTGTTTGCTGGTGGGCCACACACTAATTCACTGTAACCGTAACTTATAATTGACATGCTATTTTAGTTAAAGAAGACAGCATGACTGTGAATCCTTCTATGAAAGGATTTCAGTCCAAGTTTTTAGCTCTGCCTGAGATTTGCTAGACTGTACGTGTTGACTCTGGATCTCTCAAGTACTTAAAATAGGAACAGAATATCCTGCAGCCATTTTGATTCAAGCATATAAATATTTATGCAAAGCTCTGAGCTAGGCAAGGTGCTGTAATTGATTGCAAATGAAATATTTTCTTGTTACACAAGTTAGCAAACTGTTTGGATCCCTTCTATTCACTTTGCTGTTCAAAGTCATTTGTTAGTAACTTAAAAAGAATGAGTATCTATTGCCATCAACTACCCAGCAAAGCAGACATTTAAATGTCAGTTATATCAAATAGCTAAGTGAGAGGGAATTTGGATGCAGAGGATACAATTCCTACTCTGGAGTAGTTTCCAAAGTTGATGCCAGAAACCCAGTTGAGTGAATCGGGCAGTGCTCTTTCTCTAAGAGGGAAACAGCACCTAAGGCAGACCAAAAATAGTGGCCGGAGTAACCGAACAGATACCAGAGGGTGAGTGCACACTGTGCACTAAGTACTGTGATGAACAATACACATTAGTTATCTCATTTAATGAGAATGATGAAATATGATGTAGAGAATACTACTGTCCTTATTTTACTGACAATGAAAGTGAGGTTTTGATGGATTAAGAAATTTGCCTTAGGATACAGAAATATGAAGTGCAAGCAGTCTGACCCCAGAAGCCCACACTGGTACCCCATCACACTGACCCTGAATAGAGAGCTTGGTATGTCTCCAATATTATTAGGCACCATCCACTGAGCAAGTCTGGGTCCCTCAGTCTAATTGGACCTTATGTGACCACCCTATTGTGTGACTTCTCTGGTCTCCCTACAGCCATCCCTCCCTGCCTATGCTCCTAGCACTGACTTGAGTTCACAGTGTGACTTCTTTTGCCTGCCCCTAGGTGAGAAGTCAGGACCCCAGCTCAGCTCTCAGCTCCTGCCTACTTTGTGGCTACCCTTGCCTGCTTAATCCAATGTTGATCCAGGCCATTCAGTCAACAGTCTTATTTATTTAGTCTTACTCTGCTGTCCAGGCTAGAGTGGTGTGGGTTCAAGTGAGCCTCCTGCCTCAGTCTCCCAAGTAGCTGAGACTACAGGGGTGTACCATGATGCCTGGATAATTTTTCTATTTTTTAAGTAGAGACAGGGTCTCCCTCTTGCTTAGGCCGGTCTCAAACTCCTGAACTCAAACAATCCTCCTGCCTCAGCCTCCCAGACTGCTAGGATTATAGGTGTGAGCCTCTATGCCTACCCAACAATTATTATATAATATCTGCTATGTACTGAGTGATAAGCAAGACGTTTGGAATGGGTGGGAGGAATGTGGGGGAAAATGTCATATAAATAAAAATACGATGAGAGATTTAGTATGGGTATATCCAAAGCAATGAGGAACCTGGGGCCTTGGAGAAAGTCTTTGCTTAAAGATCTTTGTTTTGAAGGATGATTAGCGGTTTTCCTGGAAGAAACTATAGTCCATATCCCTGGGTTCATGCCTCTCATTCTCTGGACCAACCCAAGCAGTTAAGGATGTGAAACATAGAAATCTTAGACCCTTTAATCTTTCTCACAAGCCTTCTTGGCAAGTTTTCTCTCACTTAGGGACCCAGGTCACTGAAGGGCTAAGTAAGAGTGAAAAACCTTCAGCTTCTCCCCATGCAAGATAGAGATTTCAGAGTGTTAATTTATAAGTTGGAGGGGGTTGAGTGACTGGCATTAACCACAGGAGTCATGCTAGTAGGCCCCATTAACCTTAATTTTGTTTATTAGAGACAGGATCTCACTCTGCCACTCAGGCTGGAGGGCAGTAATGTGACAGCTCACTGCAGCCTCTAACTCCTGGGCTCAGGTGCTCAAGTGCCCCAGCCTTCTGAGTAACCTATAGGCATGTGTGTGTGTATGACTATGCCCAGCTAATCTTTTTATAAAATACTTGTAGGATGAGATCTTGCTATGTTGCCCAGACTGGTCTTGAATTCCTGGCCTCAAGGGATCCTCTTGCCTCAGCCTCCCATAGTGTTGGGATTATATGTGTGAACCACCATGCTCATAATTTATACATCCCACCACCCACTTTTCCACTTCCTCATCCCTCCATTTCCCTGTGTCAAGGAGATGATGACTCTGAGGGACTTAAGACCAACCCAGTTCTTTGGTAAGTGATAGCCTTGATCAAGAGAAATCTGTCTCTAGTCTCTGCATCAACTTCTGCCATTCCATGCCTAGGGATGTTTGGAACAGACAGAGAGGCTCCCATCTACCAACTTTTTCTCCCACATGCTTAGAGAACAAGGCTGTGAGTCTTTTAGCTTGCTTTTCAAGTGATGAATAAGTGAGCTGTGCATACAGTTTACAATTAGCCTTAACATTAGCCCGTCTGTTAGCTAAAGGCAGATGTACTTGATATACATATATATAACCTGCTTTCTCCTTCTTCCTTATTTTTCACCACTTTCTGGTCTCTGGCTTTTCCTGTCAATGCGCCAGCCAGTTGAGCTATCATCATCAAGCCTCCTAACCCACAGTGCTATTTTGACTTCTGGGTCTTGGGATCTGCTGTTTGCTTGGCTGGCTAGCTCTACGTGTTCATAATCAGGTCTAATCTCAGATATTTCCTCTTTCAGGAAGTCTTCCTTGGTTTTACCTCCAACAAACTCTGAGTTATTTGTCTTTCTTCTGTGCTTCCCTATCTGAACACTTAATTGGCGTTTTCCTTGTCTGTTCAGACATCAGTCTTTCTCCCGGTTTAGCTGTAATTTGAAGACCTAGTATGGTGCCTGGCACAGACTAGATGCTCGAAGGAGTGAATTAATTTGTTAATCTTGTTTTACTTCATAGGTCAAGTTGGCTGGAGGAAGCATGTACTTTTTCTAAATTTATTCCCAATGAGGGTCAATATCTTGTTCAAATCTTCTGAAGCGTCCATCTGCCATCCCTCTGCCCCCTCCCCACCTTTTTAAGAACAATTGAGTTCTCCTGAATTTATCCAGAATTTATTGTTATCCCTCCTCATTGTTCTCCCTTTCTCCTGCCAACACACATCAGAATGAGCCTGTTCAGTCCTGGAAATTCTGCTCAGCCCCTCTCCTTTCTCACTAGGTATGTGCAGACCAGACAGTCTAAATAATTCCTTACAGCTTTTCTAGACATACTTTCTGCCCTCTTCCCCTCCACAGTTCCACCTACCTTCACCAATCTCCAGACTCCATAAATGTTTCCAACAGCAGATAAAACAATGAATTTCTGAATCCCCAAATAGGTTCAGCACAATTCCCAAGTATTTCATTGCTGTACCAACATTCAAGATCTGTTGGGAAAGGGCTCATAATTGTGAAAAATGGCTCAAAAAGACATCCTTTGCGCAAAAGATGGCAGAACACAATGAAAATACACAGAAAAACTGGAAACCAAATTGCTGACATTAGTTATATTTAGGGATAAGAAATATTTGGACAGAAATAGAAAGGCAAAAATATTTCTATAACCTCTCCACAGGGGCTCTTCTTATTTTAAGTTTTACCATCTATTCTAGGAAAATAAGGCATAGCAAAAAAAGGAAGTTACAAGTATTATAAAGTTCTTTTAGAAAAAGCCCCTTGGCCCATTTTTGTTGGCACAGAGCTTTGGGATTTTGTTATGTTAAGATTTTGGTATTTTATTTTACTGAGGCAAAGTCTCACTATGTTGCCCTTGGTAGAGTGCTATGGCATCACAGCTCACAGAAACCTCAAACTCCTGGACTTAGCAATTCCCTTGCCTCAGCTTCCCAAGTAGCGGGGACTACAGGGGCCTGCCACAATGTCCAGCTATTTTGTTGTTGTTGTTGCAGTTGTCACTGTTGTTTTAGCTAGCCCAGGCCAGGTTCAAACCCACCAGCCTGGGTGTATGTGGCTGGTGCCCTACCTATTGAGCCTTGGGTACCGCCAAGATAATGGTATTTTATTATAATAAGATTGGTTAGACTGATGTCCCTAGAAAGGCCAATCAAAGTCATTTGTTGTATCTGTTTGCTGTGTCTATCCTTCATGGTGCCAGACAGCTGACGAAGGTCAGAAAGGATGGCCCAGGGCACTGCTGTGAACAAAAATCTCTCTCTCTTTCTCTCTCTTGGCCCCAACCATGAAGGCACCAAAATGGTCAAGAAAGCAGTTATCTGGGGTAAATGTTAGGATGGCTCCCTCCTTTCTGCAGGTAGACTAGGAGGTAAGAAGGAAGAGATATGAGTCAAGTACCTGTGAATTTGATTGTCTTTATGGATTGAAGGCAAGTAGGTATCTCCAACAATGCCTGGCACAGTACAGAGCTTTAAAAGCAAAATCCTTGAACAAAGTTGCCTGTTACAATGTGTCATGGCTTTATTTAAATCATTAGAGAGGGAACTGGGAGTTAGACAAAGGAATTGGTTTTCTCCGGTGCTTACATACCTATGCATACGAATGTGTGCAGTCAGCAAAAGAAAGCATTGTTATTGAGATACAAAACTGGCTAACATCTCCAAGGCAAAAAAACATAGCATCTTTGGGTTTAATGTCTCTAAAGGGTATAAAACATACCACCTGATCAAATCTTCAGGGTAACCTGTGGCGCCACTGCCCCCTTTATCAGCTGTTAGTCAATGCAAATATGCTTTGGAAACAAAGTATCACTGTCCATTGGAATAAGATGGGGGTAAACTGGGACTGTAAGGCTCGACTCTGTTTCCCGTCTGGGGAGCCTCCCAGTACTAACATTGGAAGTTTTCCAAATTTATCTTTGCAAGGGAGCCAGTATTTTCTTATATCTCAATTGCTAGAATTGTGTACAAAGTAGGAATAAATAGGTTCTAGGAGTTATGTCTAGGGATTCACCCATGACTTTCAGTATTTAGAATGTGTGAAATCTGTTTCCCCCCACTGAGTTCTATTTAGGCAGAATGACCATTCTTTTCCTAGCTGCCTTCACAACTGATGCTGCTTTTCTTAAATGCAGGAATCAGAGAACTTTGCAAAGCCAGGACCAAGAGAAATTATGTTGGCAGGGATTTTCCCCTCTGCTTACCTTTGTGTCCCTCATTCTAACATAGAACCTGGCGCATGGTAGGCATTCAGTAAATGAAGTGAGCACATACGAATGTAACTAAACTATAAACACTGCTTGCAGATGAAATTTACCTAGGAAGCTTGTGAATTGCTTATTCAGATTTCATTATCCTTTTAAAAAGTAGCGTAATGCGGTATTGTATAACTTTGCCTTTATGTTTTTCACTATGCATCATCTTTCTCTGTTCTCCTGAATTTGTGTGGATAAATTCCCCAAATTTATCTCTTGTAGATACTTTGAAAGCAGTGGTACTTTAAATGTATTGCCAAATCGGGATGGTTTGTGATTTTTAAAGGGTGATTTCTCTTCTTTGGGGCAGTATTAACTTTTCAGTTATCAGAAATGAATGCAGCACTTCATTACTTTGCATTCGCTGTTATCTACTTTCTTCAGACTGTGGAGAAGAAGCCATTAAACTGATATACACATACCGGTACAATAGTCTTAGTTGATGGACACTTTAGTGTTCTTGCAGAATGTGTAAAAGCATTCAAGTTGGGCCAGGTGTGGTGGCTCACACCTGGAATCCTAGCACTCTAGGAGGCCAGGAGGAGGATTGCTTTAGGTCAAGAGTTCAAGAACAGCCTGAGGTGGCTTGGCACCTGTAGCTCAGTGCCTAGGGCACCAGCCACATACACCAAAGCTAGCGGGTTCTAACCAGCCTGGACCTGCCAGACAATGACAACTACAACCGTAAAATAGCCAGGTGTTTTGGTGGGTGCCTGTAATCCCAGCTACTTCGGAGGCTGAGGCAAGAGAATCACTTAAGCCCAAGAGTTGGAGGTTGCTGTGAGCTGTGACGCCACAGCACTCTACGGAGGGCGACATAGTGAAACTCTGTCTCAAAAAAATAAAAAAAAAAGAGATCAGCCTGAGGAAGAGTGAGACCCTGTCTCTACCAAAAAATAATTTTGAAAGAGCATTTAGGGTCAAGATGGTAGCAGCTGGAGGGTACCTCAATAGGGTTTTGATACATCATCAAACACATTGTTTTTCCAAGATGGTTTGTCAGGTATCTCTTTATCCTTGTTCTGTCAACATGCTGGGGCCCAACAGACATTTTGCTGCTGCTACAAAGCCCACAAAGAGAACAAAAAAAGGTGCTAAAGACAAAGCATATGACAAAAAAAAGATGACATAGAAAAAATAAAGTCCTACTCTTACATGGAAGGTGAACCTGAAGATGACGTCTATTTAAAAGGTTTATACCCAAGGCAGATATATGACATGGAGAAAGCTATTCCCTTCCTTAAGAAATTTAAAATGCTTGACTGTGCTAATCAAAGGCAGGGTATTTATCTTGATCTGACACTGGATATGGCACTGGGAAAGAAGAAAAAAGTGGAACCATTTGCCAGTGTTGTTAGGTTACCATATCCATTCTCTTCAGAAATCAGTAAAGTTGCTGTATTTACAGGGAATACAGAAGAGGTTAAACTAGCGGAAGAAAATGGAGCTGCTTTTGCAGGAGGAGCTGATCTGATTCAGATTTTGGATGATGAAATTCATGTAGACTTTTATGTAGCTTCACCCAAGAAACTGAAAAAAAGATTTCCAAAGCTTAGTCAAAATTCCATTGGTTGTGACATCCCCAAAATGCTTGAACTAGTTCAATATGGACTTGAAATTAAGGTAGATGAAGAAAGGGAGAACTTTCTGAAGACCAAAATAGCAGTGTTGAATATGTCAAGTGACCAGATAATTGCCAATCTGCAAGCAGTTACTGATGAAGTTTGTAAGCACAGACCACTGAGTTTGGGTCCCTTTGGGGTAGGTGCCTTCCTTCCTTCTTCAACGAGTGAAGGTTTGTTACGAAAGATGGAGCCATGTTTGCCTAAAGAAGTAAAAACTGAAGAAAGTAACAAAGAAGCTGCCTAAATGTGTTGAATTGGGAAATTATTTTTAGTGGATGAGGAAGCAACAGACAAAATTATAAAACTGCACATTTTCTATGTTTGGTTTCTTGTTGTCTTATTATTTCTCAACCATCATACTTGAAAGCGAATTTTAACACTGAAAAATCTTACAACAATTTCAAGAATAAGAAAATGAAATTTTCCCTATGTCTTAAAAAAAATAGTATACTTTTTACCTGATAATCCTTGATGCAGTTTTAGAAAGAATCTTATTGTCATACAGTGGCATTTAACTATTTTGTGTGTGCATTTGTGTGTGTGTGGGGGGGGAGTATCTTAAGCATTTGTCTTTGAGAAACAATCTGATTGGTAGAGAGAAATTAATCCCAGGTCGCGGGAGCTCTGAGCTGAGGCACAACCAGTCTGCCCCTCTGCTCCGGGGCTGCCTTAGAATAAGCCTAAGAGGATGCCTGAGCCCTCTAACCGGGATTTGGCATATTTAATGCTGACAGGCAGCTTTTAGATCCAAAACTCTGGCATTAGTCATCATTCCCATATTCTAGGTGGGGCAGGATGCAATTTTGTGCTGACAAACACTGCAACTAAGGAGAGAAATAAAGCAAAGTCTTTAAAATCATGTGACACTTGATTCCCATAAATAAAGAGAAAATTCCTACAGTGGAAGTAGTTGTTTTTCCTATGTTAGAGAAAGGTCCAGGGGATCATAAGCCACAGTTCCACTGTCCTGGGAGACCACTAATTTCTCTGTCCCTGCCAAATGGGAAGTTGAAATAAATATTTTCCTTCTCCCAGCAAACTGGGAATTCAGTTGGAAGGCAGAGGAATGGAGTTTGTTAGAGACAGAAAGCTTGATTTTTCTTGTTCTTGGGTCCATGTCTTGTTATTGTGTCTCTAAAGAGATTTCCCCAACTCCTTGGGGTTTCCTACCCTCTCCTCTTATCTGGTTACAGGTAAGTAAGTATACATGCAGGATTTGAGTAAGAAAACAATTTAGAGCTAATGTATAAGTCGTTTGTTTTATAGCCCTCCCCTAAACCCTTTCTCTTTGCATTTAAAAAATCTTGGTGTTTTTGTTTTTTAAACATAAGTCTGTATTTATTTATTTATTTTTCTTTTAAAAAATAAGTCTAGCAGACACAGAGTAAAAAGTCTGAGCAGCCAGTGAAATCTCAGACTATAAGAAGAGCAGGGCATAGCGACTTAATATGCTTGGGAAAATCAACAGGAACTCAAGACTTTTAGGCATATTTTCTGGCTCTGTGACTTCTGCGATGGCCCAGCAGCAGCGGCACTTAGCACCAACTCTCATGCATACTTGTAATGCTCCAATTTAGGTCTTGATATTTTTCTCCACTAGAAGGAGCCTGAACTCCACGGACCATAGGAGTTTCTAATGCTTAAAACTGAGAAGAAAAAAAGAAAAATCAAATGGGTCAGGACATATTTTTCTATCGCCAGAGCATAAGGATTCCTTAAAAAATATGTTAGAGTGAGTGCTGAAAGGATAGAGGAAACACATTAAAAGAGTTCTTGTTGGCTAAGTGTTGAAAAATGAAGAAGCAAATGGTTACTTGCATTATTTTAAATTCATAATGATATACTAAAAAAAATTAAAATAAAATAGAAGAAAAAAAGATAATCAGACAAAAGAATAGTGAAGACAAACAGATTCATGCAATTTTTACTTATTAATGAAAGTAACTAGCCAGTGAGACAGTGGGTAGTTTTAAAAAGTTAATTATACCTTGCTAAAGGATAATTTTTAAATAAGAGTATCATAGTCTATATGACTCTCCTGCAGGTATAAAATGAATTCATGTGACAGATTTTATGTAACTTTTTAATTAATGAAGGGACCAGCACTATGTTACTACTTTGTCAAAGGAGAATTTGAAGAATCCGGAATACAGACAATAAGAAATGCTGAGATAAATTTACAAATAAATGCAAAGTGAATCTATCCACAAGAAATCATAAGTGCTTTGCACTGTTATTCTGCATTTCTATGGACAGGAATCCTTTGCATTGTTATTACCATGACGAAGTTGTAAAATAGTTCGAAGATAATGAAGGCTGGAAAGGGGTGCTAAACAGGACAGCCAATACTTTTTTTTTTCTTTTTTGCCTATTTCAAAATCTTTTCTCATTTTTTCTGACAGTCTGTCTTAGATAGGAAAAAATAAACACAAGAAACATCAGAAGACACAGGAAACATCAGAAGACACAGGAAACATCATTTCTGTTCCAAGAAAGAGAAAAAGTGATCAATACTTGCAGTCCAATAAAAGAGCCAGGAGATTGGAGGTCTGATAGTCAATCAGCAGATATAATAACCAGGAAGGAAGATAATGTGTTCCAAGAAAACAAAGGAGCCAGATGTCCCAAAGACAACTGACTACATGGACTCACCACCTGGAGGAGAAATTCTGACATCTTTGCTGTGCAAAGCACCTGCATGGTTCAAGGAGCAGTAGCATTGGCAACCCTCAATCTCAGGCCCTGCTCCAGCTCTGCTAAACTAAATTATGTTTTAATAAGATTCTCAAGTGATTTACATGATCTAGATACTCTATTAATGATAACAAGAGGGATAGAAGTTGCCAATTGTACCTCAGGCCAGAGCATTATATCAGAGTGGTAAGACTAGTGGTTAGATACTGCCAGACACAGAAAATATGAAGGAATGTATGTATATAGAAATCATATATCAAACCCCCCCCCAAATCTATAGGAAAGAATTAATTGAAGGCAAAAAGTTTAAGTTATAATAAGGGTTTGATTTAATAACTATAGTTTGGAGTTGAATCATTTTGTTCTGTTTGTGATGAGGTTCCAAATCCAGCTGAGAAACAATCATTTAACCACTCAAATTTGCGGTGCTGGTAATCAACGTACTATTGGACGTGGGCTTTGTCTGTGTCATAAGTTGTTTAAAACATTTACAAGAACCTGATATGTTAACTCTGTGATTTTTGAGTAATTATTTAGAGAGTATAATTAAGTTATAATCAATGTTTGATTATCTGGGAAAATTATAAATTGCTAAATATGTGATTTGGTTTATCAGTTGCATGTATCAGTGTATGAATGTCTAGAATAATTGATCATTTAATATTTAAAGAAATGGCAATTGATTAACGTATCAGGCAAGTTTTTGCTGCAGTGTTGATGTATGAAAAGCAACTCCCAAATCACTTAGAGCATATTCATGGGCCTGCAGGTGGGCTGGGGAGACTTTTCTTCAGGATGTGAGTTGGGTTTAGGTGCATCTGTTCTGGGACCATTGGCTACCCAGGGCTTTTCTCATGGCAGAAGTGCAAAAGAGAACAATCGACATGTGGTTTCTCTTAATCCTTGGCTCAAAACTGACACACTCTCTTTTCTGTCCACGTTGTCTAAAGCAAGTCACACGTTCCAGCCCAACATCAGAGGGGTAGGGAAGAATGCTTTGCTGATGGTGAACCACGAAAAGGTAGAAAAGGGAGGAGGAATTATGCACAAGTAATATAATCTACCACTATTTTTTAGAGACAGAGTTTTACTTTGTTACCCTTGGTAGAGTGCTGTGACATCACAGCTCACAGCAACCTCCAGCTCTTGGGCTTAGGCGATTCTCTTGCCTCAGCCTCCCAAGTAGCTGAGACTATAGGTACCCCCCACAATGCCTAGCTATGTTTTTGTTGCAGTTTGGCTGGGCCTGGGTTTGAACCCGCCACCCTCATTATATGGGGCTGGTGCCCTACTCACTGAGCCACACGCACCGTCCATAATCTACCATTATTAATAAAATAAATCCATGAGATTGAAATACAGCAGAACCTCTGTAAGTTGACTACCCAAGGGACTGTAACAAACTGGTCAACATATAGAGGCGATCAACTAGGCCTATTGCACATTGAATATATGCGGTGCATGTCCAGTCTATAAAAATTAGGTCAACTTTAGGAAATGGTGAATGTAGGGAAGTGGTCAACTATGGAGGTTCTACTGTATTGGGTATTAAATCACAAATAGTGATCATTCTTTAAGCACAGAAGCCTCCCATAAATAAAAGACTTTATAGCAAATTTCCAAGTAGTGAAAGAATCTATTTTATTTTGATGGAGTTAGACGCAATGTGATGTGAACTTATTTATCTGAGTGTTTTTGTAGCAGGATTGCAAAATTACTCATGATACGGAAATTTAGAAGAGATTTGGTTTCTTTTGCTTTGTCTGTAGCTGATTTTGTCTTGTGACCTGGTAGGTAGGAGGAAAGAAACACAAAACCAAAGTCGATTTAATCTGGTTTAAAAGGTATTCTGATCCAGTCATTTAAACCACCTGTTATGGTAATTCTCAGGTTCTCAGACTTCTTACATTTTCCCTCATCCCTGTCCTCTTACCCGGAAGTATGTGGGTTAGGGGTATTTTGCATTCTTATGATATAGGGTGGGGAGAGGGGTCCTTGTGGTCTTGCCTTGGTTCTGGAGTGTACATTGGTTAATACCTATTAAGTTTCACCCAAGTTTTGGCTATGGACTTCAGTGACTATTGAAGTTGTCTATTTTTTTTCTTTTACCTGGTTTAGTCTAGGCCTAGTCACCCTTACTTGTTTGCTTGGCCACCTTCAGCTGTCTCTGGCTATAGATCCTTCCTGATCCCTCCTCCACCTTGTCCCCAGGAGGGCTGTCCCCCCAGAATACTTGTGCTGTGGGATAGTCTCCCCAAATTCCACAGCAGGTCACACAGCAGGCTTGGGGCTCTCAACTGTGCGGTAGGTTTTAGAGTGCGAATTATCCTAGCAGTCTGGGAGGCTGAGGTGGGAAAAGTGCTTGAAGCCAGAAGTTCAACAGCAGCCTGAGCAAGAGCAAGACCCTGTCTCTACAAAAAATAGAAAAATTAGCCAGATGTAGTGATGCATGCTTATACTCCCAGTTACTGGGGAGACTGAGGCAGGATAACTACTGGATCCCAGGAGTCTGAGGTTGCTGTGAGCTATGATGATGCCTCTGCACTCTAGCCCAGGCAACAGAGTGAGGCTCTGTCTCAAAAAAAAAAAAAAAAAAAGTGCAAATTAGGGTTGCCCTCGCCCTCTTTCTCTCTTACCTTAGCCCTCCAGTCTCCTAATTATGCCAGGAAATTTCATGTTGCAGTGAAACCATTTGGCATAGCTCCCTGGAATCCCATATGAGCAAAATGAGCTCCTTGGAGCACGAGTTTCTCAGCATCCACCTTTCCCTTCCTCTTTCCTCTTTGCCTCCATGTTATTTCCCAGACCACAAGAGGAAGATTTTCTTTCACTTTCCCTCTAACCCATCCTACTTCGACCACAGAGTAGGAAGCTCTTGGCTAAACGTCATAGACAAAAGAGGAAAATCTCTATGATTTGGATTGCCAAGTGTGGCTCCTAACATGTGGAGTGGGAGTCCAAGAGATTCAGGATATCTTCTCTCTCTCTCTTTTTTTTTTTTTTGGAGACAAGAGTCTCACTTTATAGCCCTCGGTAGAATGCTATGGTATCACAGCTCACAGCAACCTCAAATTCCTGGGCTTAAGTGATTCTCTTGCCTCAGCCTCCTGAGTAGCTGGGACTACAGGCACCTGCCATAATGCCCGGCTATTTTTGTTGTGGTGGTTGTTGTTGCAGTTGTCATTGTTGTTTGAGCTGGCCCGGCTGGGTTCGAACCCACCAGCCTCGGTGTATGTTGCTGGCGCCCTACCCACTGAGCTACGGGCACCACCCAGGAAATCTTTTCTTTCACCTTGAAGTTGTCTCATTGTCCAATCCTAGTTTACATGTCAAAAACGATTACCTCTTTCATTCCTAATCACTTTTCTTCCCGCCAAACACCTCAATGGATGCTTTGAAGAGAATGCTTTGAAGATCTCTTTGAAGAGAAAGTCATGACTAAGAAAAAATAAAAGAGAAAAGCATGTGAATTTTTCCAAATACTGCTGCTATTATACTGAAACTTTATAGGACTCAAGTTCAATAATAGTTCAGAAAATCGTATTTGTTTTTAACTTTAGATCAATCTCCTTCTTAGGCAACAAGGTGAAGAGTAATCTAGGACATTCATGGCAGCTATGGACTTTGTAAGTTTTTGCGTATTTGGGGAATTGTGGGGCAGTCCAAGAATAGAAAAGAGAAATAAATCTGTCATCTCCAAATTATTTATCTTTATAGGCAATAGGAATCCTTATCATGTTTATCACCTACCCTTAATCTCTGATCAAAAGAAGTCTCATTTTTATTGTCATACTTGCCTGCCCTTTCTCTGTGGGGAGGCCTTCAGATATACAACTTTAGGAGCATAAGCGGCTACTTTGGCATTCAGCTCTTCAGAAGGAAATAGCACCACTTCTCTTGCTTGGCAGTCATATGGAAAGATAGGAAATTAAGAGCCCTATTCTAATGAGAGCCATACTTCACAATATTAATGCTTCACTTGCTCATCAGAGCTTTCAAGAAATGCAGTCCACTTTATATACATGTATAGTCCATTCAGCTTGTAAAACCCTATCCAGAGTAGAGTTCCATAGAATATCCTGTAAGAGAGTTCAAACCAATCTTCAACCCCATCAGAAATTTAAAGAAAATCTGGGAGATGAGCTGATTTCTCCAATTAGGGGGAAGGTTATACCTACTGCTTCTATTGTCTTACTGTGCTGGCACTGGGGTTGGCAGAGATACCTTCATTAACAAAACACTTTGATAGCATCACGCTTTGTGCAGTGATACTCTGAGAGTTACAACACTTTTGATAAGAAGATATTATCTCCCTGGACCTTTAAGGCTTAGAAACATATTGATATAAACTTTGTGGGAAAATCCAGACTCTTAGATTCATTATCTAGTCAAGAGGAGAGCTGCAGAAATTTTAGAACCATTCTGGGCAAAGGGAGAAATAGCATTCTAGGGATTGCTAATGCATTACTCAGTTCAGTCTGCAATAGTAGCTCAACTGGCATGAGAACAAGGCCAGTGAGACTAAGGTGGTGTATTCAGACCTCCAGAGTGCCGTTATCTTGACTCCATTTGATGACCACATATGAGTATCCCAACCCCACTGAGCTACTCTTGATCACAAGGAGAGCAAATAAGTAGCAGGAGGGATGTCTCTCAGCTCAGGCCATATTGATCTCTTAGATGCTTTCTGGTCCTGTGCAACTGGGAGAACCTAATTGTCTCATTCTCTAAGGGTGTCAGCATTTTCCGTTTTTCCCTGCAAACCTTGTCAAATTCAATCACCACTCATAGTTCACCAAAGTTAAATATTTTCTTGTCTCTAAACAGTGGTCCCTACTGATCTTTGATCCTAGGCACCAAATTTGGATTAGATTCAAAGATGCCTAGGGCTGCCAAAAAAGCCTCAAGAAAATTTAATATTTTTAATAGGTGAGCATCTTAAACTTAGATCAGGAGGGTAGGTACCATTCCTGGAAAAGCCATTTAGAAAATCTTAGAGAAAAGACATAATTTTAATTTTATTCCAAAATACTTTGGGAACAGACTATTAAATGAACTTTTCCTACTATCTCAGTGTTTTTGCAGAGGCTACACAGGGCAAAAATGAGACAATAGGTATCAAGTATTCTCATATTCCTAAAGCAAAGACTAGGCTACCATGGGGCTGCCCCGTTCTGCAGGCATAGACCCCTCCCTCCTACCCTACCTTGGCTATCTCAGAGGATGAGAAGCATCCAAGTCTCAAGCATTTCCCCTCTATCCCTCCAGGAAAGAGGGATGCAGAGGGAGACTTCACCTACTTAAAGTTCGGCTGAAGCCAGTGAAATAGGCTTTCTTAGAGCCATATGGAGAACTTGATGTATGTTCCTGAGGTTGGAGGGACATGAAGACTGATATTTGACTCATACCTAGAAAGTTTGAAGTTGAGAGGTTGCATCTGGCTCTAACGGTAGACAGCACTTCAGAAGATCAAGAACACAGGCATATTTCCTTTGGGCTGAGGGTAGACCTGCAGATTAAACCTGGGCTTGGGTTTTGCTATTGTCTTAAAATGGGCCATGCTGCATAAGGTGGCCTCCTGACAAAAGTGAGGTGATCACGTCAGGAGGAAGTGTAGGTGTACCTTCAGCTGCAGCCTTGGGAGGCAGAGGCAGGGAATTGTGGAGCGGTAAGGGGTGGAGCTTCACCCAAGGTGAAGGGAAGAATACACATTTGGAAACCAGCACACTCGGGTCGTAACTGATCTGGCCAAGCAGGACCATTCCTGCTCTTACACCTCTCCTTCACCCTTGCTCCAAACCCATAAGGGGCTCTGACTGCAACCAGAGAGAAGGTACGTCCTATTGAGAGCTTAGGTGTTGGATATGATTAAGGTTTGGGGGATGCAGGTAAACAGCATTGTACTAGGAAAAGGAAAAGGAAAAGGAAAAGGAAAGAGAGTGAGCGAGGAACCAGCAAGTTAAAGAGAGGCCAGAATTATACAGGCCCAGTGAAAGTCCATATCTCAGCATGACCAAAGAGTCTTTTGAGAATATGATGCTTACTGTTACCTGAGTACGAACCCTTCCTGTTTGTCCCGAAATCTTTAGTAACATCTACTACCTGCAAGAATCTTAGATATGAGTGATATTGTTTTTAGTGTTGCAGAAACTGAAGAAAGTCTGAAATTTGTCATGAGAGGTAATGAAGGGTGAGTGAGAGGTAGCTCAAGAGAACACAGGAGACTCACACTGAAGGGACCCTGCAGTCTTAATTCACTAGAATTCTGGAGAGGCCTTCAAATTTCCATTGGCTATGGAAGCAGCAGGAGATCAGAGGGCCTGGGAACTCCTCCAGCCATAACTGGGGTTGCATGTGAAATGAGGGGTTTAAGCAAGATTATCTCTAAATTAGTAAGGGAGGGAGCAAGTGAAGGAATGAGAGAGAGAAAGGACAGAGGAGAGAAAGTGTCTGGAGAAGGGGCAGGGGAGGGAACTCATTTATTAAACCTGGGATGACAGTATTTCTTGGTTGCCTGGGTCAGTCTAAGTTTAGACAATAAATATAGTCAGTGAATTAAGCCCCTCCTCTGTGCCAGGATGTGCATAGTCAAAAGAGAGGTCAAGTAAGAGAACGTTTTTTGTGTATTTAATCCTTGCCACAAATGCTACCAGGTAAGTGTTGTTTTCCCTACTTGACAAATTTCAAAGGGAAGCTCAGAGATATTAAATGATTTGCTTAAGGTCACACTGAAGCAACAGTTAGCAGAAGAACCCAGATTTAAGTCTATACCTGTCTCCATCTAAAGCTCATCTTTTCCTCTTTTATCCTAATGTCTGAGTGAAGTTTTGGATGTAGGCCAACTTGTTAATGTGAGCCCACTTAAATTATATACTGCTTGTTTCTCCATAAATGCCCCTTTCAGAGAAAGCTTCAAGAACTCTCCTGACTTTGAACATTAATACTTTTAGTTTAAAATCTAATGGATTGTGTTTGAATTAATTAGGATGATTTTGGTTACAAGTAACAGAATACCTGATTCAATATGTCTTATATTTAAAAAAAAATCTAATGAATTATGACCACAGGGTCCCTTCAACGTGGGTCTCCTGTGCCCTCTATTCTATTACATAAACAGAAAATGCAGTGATGCTCTTAAGCTGTTGGTCAGCTAGACTGAAACTGTCTTGGCTTTCTTCTCCTGGGCACAAGATAGCTGCCACCATTCCAAACATAGCCTCAGCAATAATCTGATTATTCTGGCAGCAGAATCTGACAGCAGCAGACATTAAACCCTTAATCTAACAGCACCAGCTAAAGGAAGGGACTTTTTTTTTTCTAAGGACTCTCTCCTTTATCAGGGGAAAAAAAAAATATATATATATATATATATATTTTGTAACCGTCAGTAGATTTTGCCCTATAATTCACTCAGCCTCCATTGAGTCACACTCTCTGAGATCAATTCACTAGTAAAGGAAAATGAGAACACATGACTGGCTTAGCCTTAGGCCCATGATGATCCCTTCCCAGAGGCAGAATCCACCTTCCCTGAGCATATTGCAGCCTGATCCTTGAACAAATTGGGCATTCTAATAGCAATGGGGAAGAGAAGAACGACAGTTGCAGTCTCGGCGTCTGCTGCAGGAGTCTCTGCCAAAGGCATGTAACAGTGGAACTGCGCGGGCTGGGCCGTGCTGAGTCACTCTGCTGTGTTGGAAAAAATCCGCCTGGGGAACTAATTCCTCTGTCACCCTTGCCCCAGGGCTTCATGTGAAGAGTTGAATTAGAGTTTTTGACTTTTAACTTTTGAGAAATAACTGCTATTCTTTGGTACGTGGCATTTTAACATAAAACATACTATTGTTCTAGATTCTTTCTACTTTGCTTCAAATGGTTTTTGAAGAAAGAATAAAATATGTCATCTTTCACAGTACAGGAAAAGTGAGTGCCTCTCATTGAAGACAGCATACAAATGCAAAACCAAAAGATGGTAAGCACTCTCATCATCATGTTTTATACTCCTGGTGTAAGAGTAGCAGGGTTATATAATAATAATTGTAATGGTGATAATACAATTACACCACTTACTGATTGGTGCCAGTCACTGGGCTGAGAATATTTATACACATATCTACTTTGAATCCTCTTAATAATTATGTGAGATAGAGTTGACCATTCTCATATGTTTGGATGAGAAACTAAGAGGACTTGCTCCATTTTACACCGCTGGGAGCTGGACTGGGAATCCTGCGGACGCAGAGAGAGCTGAGTGATGGGGTATTCTGCTCTCATTAGCCTCCTGACCTCACCTGATACAGATGAAGAACCAAATGGGGAAGGCAAATGTAAGAGAGATGTTTTCTTGTGATTGAAGTAAATCACCGTAGGGGAGGAATTCAAAATTCATTTCTCAGAAGACAAATCTTGAGTTACAGTTTTAGAGAAGGATGATGGTCTTGTCAAGGCGGCCCGGGATTGCAGCTAGAGCTCTTGCTAGCTGCCTGACCTTGAGCAAGTTATTTCAGTTGTCCCTGCCTCAGTATGCTCATGTGTAAAATGGAAATAACAATAGTACCTGCTTCACAGAGGTACTGTGCGGATTAACTGAGTTAATGGATCTTCAAGTCAGATGGGCGTTGGTTTGAATCCTGACTCTGCTATTTACCAGCTGTGTTGTGCAATGGTTAGATGTAGGGGGTGCATGATGTGGCGTGGCAGTAGAGATAGGATCTGCATAGAAATGTCAAAAAGAATAAGGGACTGGAAGCTCTTTTTGGCAATTTAGTAAAGTTCTTTATTTTACTAAAACGTATATAGATTATACTGTACGTACATACTGTTAATCAATAAACAAATGACTCAAAATCTCCTGACCCAGGCCTAGTACAGCCTGGTGCCAAGGGGTCTGTTGCTTAGCCTTTAACTATTGTACTGAAATTATAAAAAGTTATTCTTAAACCTTATAATAAAAGCCTTTAACTATTCTTAGCCTTTAACTATCCTACTGAAATTATAAAAAGTTATTCTTAAATCTTATAAAACAAAACCCAAAAAGCCAAGCTCTCTGTGCTTAATATATAGCTTGTGTTAATAAGGTTTTTTTTTTTTTTTTTTAAAGTCTGGCCTATCTAATATTATGTCTGCAGCACCATCACTCCCCTGTCATCATTTCCTCCAATTTTGGTAGGTCTGATTGATTCCAAGAGCCTTACTGAATTCAGATTGATGCCGCTTTGAGTTAAGCAACTAAGACGCCTCTACTTCAAGGATTACTAGACCTCAATATAAGGTCTCAATATTTGGCCAAGGGATTGTCAAAAGTAGAACATTTAGATGATAAATAGGGGGGAACATATTAGAAAAAATGATAGCAAGTGTCCACTAGGTATTTTACCCTCTGAATTTCTCAGCAAAGGAATGTAGATATGTAAGTAGTAGCTCAATTGTGTGACTAGTTCATGTTTCTACTGCTGTTTATGATAACTTGAAGCAAAGGCCCTGCTGTTGGGGTGCATTGGGGCAATCCCTGAGAGTTCTGATTTTCTTCTTCCAAAGTAATCCCTCCTCCTGTCTTCCATAGGAATATAGAGTCTATGATTTCTTTGGGGCTCTGTTGTTTGCAGACGCTATAGAAGACAGAAATCTGACCAACAAATTCAGCCCATGGTATTAGCGGCCTCTATACCTACAATTTATAGAGACTTACCAAAAAGAACTGCAATTTACAAAATAAGATAAAGAAATACATTACTAAGAAGAGTTTAGGCTGGTAGAGGCTTTAGGGTAGGACGTGCACCCAAGGTCCCTCACAGCTCACATAGTCCTTTTTCTTAGTCTGAAGGTCCCACAAACCCTGGTGGGTTAGGCTTCAGTGTATACACTAAGTTACACCCTGAGCAGGGTAAGTGCATAATAGGACTTTAATGGGGACGCAAAGTTTAACTTCCTTTGTTTTTGTTGTCTTTATTTGGGACAAGGCTTTTTCCTTAGGCACATTTAATTGCATCAGCCCCAAATGATATCTTTTCACCTGAATAACACAAACAGTTATGCCTCTAACTTTTTCTTAGAATTACTTGTTTTTGGCTAGGTTAGGCCTGTTCAGTAGTGTTCACTAGGGAAAGCAGAAAGTTGTCATTTTGAGAAATTTTTTATAACAGACCCAAACACCAAACAACTACTGCCCTGAAAGTGTTCAGTCCATGCCCCAGTGTCCACCTCCCTTTGAGCTTTATAGAAAGGGCTTGTTAAGAGGTTCAGATGAGGACTTAATACAGGAATCGTGATTTGCTCGGCTGCCATTCTGTTTTCCGGGATGAAATGGCAACAACTTTAAAGGATAAGACTTTTTACAACTTAACTGACAAACCAAAAGCAATTTTTGTTTTTTTCACAAGGATCCAGAGGCCAGAACTCCTTACCAGGCTATTATTTCTTGGCAGCAGCTTGCCGGATGTGCCTGACAGCTCTTGACAGAAGCTATAATAGAATCGTCCTTCTTCTCTCTACCATCCTAGCAATCCACAGTCGATTTATAGTAGTTTCTGGGAAAGGCAATTCTCAGTCCTGAGTGATATCAAAATGAAAAGCACACCAACTGAAGTGTTTAATTTCATCAACCCAAGGATTAAATAAAAACGTCTTGTTCTCCTTTGGGCTCATAATAGCAAAATAGCCTTCTGTTAGAGGGAACTGATTTCATGAGCACTTACAAAATAAAACTTGAGTCATAGATTATGTGTCATTTAAAATTGTAACAGAGGAAAATATTTGAATGTAAACTTTTCTAATTCATTCCTTAAAGGCCAACGTGCGTTTAAACAAAGTGTAACAGATTGCAAAATATATCTTAATACCATAAAAGTTTATTTCTTGTTTTCCTTTCTAAATGAAGAGACTACTTTTTTTTTTGTTTATTTTTTGAGACAGAGTTTCATTCTCTTGCCCCAGCCTAGAGTGCTGTGGACTCAGCCTAACTCACAGCAACCTCAAACTCCGGGCTCAAGCCATCCTTCTGCCTCAGAGCTGGGACTACAGGCACCTGTCAGCTAATTTTTTTTTTTTTTTTTTAGTAGAGACGGTGATGCAGGTAGGGGGAGGTGTCTTGCTCTTCCTCAGGCTGATCTCCAACTCCTGAGCTCAAACAATCCTCTTATCTTGGCCTCCCCAAAGTGCTAGGATTACAGGGACGAGCCACTGAGCCTGGCCAATAGACCGCTTTTTGGAGCAGTTTTGGGTTTACAGAAAATCGAGTGGAAAGTGTAGTTCCCATATATCCCTGCTTCTCCACCCTCCCTTC
Source organism: Otolemur garnettii (assembly GCF_000181295.1). Taxonomy (NCBI): domain Eukaryota; kingdom Metazoa; phylum Chordata; class Mammalia; order Primates; family Galagidae; genus Otolemur; species Otolemur garnettii. The sequence goes on along the minus strand of NW_003852423.1, from coordinate 5,485,009 downwards.
CCTGCTCGCCACGATTTCTCTACTTTAAACATCTTGTTAGTGGAGTGCATGTGTTACAGGTGATCAGCCAGTGTGGATACATTGTTAGTAACTGAAGTCTGTACATTAAAATTCACTCTTTGTGTTATACACTCCCTATGGGTTTTAATAAATGTCTCAGGACACGCACCCACTATTACTGTCTCATACAGAAAGTTTCGCTGCAATAAAAAACCCCTCAGAGGGTGGCGCCTGTGGCTCAAAGGAGTAGGGCACTGGCCCCATATGCTGGAGGCGGTGGGTTCAAACCAAGCCCTGGCCAAAAACTGCCAAAAAAAAAAAACAAAAAAAAAACCCAACCCTCAGATGCCATCTATTCATCCTTCCCTTTCCTCAGGACCCTGGAAACTACTGACCTGTTTCTGTCTTTATAGTTTTATCTTTTCCAGAATGTGATATAGTCGGAATTATACAGCTGTAGCCGTTAGAGCCTGGAGTCCTTCACTTAACAATATGCCCTGAAAATTTATCCACGTTTTTAAGTGATTTGATAGTTTTTTTTTAAATGTATGAATAATATTTCAGTGTATGGATATACCCTACTTTGTATATTCATTCACCTATTGAAGGGCATTTTGTTTTCTTCCAAATATCGGCAATTTTGAATAAAGCTGATATAAACATTTGTGTGCAGATTTTTGTGTGGATATCAGTTTTCAACTTCTTTGACTAAATACTGAAAAGCATGATTGCTCCATCATGTGGTAAGATACGTCCAACTTTGTAAGAAATTGTCAAACTCTCTTCCAAAATGGCTGCACCATTTTATATTCCCACCAGGAGTGAATGAGAGTTCCTTTTATTCCATAGCCTCAACAGCATTTGGTGTCAATGTTTTGAATTTTAGCCATTCTAGTAGGTATGGAGTGATTTTGCAATGTTTTAATTTGCCCACATTTCAAAGTGTCTTAACACTTATTTCTACCCTTAACCTTGGGTTGAGAGATAGGATTCAGGACCTTCATGAAATTGTATATAAAATTATGGGCTATTTTCTGGATATGGAGCTTATTTTTATTATTAGAATTTAAAAGAGATTTATTCATTTATTTATTTATTTTTTGAGACAGAGCCTCAAGCTATCACCCTGGGTAGAGTGCTGTGAGCAGTGAAGCCAGTGAACCTCCCGGGCTCAAGCAAGTCTCCTGCCTCCACTTCCCAAGTAGCTGGGACCACAGGCGCCCGCCACAACGCCCGACCATTTTTTTTTTTTTTTTGGGTTGCAGCCATTATTGTTGTTTGGCGGGTCCAGGCTGGATTCGAACCCGCCACCTTAGGTGTATGTGACTGGTGTCTTAGCCGCTTCAGCCACAGGTGCCAAGCCTAAAAGTGATTTATTAACCACAAAGATAAAGAAACTCTGCTCTAGACCATTTTATGGTTTTTTTATTGTTGGAGATTTATTGAGGGTACAAGAGAACCATTTTATAATTTTTCAAAATTTAAGTTACTCTTAACAGTATTGTTCCAATGTAGAGCCCATGTTTTTTTAAAAAGTTAAACTGGGGACAAATACACTCACGATCAGCTATTAAATTTTTGGAGCATCTTGAATGTGATAATCACAATATTAGGCACTGGGGATACAGAGCTCAACAAGACATAATCTCCTTTCTTGAGAAATTCAGGCTCATGTAACTCATGTTATTAGCCAGTAGTCAAAAAAGATCAAAGGCTGCCCTGTCATTTTAAAGATTATTTCTGCATGTTCAGTCCCAGTTCTTCCAGTAGATGTCACTGTAGTGTAGGACAGCTAACCTCAACAGTTAACTTGAAGGCATGGAATTCAGAAATCAACCAGAAACCAATCTCTCTCTCTCCTCATGATGTACATTTTAAAAAAGAATCATGTAGACATTTTCCTATGGATGCAGAAATAGAACTTCTGTGAACATAAAATTGTAGTCATTTTGAAAGTTAAAGGAGATTTTTGAAGCCTGATGAAAAATATTTCTGCAAAAAGAATATGCATACACAATAATATTATACATAATGTAGCCGGCAACTTGAAACGTCTAAGCATTTAGCATGATTTTGAAGTCAATTGAGGGCCCAACATTAAACAAAAATAATAACAAAAAAAACCAATAACCATGACTTATACTTAATAAGATCTGGCATTTTTCTTGCAAAACCCAAAGACAAATTGAATACTTTTAGCAATAGTGAAAGAATTCACCATATTGCTAGACTAAAGAAGAAAAATTATGTGATCATCTCCATAGATGCAGGAAAAGCATTTGACAAAATTTAATCTTCATTTATGATCAAAACTACAAGCAAATTTCCTCCACTTAATAAAGGATATCTATGAAAAACTTACAGCTGACATCATTCTTAGCAGTTGTCTTAGTCAGTTTGGTTTGCAATAATAGAATACTATAGACTGAATGACTTAAGACATTTATTTCTCATAGTTCTGGAGTTTGGGAAGTCCAAGACCAAGGTGCCAGCAGATCTTGTCTGGTGGAGCTCTCTTCCTGGCTTGCAGATGGCTGTCTTCTTACTGTATCCTCATACGGCCAAGAGAATAGTGAAGAGAACATGATATTTGAAGAAAATGACAGGAGTTCAGTCTGGCTAGAGAACGAGGGACAAGGTGAATATGAATGCACAGTCAAAGAGGAGACACAGAGAAAGGAAAATCATATGGTCTTTATATGCCATGCAAAGGAATTTGCACTTCTGTAGACTGTTGGGAACTAATGAAATAGTTTACTCAGAGTAATGACATGACCAGAATTGTATATGAAAAAGGCTATTTTGCCAACTGGAATGCGATTTGAAGAAGGGTGAGATAGGGAAACTGGTTTGATGATTGCAGCAGAAATTGAACCTGACGGACCTGATGTAAGTTAGTGACCATGAAGTATCGTTTAAGGGACATTCTCAGGGGATAGCTGAGAGATGAAACTGACAGACGGGGCAATCAACTGAAAGTATGTGGGCAGAGAGCAACGGGGGCAGATAAAGGAATTGAATACATCTATTCGAGTTCTGGTTTTAGTAAGCCAATGGTCAAGTATAGGAGAAAGAGCAGACCTGAAATAGCTGTCTAACGGGGATCCATTGTTCACATAAGCAACCTAACAACAGCATAAATTTTAATTAGAGAACAATGTCTATATATATATTTTAAAGTCTAGGTCCTATTTTCCTCTTCCCCAGCCAAGACATACTTCTTTGCTACTTCTTATTCAAATATGAAAAAGAATAGAACCTGAGACCTGGCAGACCATGTCCAATTTATGCCTGAACTGTTTCACTAGTGATAAAACGGTTCCCTTAGAGATGCAATAAATAGAAAGTTATTTCCCTTTGTGTTCGAATAATTGTCTTGTTGCCTAGGAAGATAAGTTCTAACCTCAGGCTCTCTGTGAAAGGGTTCCACCTCTTCCTCTTTGTTAGTTTACTTCACTCTGGTTGAGAGTGAAATCTCAAGACAGGCTGTTCCAGGTTTGTTTCAAGTGCCTACGTGCTCAGTATCTTCTACAATTTTAAAAATAGTTATTGTCGACTATGCATCAGGCCCTGGGAGATTTAGTGATAGAATTTCTTTTCTTTTAACTTGCAGTATCTCTGTGACGTACAAGTTAGTGTTATCATTGTTGAAAATGAAAGAGGCTCGGTGCCTATGGCTCAACCGGCTAAGGCGCCAGCCACGTACACCTAAGGTGGCGGGTTCGAATCCCCAGCCCGGACCCACCAAACAATGACGGTTGCAACCAAAAAAATAGCCGGGTGTTGTGGCGGGCACCTGTGGTCCCAGCTACTTGGGAGGCGGAGGCAGGAGACTCGCTTGAGCCCAGGAGTTGGAGGTTGCTGTGAGCTGTAATGCCACAGCACTCTACCCAGGGGGACAGCTTGAGGCTCTGTCTCAAAAAAAAAAAAAAGAAAATGAAAGAGCAGAAGCTCTGTAAGCTTAAGAATCTTGCCCCACGTCCCCTAACTAGCTAGTGAAAAATTAGCATTTGTACTCCTGTCTTTCTGACTCCAAAGTCCTTGAAACTTTCATGTCACAATGATTAGAGTAACTCATAGAAAAACAAAACTTTCTGATAGAAAATTTTAAACATAAACAAAAGGATAAGGAATGATATAATAAACCTGTACATATCTTTTACCTAGCTTCTCCAATTATTAATTCAGAGTCAATTTTTTCCGTCTTTGCCCACCTATTTTTCTACTCCCTCAACTATTAAATTATTTTGTTGCAACTCTCAGAGAACATATTATTTTATTTGTCAATATTTCTATTTGTAACTTTAAAAGGTAAATATTCAACTCCCCCAATACTATTATTATGCCCCAAAAAGTAGGCAATAAGTTCCTTAATGGCATCAAAGGCACAGTGTTTCTATTTTCCCGATTGTCCTATACATTTTTCCCCCCAGCTAATTAGGATGATTAGAACTAAATTTCACTTGAAGTATATTGTTTAAAGTGGTTAAAATCAAGTCCGAGTTTGGAGGATTCCTTGAGGCCAGAAGTTTGAGAGCAGCCTGAGCAAGACTGAGACCTTGTTTCAAGAAAGAAAGAAAGAAAGAAAGAAAGAAAGGAAGGAAGGAAGGAAGGAAAGAAAGAAAGAAAGGTAGGTTAGCTGAGCATGTTGGGGTGTGCCTATAGCCCCGGCTACTAGGGAGGCTGAGGCAAGAGGATTGCTTGAGCTGAGGAGCTTGAGGTTGCTGTGAGCTATGATGATGCACTGCACCCCAGCCCAGGTGATGGAGACGAAATAAACAAACAAAACCCCCAACCTGCCCACAACAAACAAACAAAAACCTCCTCATTTTTATGCATAAGAGCTGGGAAGAACACAATGAAAAATTATAAATAAACCACTAAGTCAGTGAGTGACCTGCGGGCTTCTATTCCTGATGTAAACAGATCAGGGCAGATATGGCTGGAAGTCAATCTCATTGGTGATCTGTGTGAAATGAATTATCACACTGGTGCCTTAAGCAGTGTGCAGAGTTCCATGATGTTTGACCTCCTATGACACATCAGATTATCTTGACTTCCTTTGCTAACTGCTTCAGAAACAAACCGAAGACTGAAATGAGCACAGAATTTGAAATGCAGATGTTTCAGATTTAACTGTCACACGATTAACAAGAGCTATATATATTTAGTTCCTACACAAACTCAAGTCATTCCTGGGTATCAGAATCCACGTAATGGTGTCCAAGGTTTTTTTTTTTTTTTTAAGGCAGAGTCTTACTTTGTCATCCTTGGTAGAGTTCTGTGGTGTCATAGCTCACAGCAACCTCAAACTCACTTAAGTGAATCTCTTGCCTTAGCCTCCCAAGTAGTTGGGACTACAGGCACCTGCCACAATGCCAGGCTATTTTTGGTTTGTTTGTTTTAGAGATTGGGGGGGGGGTGTCTCACTCTTGCCCAGAGTGGTCTTGAACTTGTGAGCTCATGCAATCCACTGGCCTTGACCTCCCAGAGTGCTAGGATTATAGGCATGAGCCACTGTGCCCTACTGATGTTCAAGTTTTTGAAGGTGGGAATGCTTGTCTCTAATGCTTTCCTTCTCCTTTCCCTTTGTTCCCAGCTCCCTGGTGGCTGGGGGCTGTGTTTCCCTATGTCTTCCTAGAAGCTCCTACTAAAGCACTTAGGCCTGGTCTGACCCCAATTTCACTTGTTCCCCAAATTGCTTGTTCTTCACTTCATTCTCCAACTAAAACAGCTTTTCCTCAGGACAAGCTAGAGCAGTGGGAAGCTTTCAGGCTCTAAAGTTATAAAGGTATGGTGTGGAAACTTCTCTCCAGCACTATGTGACCTTGGTCAAGGTCTAAACATTGGCTTACTGGCTTGTAAAATAGTAAGATTAACCACTAGGTTGTCAAAAGGCATAGAAGCATTAATGCACCCTACAATTTTCAGCTAGCACCTTCATCCAAGCTCTCTCTCTCTCTATCTTTTTTTAAATTGAATGGTAACTATGTACATTAATGCACTTCTGGGGTACAGTGTGGGGTTTTCACACACAATCTGAAACACTTCCATCAAACTGGTTAACACAGCCTTCATGCCATTTTCTTAGTTATTGTTTTAAAACGTTCACATTCTACTCTTAGAAAGATTCACTTGTACCCTTGTAAGATAAACCTCAGAAGTGATCCCTCCAATCCCCCTCCCTCCACCCATTCCCCCCTCCCCTCTCCCTCCCAAGCTCTCTTTTGTATGATGAATCACAGAAAGTAGTCCAGGTTCTAAACCCTGGAGGGGAGCCCAGTGGATACAAAGACTAGTGGTGGAGACTCAGAGGTGGCCAGAGAGAGGACGTGCTGCCAGCCAGCCTTTTTTTCTTTTGTTTTTAATAAAACAAAGATTTCTATGTCACCTGCCCACAACCACTTCCCAAAACCACAAAAGCAAAGTTATCAATGCTGTGTCTCCTTACTCCCTACACCCCTTTCAGGTCATACATTGCCCTTTCATAACTGAGTAACCCTTTTAGATCCCTTGGGATACTTGCTCAGCCCTGATTTGGAGGCAGAGGGACAGCAGATAAGAGGGAGGGGAGATTTCATTCTTCAACCCATTGGAAAAGGTTGGGCTTCATTTCTTCTTCAACCCATTGGAAAAGGCTGGGCTTCATTCTTCAACCCATTGGAAAAGGTTGGGCTTAGAAAGATCCACACTAGGAGTTGGAGGAGAGCAATCTGCTAAGTGTCCACAGTTCTTGGTGTTTCATAGCATGGCCGTGGCAAGCTGAGGTAAAGCCAAAGCTTCCTGGGTAGAGTTGCTTGTTGCATGAACTCAACAGATGGTTTTGGGGCCTTCCTGTCATATTTGAAATAAGACTTCTTTTGGCAGCCACTCAGTGAGACAATGAAATTCTCTAGCATCTGAGAGGCAGAGTTTGAAATGGTGCTTTGGGAAGCCCTGGGGATTGGATGGTGGTGGATAAGGAGGGTTTGGGGGCCCTCCCTGCTGTTCTTTAGTCTCATCAGGTTTGCTTTGTTCAGTGTCATTTGTTAAATCGGAGGGAAATTTCATTTGGAAAAAGAACAAAAAGCTTTGCTACTAAACATACACAGACACACACAGACACACACACACACAGAGGCAAACTCCTGCCTTAGATATTCTGCTCAAGGGGAAGTTTTTTTTTTTTTTTTTTTTTTTTGAGACAGAGCCTGAAGCTATCCCCCTGGGTAGAGTGCTATGGCATCACAGCTCACAGCAACCTCCAACTCCTGGGCTCAAGTGAGTTTCCTGTCTCTGCCTCCCAAGTATCTGGGACCACAGGCGCCCGCCACAATGCCCGGCTATTTTTTGGTTGCAGCCATCATTGTCGTTTGGTGGGCCCGGGCTGGATTCGAACCTGCTACCTTAGGTGTATGTGGCTGGCGCCTTAGCCACTTGAGCCACAGGCGCCGAGCCACTCAAGGGGAAGTTTAAGAGAGATCCTGGGGAGGGAGAGCTGAGGGAGTGAACAGGAAGACCCTTGAACTTGTCTGTACTATGATAGTGTGTTACTAGCAGCAGGTGTTCCCGGCAATTTTGAAAAGTATGTGTTCAGGTAAGGCTGGTAGACCCTTTTGGATGAGTGATTCTCAACTCTGCCTACATGTTGCAATCACCTGGAGAGCATTTAAAAAGTATCACTGCCTTGGTTGCACCCTACAGAGTCTCTCAAGAACCTTGGTTATCAGCCCAACTCTTGTTGCTAGTAATTCAAGACATATCCATACAGTAGCATTAGAATAATTATATACATATACATATATAAAATAAAAATATAAAATTTAGAGGGAAATGGCAAAATTATAGAGTTGAATTATTAAGTATGACTATAATGACATTTTTGAATATTTTCTCACTTTTATAGTCTGCTCATGAAGATGCAAGATAAATGGTCCTAGGTCTTCCTGTTGTTGAGAAAGAGAGGCCATAAAAAACTTCTATAATTTGAGTTTTCTATATTAATCAGAGAGATAATAACAAGATTTATAGTTATGATCTTTTACCGCCTCTTGGTTACAATAAAGGACAGTTCCAAGTGTTATTCTTTGGGTGAATTGTTTGATATCAAGCACTTGCTTCAAAAATGTGATGATAAGAGGTGTTGGTCATGGCCTTGGAAAATGCAAGGCTGTAAATGTCTGCTCTGCTTGAATAATGCTGTAAGAAAGCATTAAATAACTTCAGAAGCCATTTATTGTAAATTTACTCCAAAGTGTCTGTTATTCTTCAAGATGACAAAATTAAACAACCCACAATCAGCTATAATGTTCAAATTTAAAGCAAACATAGTAGCTTCTCACTTTTCAAGAGTTTGAAATGGATGTTTCCTAATTCTATCACTTTTCACCATTAACAATGATATGATGATAGAACCATAAAATAAATTGTCCTAAACAATCCTTCAAAACCCAGGGGAGTGCATCATGAAATACTTACAACATACACCCTTCGGAGCTCATAGGGTAAAGTTCTTTCTTCCCCCATGAAACTGCTTTAAGCATTCTTTCCTTGGGAACCATGGCCTTTGTGGTCATAAGCTAAAAGCTGCCTTGAACTCTGTGGGTGTAGGTACCCTTCTATCACTTGAGTGGAGGTGTCTGAGAGTAGAGAGTCCATTCCTTACCCCACAGACACTGGTTTATTTTGAGAATAGCACAGATTAAGAGGGATGTGTCTGAAATTTGAAAATAGTCTTCTTAGATTCAAATGTGGACCTGTCTATCCCACTTGAAAAAAACCCTCTGGGAAGAGATTGTTGAGAGGGGATGGATATAGGGAGACTGATGGAAGTACTGGGATGTTCTTGTCCTAGATAAGGTCCTCTGTCTGTGTTCTTAGGTCTCGAGAAGTTTTAGCCAAGACGTTGCAGGCAGAATTTTTCCATTCCTAGTAGTACTTAATAAGGCCGCTTATAAATGGAAATATTTATTTTGGGTAATAACTAAATAAATGTTCCAAAACATTTCCCTCTTCATTCAGCAAATAACATTTCCCATAGGGCAACAGGCAGGGGAAGAAGCGAACATTTATTGAATACCTAATTATAGTGCAGGTACTATGCTAAGAATTTTTAATGTATTTATCTCCGTTAATCCTTACAAATACCATGCAAAATATTATTCGACAGATTGAAAATTTAAGTTGCAGAGAAGCTAAGTAATTTTCCCAAAGTCATAGATCAGAAGAGTAGAGAAGCCCACATTCAAAATATAGCTTGCATCTGAAGTCCACATTCTTTTCATTACACCAAATTGCCTCTTTTGTAAGAAAATGTAATGTGCTAAACCACGTGAAACCAAATAAGTAACAGATTCACGAAGAGTTTAATGGGGGTCAGGGAGAGTGGGGCAGTGCAGTATGGTGGCTAAGTACAGGGACTGTGGAGTCAGCAAGACCTGAAGCCTAAACTCTTCACTCAGCAGCCCACTAAATTTGGGCAAGTTACAAACCTCATAGGAGCTATTTTAAGTATTAAATCGTAGAGTAAGAAATACAATTTTTTGCAGATCATGGCGCATAGTATGTGCACATAAATGCTGGCTATCATTGTTTTCATTTTTAGGAATTTAAAGACTCCATTCCAATACCCTTGCAGATGTTTAATAAAAGCTGGGGTCCAGAGAGTCTTGGTCAAGGACATAGTAACAGAACTAGAATTGAAACTCAGCTCTTTCAAGTGCTGATATATCCTCACCCTCTTTCTAAGACACTGTAGTTTACAGAAGATTTCAAGAGTTCTTGAAATAGTTATCTTAATGATCATGTTTTGCAAACTCCATGTAACAGAACATTGAAACTGGTACTATTCTTGAAAGGTCCAGGATGTGAACATTATTAGTAGCTAAATAGGCATTACTTCCTTTTCTTCCTTTCAAATAGAACCACAATATGGTCCATGTATCCACTTCTTCCCCATCTCCAGGGGTAAATTCTGTTTAGTTCAAAAGTGTGGTCCCTAAACTTTAGAATATATGGAAGACGTGTTAAAACTCAGACTGTTGGATCCCACCTGAAGCATTTCTGATTCAGTAGGTCTGAGGTGGGACCTAAGCATTTGCACGTCTTTTTTTTTTTGAGACAGAGTCTCACTATGTTGCCCTCAGTAGAGTGCTGTGGCGTTACAGCTCACAGCAACCTCCAACTCTTGGGCTTAAGTGATTCTCTTGCCTCAGCCTCCCAAGGGTCTACAGGAGCCCACCACAACACCTGGCTAGTTTTTGCTGAAGTTGTCATTGTTGTTTAGCTGGCTTGGGCCAGATTTGAACCCGCCAGCCTTGGTGTATGTGGCCAGCGCCGTAACCACTGTGCTACGGGCACCAAACCGAGAATTTGCACTTCTAACAGGTTCTCAGCAGCTTAAACTGCTGGTGTAGGGACCATGTTTTAAGAACTATCAGTGTCATACCCTGTTCTGGGGATGGACAAGTGTAGTAAGTTGGCACAATCAGACTAAGGCAAGGATTCATATTCCTTAGTTGAAGGATTTACTCTCTCCTGCTGTAGATGAATAATTAACAATGTTGCTCTAGTCTTCACTGTTAGCTTTAGCTGTCTTATCATTTTGAGGGAAGAATTAGCCTCAGTAAATAACCAGTGCTATAGATGGCAGAGCGGAGAAATGGACAGAGCCCAAGCCTCGGATGACATCACTGAGCTGGTGAATCAGCCAAGCCATGGGTTTGGTCTTCCTCTGTACTTTCTGGTATGAGGGGTTATGCAGATTTCCTTGTTGTTTAAGCTATTATAGTTCAAATCCAAACTTCTGTTATTTTGGCCACACTTTACCTAAACTCACATAAATTCCTAAGGCTCGATAAAATAAAAGCAAATGCATTTGAAGTAACATTTAACTTAATGCCAGCTTTCCTCTTCCAAATAACCGGTAACTTTCATTAATGACATAATACACATATAAATACAAATCTATTTCTGTGCTTTAAATCACAACAAGGGCTCAATAAAAGCACGACCCTATTCTTAATGTGCTCTTGATGTACTGTGGGCAGGAAAAACAATTCTCTCTCAAAAGATTTGACGTGATTAGTTAGTCTTATAGTTGTCAGTGAGAAACACGCTTCAGTACATCACTAAATTAGGAAATACTTGAAATTCTTAGACAAGATAAATTCCATCCAAGGAGGCTGATCCACATAGTCTTAACTATTGCCAGTTTGTTAGTGCTTCTTTTTGTTTTTATAAGTCTAGATAGGACCAGATGTGAAATAAATAATCCCAGCTTCTTTGTGGTTTTAGATTGTTACTGTAACTAATGACAACTACCTTAAGGATATTAAAAAGGAAAAAAAAAAAAAAAACCTCCCAGACTCCCAGGTAACATATTAGGTCCTTTTACTAGCATCACAGAACTGGAATATATATTTACCCTGTCCATTTCTTGTAGAAACTTGCCACTCATTGTTTATGACTGTAAGCAAATAACATTTTTGTCTGTGATTCTGATACATTACCATGTAAGGTTTTTCTGTGTGAAAGTGTATGAAAGGGTATTGTGTCCTAATCATTTGATTTTCTTTCAGAAAATCTGTTACCTAAAGACAGAGCCCATCGAAGTGATTTGGAAGGGGACCAATAACAAATTTTGAGCTTTTCTGTTTCCCCTAAGCCAAAGAACATGACAAGTGGTGGGAGTAGCGTTTGTTACTGTTTTACTCTCAGGGATTGTGCGAAGTGCTTCACGGTGCTTTTGATTTCATTCAATCATTAATTCATTCAACATATATTTTTTGGGAACACCTAACACTCACCAGTCTGGAACTACAGAATACTTTGTGCTAGAATGGTCGTCAGGGTGGAAAAGAGCAACAGTCTGATTTCAGATTCCAGGGTAAGAGTCATATTGCCCAGGAAGCAGGGGATGGAGAGGATAGGAATCGTGTTTCCTGCCGTTTTGTTGTCTGAGTTTCTGCTTCCAGTATGCTACGCTGTATCTCTCAAAGAGGATTTGCTGAAATTTCAATAAGGCAGTGGTAGGTGCTATTTTAAGTTTTCTTGGCTAAAAATTTTGAGGGGGAAACATAGTCAACCATTAAACAGAATTTTTTTTTTTTTTTGCAGTTTTTGGCCAGGGCCAGGTTTGAACTTGCCACCTCTGGTATATGAGGCCAGTGCCCTACTCCTTGAGCTACAGGTGCCGCCCTAAACAGAATTTTTACTACAGGTGTATTCAGTGCCTTTAACAAGCTTTCATGTTCTCCAAGAAGGAGCCACATTTTGCACTATTTCCTAAACTTGTCCATAACCTCTCCCCAGCCCACCAGTAATCTCACAGGAGGGTCTTACAGTCTTGGGGTTCCATGGCACACACTTCGGGAAAGGCTGATCCATGCTATTTTTGCTTTTAAAAGCTTCTCCCCCACCCCCGCCTCCTTTCACTTCTAAGCTTTTTAGGGCTTTGAAATTTCCAGGTTTTATCCTCCACTATTACAAATTCACTACCTTCCTGTCAGTCTTCCGTGCCTTCAACACATCTAGTTTTTCAGACCTTACAGACATTGCTAGTCAAATTTTGGACATCTATAATATAAACATTTAGTTTCTCAAACCCCCTGGGTCCTGGATGATGTAGTGGCCTCTGTCTACAGTGATTGAGGAAGGAAGGAAGAAGAGAAAGGACACAAGGAATGAGGTTAGAACCAGCAAGGGAAAATGTAAATTTCAGTAAGTAGATGAAAACTTGGCAGAGGCCTTCTGAAACACTGCCAGCTCCTGACTGAAACCAAAATGTATTCAAATTAAAGTCATGGATCATGTCTATGTTGGGATGCAAAATGAAAATGAAAACTTGGAAACTGCCTGCTTAATCTGATTACATTTCAAAGTCAAGTCCAATAATCTTGATCAGAGGAGATTTGGAAAGGGAGAGAATCATCATCTTTGGAAACTGAATCATGCAGTTTCACTATTTATGTCAGTCGAATGACTTAACCATTTCTAACCTGAATTTCTTTTGTATGAAATATGTAGCTGCCTCCTATTGTCAGGTGCTGCCCTGATGAAATCCAGCTGGAAAACAGTTGTGTAGGTGACAACAATAACAAAAGGAAACACCTCAACTCTATGTATCTTTCTCTCCTCCAAGTAAACACAATCCACCAGACCTCATCACTCTCTGGAAATGAGAAAAAGAGTAATAGTTAGCATTAAGAGTGTGTGTATATGTGTGTTTATGTGTCTGTGTGAGAGATGGAATTCTGTGATTTATAAATTTTTTTCTAAGAGAAATATTTTTTTCTTTTGAGACGGAGTCTTACTTTGTTGTCCTTGGTAGAGTGCCATGATGTCAGAGCCTCCGGAGTAGCTGGGACTACATGTACCCACCACGATGCCTGGCTATTTTTTAGAGATGGGCTCTTATACTTTGCTCAGGCTGGTCTCGAACTTGTGAGCTCAGGCAATCCACCTGCCTCTGCCTCCCAGAGTGATAGGGTTACAGGCATGAGCCACCGCACCTGGCCCTAAGAGAATGATTTTATACAAGCCAGAGTCCTGGTAGGAAACCAAATTCTCCATTCCAAATAGTTCAGCTGAAGAGGTTTTAATAAAGGGTCTATTTGCAGAGCCAGGGGCACGTGTAGAGGAGTCAGTGAGGATGCTAAGGTACCCAGGGAAGAGCTGCAGTGGGATACTGTCACCACTAGTAAGTGGAGGAGGTAGGGGGAGCAGAAGAGTCTCCAGCTGGAGAAGACCCAGAAGCTGGACTTGCAGGTGCAGGACACCAAAGCAAGAAGGAAGAATTCTCTCTCGCTCCTTCTTTCCTTCAGCCCTCAGTTCTCCGGCAGGTATCTCTCACCAGCCGAACCCAGATAAAGCCAGAGAGCAAGGGAGCCCAGGAGATGCAGAGCAACAGAGCAAGGAAGGGAGCCTCTTGGGGACCAGAGCAAGCCAGGATCTGAGGAACAAAGGGAGAGTATCCAGGCCTCCTGTGCCACACCGGGTAAAAACTGAACAAAACCCCCATGTGCCAATTAAGGGAACATTCTCCTTTCATATCAATGTCCAATCCCCTCATTTTATAGGTGAGAAAACTGAACACATTTTATGAGCTCTACGTGAGGTTTCAGCTCAATTGCGACTTCTGCTTTAACGCTCTCTCTTTCCATGCTCCCATTCTATCTTTTACAATCCCTCTGGGTTTACTCATTCCCTTACCTCTGTTTCACAATTCAAGTTCTCAGATCTCCTATGTCTCCTAGGGAAGGAAAAAGAGAGATGAAGATTTCCTCTGCAAGCAGACACCTGCCACCAACACTGGGCTATTTGTCTGAATAAGGAAGACATTCCCAGCAATGAAGTGCAAATCGCACAGAAATGAAAATGTGCTTATATTAAAGCCCAGCTACATGCCTTCATCCATGCTGGATGGATCTGAAGAACTGGCTCTCTGGGAGAAGTCTATTTGATCAGTCCAAATGCATCACAGGTGTTTTGTGTGACAATCTGTGTGGGTAATAATGGCGCCAAAATTTTGGTTTCGTTAGGGCCAATGGTGGCTTTGGCCACCCAAGGAATGAAGGGCACTTTAGATTTTAACACTTCAGGGTCAGCCTTAAGGAAAATTGGGAAATAGTTGGCCTGTGTCATAGGTGACTTTCTGCCCATATTTTCTTCCAAAGTTCTTTCTTTTCTGTCCTTCTAGTCCCATCTTATCCTAGAGCCACTCTCCCCTCTCCTTGAATGTGGCCCAGCATTTCAGACTATCCTTGACTGTCTGCTCAGTTGAAGCCTATCTGTTGTGTGGGTTTCCTCGAGTTTTCAGCAGACAGTCTGCTAAATAAAGGTGTGTCTAACCGTTTAGGGTGCAACTTAATATGTTAATTGTTCTTCCCAATTACTATCCCCATTTTCTCCTTCCTGGCCACTCTCTCCACATTTATAGTATCTCAGTCTGATAAACAGACCCTGTGCTGGAATATTCATATCGTCTATTCTAGTCAACTTATAACAGAGGCAGGAAAGGAAGATTGGTCTAGCACCACCACTCAGTTGAGATGCACAGGAAAGTATCTCAGAGCCTCTTTTCCTAAGACAGAAAAAGCCTCTCATCAGCTGTTGCCACTTCCGGATGAAATTCTGCCAGATGGGATGTGAGGCGAGGTAAACCTGTCTTTGGCCCTCAACAAACATCACGTTACCAGAGATTCACCCACATTTTCAGGAAATCTTTTCTGTCTATGAATCATTCAAACAAAGATCTTTCTGGTAGGTTTTAATTTCACAGTACCATAGAACACTTGCTAAAGTTACTTTTCCCTTGCTTATAATGACTAGTAGTATCTGTATCAGTATTAATCATCATCCTATTTTTTTTGGCTGACAGGTTAAATTATTTAGTTATAGAAGCTGTCATCAATAATCCTCAAACTGTAAATTTTACAATCCAGATGCATTTTCACTCTGCCCACTCAATCCCATTGCCAGCCCTCTGCCCCCAGCCCTGCGGGGACATTCTTCACCCAAGAGTGTGCTCTCCACAGTGTCAGTGATAATCCATCCCAGAGCTACACCAGGAGGACTGGCCAGAAACCACTTAGTCCAGGAAAAAATCTCTCATCACCACCTTCAGGCCAAGTCCACAGAGGCATCTACACATGAGGATGCTGACTCACAGTAGGGACTTAATAAATGATTGTTGATTCTAAATCCAAATGTGGCTGAGCAGTGGTTTACAATGAAACAGACATGCAGAGACACTTTAAAATTGTAGAACATGGAAAAGTCTGCATTAGTCATCAGGGAAATGCAAATTAAAACCACAATGAGATAGCACCACACACCCACCAGAATAGCTAGAATTTAAAAGACTGGTGGTAACACAAATATTGGCAAGGATGTGAAGCAACTAGAACTCTCATATTCCACTGGTGGGTGTGTGAGTGATAACAACTACTTTGGAGAGCCTGTAGAGTATGCGCTGACCCTGTTCCCAGAAATGCCACCTCTGAAGAATATCTACACACGCACCAAGAGTATCTACACATGCATTCAAGAATGCTCCCAGCCCCATTCTCTGTAATAGCCCTCACTGGGAACAATCGAAAACATCCGTCAGCTGTGTGTATTCACACAGCAAGGACCTTATGAGAGTGAACAAAGTACAGTTGCAAAAAGAGACATGGACGGACTCCAGAAACATAATGTTGATAGAAAAAAGCCGGACATGAAAGTATATATTCCATATGATTCCCACTTATATGAAATTTAGCAGGCATAGATAAACTACAGCATCATGAAACGAAACAGAAGTCATCCTTGGGAAGAAGAGAGGAGGTGGTGATTGGAAGTGGGTCTAAGGAGGCTTCTGGATGTGTCAATATATTTAATTTCTCGAGCTGGTGGCAGTGTTGGCCTTGTGACAATTCACCGAGCTAATCATATTTTTGTTGTCTCCACTTTTTCATGTGTGTGTTATACTTCAGTTAAAAAAAAAGTTATAATTGCAGAACTGATAGAACTGACTCAGGTGGAGGAAGCCTCCTCCTCCTTGACCCTTTTGGTTCATCTTATCTCCTTCAACAGTTGCCTGGATTCTTCTCAGTTCCCAGTAAGGTCGTCCTGCCCATCGTCTCTGGAGTATGAGTTCTCCAGAGATACTGTTCCAGGCTCAGATTCCTCTCTACATTTCTGCCTGCTGTCGTCCCCATTTTCTTTCCTACAGCCCTGCTCTTTCTTAGGGACCTAATCAATTAATCTGTGCTAAGTTTTTGATGCCGATGTGGCTTCTTTACCTCCTGGTATAATTCAACTTTGAAAAAAATCCTCCAGAGTGATTTTAAGGGACCATGGTTCAGCCCATGGGTATAGAGGTTTTTTGGATCACACTGCTTCAATGACACAGAGTAATTGGTCCTGAAGATTTAGCTCAGGTAAGAAGAAAAGATGCAAGAATGTATGCTTTGGCTCTCCAGCATACCAGGGACTTCTGCCTGGTGGTGGAGGAAAGGGAAACCAGGCGTCTTCTTACGGAACCTTGGTGATGTACTCTTTCACTGGAACTTTTCCTGGCATAAATACCAGGGTGTGGTGATGATGACTAAGTAGATGAGAACAAAATTGAAAAATGGAAGTATTATTCACATTTTGGACGCCCTTAGCCCAAGAGTTACAAACCAGAATGAGGGGGCTGGAAAAACTCTTTGGAGGTGTATTTCTTTCTGCCATTCTTTTTCTCTCTCTCCTTGTAGCTGGGCCTCAAGCTCTCAGACTCACTCAGCCTTCATCCAGCTCTTGTGCTTGCTGAATCGCTTTGTGTGTACCACTTAGCAAGAAAACCAAAGCAGTGTGTGGCAGGATTGCTGCCTCTGCCCTTTAGGCAAGGGGTTGACTTGTGGGAATGATTTAGAAAATATTCAAGATGCTACACAATGAAGAGTTATAATGAATATGATAAAAATATACGCATCTGATGAATGCATTGAATAGTCAGAAAGGGGAGAAGTCACATTTTCCAAAAGTCACCCTATAGACTTGAGGACAGCTTTGCAAACCTGAAAAAGAGTCATAAACCAAGCCAAGTCAGAGGAGGAAAATGCCTGTCTTTTTATGGGCTCCTTTAACCTGTGTTTCTGAAGTCCATTTATGGGCCAAGCACTTAAATACTGTAGGGGGGACCCGGAAATGACAAAACAAGTTCAACTTCCTCTGGGGAGTCCATTTATCACCCTTACCTACATATTTTCTCTGTGTTGATGTCTGTCATCCGGGCCTACATTTGGCAAAGAAAATCTATATTCATGTTCATGCTTCTTATATTAAATACTTACCAGTGAGGTCTTTTGGTTGTCAGCAATAAGAGCTTGTCTGTGGGATTCATGAGAACGTTTTAAAGAATTTTGAATAATGCATTAGGTAAAAGTGAAGTTTAACTGAGGTTCACTTAAGCAGAATTAACAATAAGCAATGTACAGTCTGCTGTCTCTTTGTCTTAAAAAGTAATGTGCACTTCTTTTTATTTTGGTGGGAAAATAACCCTAGCTTAAAGCAGAACGTTTGGTGAATTTAAAACATGTATGAAGAAGAAAATCAAATTGACCCCGTATTTCTTCAGGCTTACACATTGCTGATAACATCCTCCGACGTGAGCATTTGCCAAATTGTGACCGTGTCATAGTCTATACAGTTTGTATCCATGTTTTTCATTTCACATGATGACATAAATGTCTTCTCCCATGTTACCAAATATTTTTTTCAAAAACATGATTTGTAAAAGCTGCATAATAATTCTTTCCCAATGATAATTCTTCTAGAATACATGGATAGTAAAATGTCTTAGAAGATACATGTGCGTATTTTTCATTTCTGGTCACTGGAGGTAGCAGTTAGTCATTACGTTTTCCACCTCTTAATCTATACGGCTTGCTCATAAATTTGAACTAGATTGGCTCAGCTATCAAAGGGCAGGAGAAAGAAGATTTTTCCCTGTAAAATAGCTGTTAAACCGTTTTAACCTGTTTACCTTTTTTTTTTTTTTAAGATGTCAGAGTATTTTCTTTTGCTGACAGATACTATTTCTAGAAAAACCCATAACTAACCTTGAAGGAAAAAGTTCTCTTCCCAAAATGAAACTCGTCGAACTTCTGTCAGTAAATCCACGATTCTGGAAATCTACTTCTTGGTTTATACAGGGGTGAATGATGCGATTATTACTTAGAATACCTTAGGTGATCGAAACGGGAATCTAATGGGGCTCTGGCAGCTGCTGCAGGTGGACTTCACAGATGTTGGAAGCCACACTGGGAACTGGAGTGATTCAGTACAGCTGCAGGAAATGGGTTAGCTCATTGTCCCCTAGACAATAGGACTTCACTGACTCCCAGCTTTATTACAGTGACTCATTCTGCTCTGTCTCTGCTTCTGCCGCTCCTCTGTTGCCATTTACTTCACCCTTTATACGTTTCTTCTTTATCTAATGGTTTCAGTTTACTGAGAACTTGCCTCTCTTTATGTCTTCTTAGGGCTTCTTTCTACTGGCTGACTTTTTAGCTTCTGCTCCCACCACGTGATTGATTTTTTTTCCCATTTCTAGTTCAAAAATTTTTTTTTCTTTTTTTTTTTTTTTTGAGACAGAGCCTCAAGCTGTCCCCCTGGGTAGAGTGCTGTGTCATCACAGCTCACAGCAACCTCCAGCTCCTGGGCTTAAGTGATTCTCTTGCCTCGGCCTCCCAAGTAGCTGGAATTACAGGCGCCCACCACAACACTCCGGCTATTTTTTGGCTGTAGTTGTCACTGTCGTTTAGTGGGCCCAGGTTGGATTCAAACCCACAGCTCTGGTGTATATGGCTGGTGCCTTAGCTGCTTGAGCCACAGGCACCGAGCCTCCAGTTCAAATTTTTGAGAGAGAATGGGTACAGGTAGTCACTACCATTCCTATTTAGGAAGAATGTTCACTTGAGGTCCTCTCTTAAGCTTGGCTGCGGGTGTTACACAATTCTGCAAAGGGCGATGTACAGTGGAGGTCAGGACTCAGGCTGCTGGCTCAGCTGGAGGTGCTGGCTGGGGTAGTTCCCTTAGAAAGGGAGTTTGACACAGCAAGCTCTTGAATGACCTCTCAGCCATACTCTTTTTAACATGTATTTAAAATTTTTGTGTTTTGGTTTTTACTGTTAATGTTTAACATGCCACAAAAGTAACATTATGACATATTTTTCTTGTTTCAAGACAAAATTTTCCTGTTTTAGCTAAGATAGTCATGTTTCCTAGTTGTTTTCCAGTTGACTTTAATAAAAGTATATTTAAACTAAACTTTTCTTAAAATTCTTAAAATGTAATGTGATAGGTGAAATCTTTATGATTTATGATATTCAGTTGGTCTTTTTATAATGTTGTTTGCAAGAAGGTAAGTGCAGTTTAATAGTTAATGTAGAATTGTGCCTATGGATATCAGAGACTAACAAAGATGGGTAGGAAAGATCTGGAAAAAGGCGACTTTCATAAAGTAGGTTAAAAGCATTTCCCTTTCTAAATAGAATTGTCTCTTAGGCATTTTTCTGAGACTTTGCTACTAAAATATAAATGGTTATGTATATCAGTTAAGAGCAGACTGTTATTGTTGGGGGATTATTTTATATGCACAAATTGTGATGGAAAGGAGAGTAGATTGCAAATAGAAATTTATGATTTGGTTGCATTCTGACTTAGAGGGACGGCAACTTAAATTGCTTTCTGTATTATCTTACCACTGATAAATGGGAACTGAGGTCAGGAAGTGAACTGCTTCCTGTCTTCTTTCAGGAAGGAAATTACGTATAAATATATCTAGGCAAACTTCACCTTCTTTGCATTCAGCCTATCTTATGCACAGTTCTGATTTAGCAGTAGTAAAATATTATGATGTCATTTCCTTGTTCTCAACCGTAGGTATGTATTAGAACTACTTGGGAAGCTTAAAAAAAAATCCTATCCAGCTCCCCTCTCTCCACTCGATCTTCCTATTTTCTGATTTACTCAGTGAGGGGTGTAGGTTGAGCACTGATATTTTTGAAAGGCTTTGATTCTAATGAGCAGACAGGAAGCCACAAGGCAAGAGGAGAGCATATGAACATTTGTGCTTGCATTCCGGAGCACTGTTATTTATTTGCAACCTAGTTTGCCAGGCCATGGCTGGTCCAAATTGACTCTCATACCCTCTGAACATTGCTTGTGCTTCCCCTCTTCTGTTTCTTTTTTTTTCCCCTCCCAGACATTCCAGGAGTTTCCTCCTGACACATTTTCTCTGATTCATATTCCTCCCCATTTGTCAAGACCCAGTTCACTTTTTATTTATTTATTTTTTGAGACAGGGTCTCTCTCTGTTGCCCTGGGTAGAGGGTCATTATAGCTCACAGCAACCTCCAACTCTTGGGCTCAAGAGTTAAGGTGACCACCACAATACACAGTTATTTTTAGAGATGGGGTCTTGCTTTTGCTTAGGCTGGACTTGAGCTCCTAAGCTCAAGCAACCCACTTGCCTTGGCCTCCTAGAGTGCTGGGATTACAGGCACGAACCACGCAGGGCCCTAGACCCAGTTTACTTTTTACCTCCTTCATGAAGCCTTCCCTGACTTCCTTTGATTTGAGGGCTTACTTGGTCCCTTCTATGAACGTACATGGCAATTATTGTTTAGAAAATCATTTGGACAATGAATCGGTTATGTACCGCCTGTGTCAGCTCTTCACTGTTGCATTAAATGATTGACCTGAATCTTTGCTTAAGTTTTCACTTATTTGTTATCCAACTACTATAAGCTTAAACATTCATCTGTATCTTTGATAAGCCAAGTGCCGGAAGTCAGTAATATTTGCCCCTTCCTACCACCTCCATTTCCACAGATATGGTTTAGACTTTTATGTCTCCTGAAGTCTTGCCGTAGACTTAGGCCAACCCATTAGTGGTACACATGGCCTATGACCAGTAAAACTATTTGTGTGTGTGCACTTTTTTTCACTCCTGTCTCTTTTTCTATCTTATGATTCAGCTGACCTTTTGTCTTTCTCTCCCTCCATGGAGAATCTCCTAATCCCAATGACTTGGCAGTAGAATTCAACCTCTGAGGTTTTGACTGCTTATGTCTCTAAGATGTCAGGGTATAGCATATTCTCTGGATCTTCCTATTCCTGTTCCTTTATGCAGACTCGCCCAGTCAATCCCCTGCTCCCCAACAGACTCTGGCCAAGGGGACTTAAATTATCATGTCAATCTTCTACCACTATTCTTTGAGGTCAACATTACCCTCAAAGAGAACAGACACTCTTTACCCTGTTTTTCTTTGAAGATTCTTCTCCTTTAAAAGAAATCTGGCTTTGTTCATATGATTAAAAGCTTCTGTTGGTCTCTAGCTGCCTTTAGAATAAAATCTAAGCCTGAGCTGTCCATTATGGGAGTTATTAAATTTAAATTAAAAATAAAAATTAGACCTGGGCAACATAGTGAGGCAGTCCCCATCTCTCCAAAAATTAGAAAAAAAATAGCCAGATATGGTGGCATGCCCGTTGCTCAGCTCCTCAGGAGGCTAAGGTGGGAGGATTGCTCGAGCTTAGGAGTTTGAGGCTTCAGTGAACTATTATTGCACCACTGCACTCCAGCCTGGGTGACAGAGTGAGACTTTATCTCAAAACACAGAACAAAAATACAAACTGAGTTTCTTAGTCATGCCATATTTTATAGCTACATGTGGACAACACAAATATAGAACATTTTTATCACTGCAGAAAGTTCTGTTGGACAGTGCTGGTCTAAATATTGTGGCTCAAGAGGCCTTTTACAATCTCATCTCAACCTTTTGCTGTGTGCTGTAGCCTCATTTTTTTTTGTTTTTTTTAGATGTAGTCTCACACTGTTGCCCTGGATAGAGTGCCATGGTGTCATAGCTCGCAGCAACCTCAAACTCTTGAGCTCAAGAGATCCTCTTGCCTCCTAAGTATCTGGGACTAGTGGTGCCCACCACAATGCCTGGCTAATTTTTCCATTTTTAGTAGAGAGGGAGTCTTGCTCTTGCTGTGGCTGGTCTCAAACACTTGAGGTCAAGCAATCCACCACCTTCCTTGACTTCCCAGAGTGCTGGGCTTACAAGCAGACATGAGCCACTGTGCCTGACCTGTAGCTTCATTTCTGGCTGCTCCTCCTTTTTCAGCACTATGCTAGTCACTTTTTCCATGTTCTCCAACTGCTCCTGTACTCTCACAGCTCCATGCCTTTGAACATGGTAATCCTTCTTCCTGAAATGCCCTTTGACTTTCTTCTCTGGCAAATTCATATTTACCTTTTAAGATTCGCTCAAACATCATCTTCCTTGTGAAGGTCTCTGACTTTCCAAAACACAAGCATTTCTTGTCCTGTGTTCCCCTTTTCTTTGAAATGAGCTTTGCTGCTCTCATCAGCATACTTTGTTATTTGCTTATACATCTAGTTGTGCCTTTGGAAGGAGTATCCTGTCTGATTGTTTTAACAATTTGCCCTAATGATTATCTGAAATAGTTTGCTTGATACCCTCTTGGTACCAAGTAATATATCTACTTAAGTGTCTGCTATCTATGAGTTTGGCATGCTTGAAAACATCACTTAGTATTTTTGGAGAAATCCTTCACATTTCTGATATAAAAAGCTAACCCTAGCCCTAACCCTAATATCCAGGTTGGAGGTGGGTTTTTCTCTTAATTAATCTGGTCGCGACTTGAGATGGATGTGGTAGGAGGAGTTTACAAGGTCAGAAAGGCAGGACTAGCTGCAGGAGCTGGTTCAGATGTTCTCAGGTTGCAGTCTTTACACAAAATATTTAGTGTGTGTTTGGGAGAAAAATAAGCAGAGAAAAGGGAAAAAATTAAAACAGTCGTGAAAATAAAATTGGGGAATTTTTCCAGGCTAAGCCCAGAAACAATGATGTAGTAAAGAGGAAGAATTTTTATTACCATTTTGCAAAAACATACTTTTTTCCTCTCATGAGATTTGATAAGATTTTGATAAATTCTTGTGAATTGAATTACTGAGAAGTAAATTCCCCTGATCAAGAAATTAAAATACTCGTTTGTTTCTCTTTTCTGGTTACAGTTCCTATCTCCTGTTAAGGCGGCTTTTCTTCTGAGAAGGTCATAAGCCCTAAGGGCTCAGAGTTTAAGAGATCTTCACTGATCCCTATCGCCTAGCGGCCACCGCAAACCCCACAATCTTCTCCACCCGCCCCTGACCACGCCCATTTCTCAGACCACGCCCATCCAGGTCGTCCTGCCTCCCGCCTCGTGGCTCCGCCCCAGGCTCCTCAATGAAGGAATCTCATTGGTTAAGAAGTTGCTCTGGGCCCGCCCCGGGGAACGACGATAGGCTGAACTGGCGTGAGGAGGTGGTGGTTGGCTGCCTGAGGACGGGTCCCTGGTCGTGCCTGTCAGAGTGGTTGGCGGCAGTGGCTGCTCCTCGGGCTGGGCTGTCAGTCAGTGAGAGGAGGAGGAAGATGGCTCGCCGGGACCCGTTCTGCTAGCAAGAAGGGGGGCAGGTGGTGCTGCTACTCAGGAGAAAGCTGAGCAGCCGCGGTTGCTGTCGCTGCGAGCCGCCCAAGTCGAGGTCCTGCAGGTGGAGCTCCGGCAGCCTCTCTGGTGAGTCCTGCCGAGCGACCCACGCCGGGCCCCCAGCGCGGTCGGAGACCGATAACTTTTTTGTCAGGGAGGAGCCGGGGCGAGGCGGCGGTAGGGAGGGGACCGGGACTTTGTCCCTCGGGCAGCGGCTTCGTTGGGGGTAACGGCTCCTGCGTGCGGCGCCACGGGTGGGCGCGAGGCGGCACTGGGCTCGGGGGCGTCCGGCTCGGGGGCTGCTGGCTCCGAAGTTGGTCACAGCCCGCCCGCTGCCTGGAAGCCGGCAGCCTTGTGCGCGCGGACTCAGGTCTCTTTCCTTCCAGGCGAGGAGCGGTCCAGCCTCCGGGCGTGACCCGGGTGCTGCCGCCTCCGGCCGACTGGCCGCCCCTCTGCAGGGTGGGCCTAGGGCGGGAGCCCCGGGAGCCCCCCCCCCCAACCGGCTCTCCCCAGGCACATCCCACCCGGCCGCAGCTGATGCTCCTGCCTCTCCCACCCTCTCTCTTCACTCCAGCAAGGCCACCGCTGTCTGTCCAGTCTGGCAGCCAAAATGGTCACTGTTGACTCCCGCTCCCCATTGAAAGCAATGATCGCCTCTATCTTTGGTCCCCCCACGGCGTTGAGGTTCGGAAAGCAACCACGATTCCTTCCTTGGTTATTACGCTGAAGGTCTCCTCCTCAGCCCTGTCCCCTTCTTTCTATGAGTTATTCGTCTCCCGAGATTGATTTTAACATACTCGAGAATCGTCGGGGTTTTAGCTGAAAATTGTTGCATTAAAAGACCCCAAGTTTGTACGCTTCAGCAAAACTGAGTGTTCACCCGTCGGTGGGCACATGGGTGCTTTGTACCCTCAGAGTTTAGTCATTCCTGAAAGATTTTAATTTTGCCCAAGCGGTATCCTACTGCATAGAATCGGTTCTCTGGTAAAATACACTATCACACTCCTGGCAGTCGCTCCGCACTTCAGGTAGGGGGAGTTTCTTCCACTAGCAGCCACTACTTATCTCAGAGACTAATACAGTCAGTAGGGCCAAGCCGACCTTTTGCAAATTATTTATCCTTCCGGTCACACAGTAGGTTTTGGAGCAAGTAGGCCACCTCTTTGGTTCATGTAGCACTTTACAGTTTCAGATTTTTTCAGCTTTATCTTATCGGCATAAAGTCATAAAGATTAATGTAACCTTGAGTCAATGTGATAGTCCTGCGAGGCTTGTTTTGCATAAGAACATTCTGGTGCTAGCATCCACAGCCTCTCCTTGATTTCTAAGTTTTCTTTTTCTTTAAGTTAATACATTTTAAGATTTACGAGTTGAATATGTGCCTAATAGTCTAAAGCACCACATGTTTGAAGTGCAAGTAAAGACAAGAAAGAAAAAAACATCATCTGTAAGATCTGCTTGGCTAATACTAGCTTCAAAGTCAGCTATTCAAATAATCAATTCATTTAAACAAGTGGCAAAGGGGAAAACACAATTATAAAATAATTTCTGGATTTGGCTCATTTTATCTTTATTTGATTTATTGAAATTACCATCGAGGGATTAGAAACCCTTTTAATTATCAGCTTTAGCAGTACTTGGCTATGGACATCCAGTGAGGCACTGTCTATGTTATCCCTCCTGTACTTTCTTTCTTAGTTGTATTCCTATTTTGTGAAATCTGCTCTTGGTTGTACTTTTTAGAGTGTTGTAGTTTTGACAATGTGTTTAAATATATCTTGTAGTCTGTTTTATTCAGCATCCCATAGCCTACTATTTGTTTTATAATGAATCTTAAGAAATCTTAGAAAATTCTTAGTATTCAAGACCTTTTTTAGAATATCAAGGTTCCATTTTGTTAATAACTGAAATTATGTCAAACATAAGCTTATTTTGCACAACTTCCAGGCAGAGTAGGCACTAGGAATACTGAAATGAGTATGACAGCTCTTGTCCTCAAGGAATTTACCATCTAGTATATAAAAGGTTAGTAACATTACTGGAAAGTATTAATTGAAATACTATGTAATAAGCGTGAATAGAGATATGCCTAATGTAGGAAGGGAGTTTAGAGTAGGAGATAGTTAACTCATCTTGGATATAAGTGGAGTTGGGAACATTTACCAGAGTTTTGAAGGGTGATAATAGTTTTGTCAAGTGGAGAAGGAAGGTGCTTCCCAGGATAGGAAGGAAGGAACTTCCCAAGATAAGGATATAAATGAGAAGACAACAAGGCATGAGAAATTAGGGCAGTTTAGAGAAGTCATTGACAATTGACACTGTCAGTTGATGAACATTGACAATGCAGGGGTTCCTAGTGAAACGGTTGGAGATAAGGATAGTGAAAGTGGTAGAAGACCAGATCAGAGCATTGTATCCTTAGCGAACGTGATTAGACCGAAGGTGATAGAGGAGAAGTCATTTATTGGATTTGTAGTTTTGATCCTCACGCTGTCAGAGTAAGATAGAAACTGATAGGTTCAGGTCACCTATGGGAAGAAAGAAACAATCAAGACTCAGGATTTGACTTCATGCCATTTACTGGAAATGAGGAACACATAAATGGGAGGAATATGATAAATTCTATTTTGGCTATTTTGAATTTGAGGAAGGAGAAGAACTTTCAGGTGAAGTTGTGGATAGATGTTTGGATCTATGGATATGAAACTTATAGAAAATTAAGATTAGAGAGAAGATTGGGGATTGAATCAAAGCTATATTGATTTCATTATGTCGAAATGACTCAGGGAAAGCCTTTAGCATGGTAAAAATAGCAGCCAGAGAACAGACTCTGATAACTAGCAGAAGTAGGTAGAACAGCAGTCTGAAAAAAGAAATAGAGGAGTAGTAATTAAAAAGTAAGAGGAGCTTCAGGAGCGATAATAAGTGTAGAGAGATTTTCAAATGGAGGAGTAACAGGTTAGCAATTTTGAATGTTGTAAAAAAGTGTCAAGAAAGGAGAGAACCCTAATGATCATTGAATTAACAAGTACTGCTTCAACTGAGTGGTGATTTAGAAATCAGTTTTTGGAGGAGAAAGAATGAGTGGGGATAAAGGAGACATATTATGCTTAAGAGAGACATTTTAAGAAAACTGAAGTAAAGAAGGGAGAGAATGATAGCTCTAGCTGTCATTAAATAGTGTCCTTAATCGTGGCTTTGCATTTAGAATCATCTAGAGAGCTTTTCACAATATTGATTTTGGGCAGGAACCCCTATACCAATTTGGGGGGTGGTGGTGGAACCCAGACATCAGTATTTTGACAGCTTCATCAGAGCATAATGGCATATAATAAACTATATACCTATTTAAAGTGTACAATTTAATGTTTGACATGTGTTTGTACCAGTAAAACCATTACCATGTTAAAAATAATGAGCATTTCTATCACCTCCAAAAGTTTCTTTGTGTTCCTGTGTAATCTTTCCCTCTCATCTCCAAGAAACCACTGATCTACTTTGTCACCACAGCTTACTTGCATTCTGTTCTTTAAAGTTCTCTAAGTAATTCCAATGTGCAAGCACAGATAAAAGCCACTGCAGAAGGATTTCGTTTGAAAGAATGTTATGTTTACATATTAACATGCATAAGGAAAGTCAGAGTAGAATAAGTAGGAAGAGATTCCTAGGAGATTCAGGAAAGATGAGATAATTATTTTAACTATGTCCCTGAGAAGATACAAGTGAATGGAATTCAGTAAGAAAGGAGACAAATTTGGAAGCAACATCTCTAACAAAGGATATGATGTTAAAGATAGTATATTTCTTTGTTGTCATCATCAAAGTTGTTATCATGAAGTATCTATATTGGTTCTCTGAAATACTCAGAAAACATTGAAAGCATCTTAACATTGTACGAATGAATGCCTCTCAGAAAAACTTGTTAAATGGAGTCTGAGACCCCTGGTACCATCATGTAACACTCTGTTGTTTTTTCAAGAAGAGCAGATGGAACTAGCAGTTTGACTATTGCTTATTATTGAGAGCCAAGTTCTGCCAGAATCTTTTTGGCCCTCTCAGAGTTAGGCTTCATATCTGCAGTGAGCACTGAGGAAAAAGAACATTTAACACTTGAAAATCTCTTATTTAAAGTATCTTTGCTTCGAAGAACTCCTGCTTGCTTGACCTTATGAACACATTGGAGGAGAAAATCATTCCTCTGTTTTCCAGATAAGATAGAGAAGAATTGTGATTAGAATTTGTCCAGGGGGCTGGGCACTGTGGCTTATGCCTGTAATCCTAGCACTCTGGGAGGCATAGGTGGGAGGATCCCTTGAGCTCAGGAGTTCAAGATCAGTTTCAGCAAGAGCAAGACTCCATCTCCACTAAAAATGAAAAAAATTAGCCAGGGATTGTGGTGGGCACCTGTAGTCTCAGCCACTCAGGAGGCTGAGGTGGGAGGATCTCCTAAATATGGGAGTTTGATGTTGTTGTGAGCTAGGCTGACACCAGGGCACTCTATCTAGGTGGGCAACAGAGTGAGGCTATCTCAGAAAATAAAAAGAAGTCTTAAAGGCCCACTTTTTTTTTTTTTTTTTTTTTTAATTTCTGGTTCAAGATTTAGATGTACATGAAATCCAAATCCTGCTTGTATGAGGTCCAGGGCTTGCTCCTAACTCATGGCTTTACCTTTGGCAGGGGGTTGAAAAACAAAATAGCTAATATCTGAATATTATTTGGCATTATACTTAATCATAAGTGAAGGTGGAGTGTAAAGTTTTGTCTGATTGTCTTCTAGGGTTCCAAAAATTTCTTTCATTGTGAGTAAAGAATCAAAGTATAATCTGACCTGGAGAGAGAAAGCATCCTTAATTTTGATGTGGCCTAAAAGAGTAGAAATATCAATGGTAGCATGATTTTGAATACTATTGTTATTATAGTCACAGCAGTATTGTAAACATTCTATATTTTAATTACTACTGTAAAGCATAATGATTGTAAGAAATTTGGAAAATCTAGGAAAACCATAAATGATAAGTAACATTTATATCTCTACACAGAGCTACTTAACACTTTGGTGAATATTCTTATAGTCATTTTTATTGTTTTATATTTTTACTGAGACAGAGTCTCACTTTGTTGCTCCCATAGAATGCTGTGTTGTCATAGCTCACAGCAACCTCAGACTCCTGGGCTCAAGTGATTCTCTTGCCTCAACTTCCCAAGTAGCTGGGATTACAGATGCCTACCCCAATGCCCAACTAGTTTTAGAGGTGGGGTCTCGCTCTAGCTCAGGCTGGTCTCAAATTTGTGAGCTCAGAATATCTGCCCACCTTGGCCTCCCAGAATGCTGGGATTACAGTCATTTTATAGTCATTTTTAATGGGTATTTACTTTTTGTTTTTTAACACAAAGAAGCTATATTCTTTTTTTAAAAAATTTTTTCTTTAGGTGTGTACTATTTTGTCATTAGCTTAGTTTTACTTACTAAATTTTGAGTGCTTACCCAAGTTAATAAAATATTGTTCTTTACAACATAAATGTGTATCTAACATTTTAACCTATGGATTTACTATAGTTATTTAACCACCATTTCAATTGTTGAAATTTTAAGTTCTTTCCAGTAATTTTGAATGAATAGTAGCTAGCTTATGGATAGATTAATCACTGCCAGTATCTTTATTTTAGGATAGATTCAAAAGTCATAAAATAGAGTATTTTAATATTTTTAATACTTTTAATAGGTATTGATAGATTGCCTTCTAGAAAGAATTAATTAATATTCATCCTTTCTAGTTGTGCTTGAGAGTGCTAGCACCCTTTCTGTATTTAGTGCTAGTAATTAAAATACATCCATTTTGACTTGAAAAGTTATATCTTTTATGAATTTTTCCTATTGTTTATTAGTGGCATTTACTATTTGTGTTTTATTTGTGAATTGTCTGTTAGTGTCTTTTGTCTATTATGACATTGGAGTTTTTAAAAACTGAGTTATGAGAGCTATTTGTATATAAAACCATTAGGCCTTTATCAAGGTACTTCCTAATTTTGTGTTTGATTTTTTTTTAACAAGTTTTTTTTAGCATTTTTAATGTGTTTTAACCTATCAACATTTTCTTTTATGTTATCAGCCTGCTTAGAAAGGCCTTTTCTTATGCTCAAATTATATAACTGTTCATCTCTATTTCCTTGTCTATTAATTTTACAGTTTTCAGAAACAGCTTACACTTTTAATGTACTTACAATGTATTTAATATATAGTGTCAAGTCAATTATTTTGATACTTTTTATTAAGCAATTATCTTTTCCCAGAGGTTTTAAGTACTTTATGACTTTTTCCAGGGTTTGTATTTGTTATATTGGGCTGTTTATTTTTGCTCCAGTCATTTCAAATTGTCCTAATTATTGTCACTTTTTTTTAAAACAGGGTTCCACTCTGTCACATAGGCTGAGTGCAATGAACTGATCATAACTCACCGTAGGCTCAAATTCCTAGGCTAAAGTGTTTCTCCTGTCTCAGCCTCCCGAGCAGCTGGGACTATAGGTGCATGCCACTCTGCCCACCTAATTTTTAAATTATTTGTGGTGTTGGAATCTCCCTATGTTGTCCAAGCTGGTCTTGAACTCCTGGCCTCAAGCATTCCCTTGCCTTGACCTCCCACGGTTCTGGGATTACAGGTATAAACCAACACTCCTGGACAATTATAATTTTTTTAATGTATCTTACTATATGTTTGGCTGAATCCCTACCATTATCTTTTTAAAAACATTTTCAGCATTTCTCATGTATTTCTTCCTTTTACATGTATTTTCTTTCTTTTTTCAGATTACCTTAAATGCAATTTACTAAGATCCTAAAAGAACCTATTCCAATATTTAAATTAATTTTCTAGAGATTTTAATTCTAATTTCTAGTTGCATATCTCTACAATGTTATCAACAATGTTATCTACAATGTTAAAATTTCTAATTTAATTCTAATTTCTAGTTGCATATCTCTACAATGTTATCATTATTTATTCAAGTCATCTTTTATGATGCAAAAGATGTAGATTTGAGTTTTCTTCATGTAGTTTATAGTTTGCAATTTTCTTCAGGTCATCTCTGCCCATATTTAAACTGATATTTTTTAAAACTTTCTGATCCTATTGGGAATGGAATCTTTTTTCATCATGTTGTAATGAGGATTATGTCTACCTGATAGACCCTAGAAAAGTTGGTGGTTTTCATATACTGTTTTTTTTAACTGCTTATCTTATGAAATTCTTAATTTGAATACTTTTTATTGAGTTTTGTAATAACTCAGTTATAGCATTTGTAATGATAATTTTGTCTTCTTGCTAACATTAAATCCTTATATTTAATTTTTTTACATTGATCAGAATATCTAGAACAATGTTAAATTATAGCAATGGGTAGTGAGCACCTTAGGCTCCTCACTTAAATGAAGGTGCCTTTAGAATTTCACTGCTGTGGCTCGGCGCCTATAGCTCAACCGGCTAAGGCGCCAGCCACGTACATCTAAGGTGGCGGGTTCGAATCCCCAGCCCGGACCCGCCAAACAACAATAATGGCTGCAACCAAAAAATAGCCGGGCATTGTGGCGGGCGCCTGTGGTCCCAGCTACTTGGGAGGCAGAGGCAGGAGACTCGCTTGAGCCCAGGAGTTGGAGGTTGCTATGAGCTGTAATGCCATGGCACTCTACCCAGGGGGACAGCTTGAGGCTCTGTCTCAAAAAAAAAAAAAAGAATTTCACTGCTGTGCTCTTAAAATTTTTATTTATGGGATATGAAAAAAATAGCTTTCTATATCTTTATATCTTGGGGGAACTGAGATAAATATTACATTTAATCATATGCTCTCTAATGTACAGTGAGATGATTATATGGTTTGTCTTCTTCTACGTATTGAATGTTGAACTGTATTAGAAGTTTTCCTAGTAGATTTCACTAAACAATTGCTGTCTTAGGGATAAAGGCAACTTGATAATAGCATATCTCTTTAAAACTTTAAAGTAGTAGTATCTCTTTGATTTTCTATATGAAACTGATCTTTCATGTATGCCTTTCTCTCTCTCTTTCTGTCTCTCTTTCTCCCCCTCTCTTTCTCTCTCTTTCTTTTTTTCTTTCTGGCAGTCTTGCTCTGTTGCCTAGGCTAGGGTGCTGTGGCATTAGCCTAACCCATAGCAACCTCAAACTTCTGGGCTCAAGTGATCCTCCTGCCTCAGCTTCCCAAGTACTTGGACTATTGACACCTACACAATGACAGCTAATGTTTCCTATTTTTTTCTTTGTTAAATTATAACTGTGTACATTGATGCATTTATGGGGTACAGTGTACTGATCTGTTATACAGTGTGAAATGCTTGCATCAAACTGATTAACACATCTATACCTTGCTTACTTATTTGTTGTGATAAGACAATTATACTCTTAATAGTTTAGAGACGTGGTCTCTGTTGCTCAGTCTGATCTTCAACTCCTGAACTCAAGAGATCATCCTGCCTCTGCCTCCTAGAGTGCTAAAATTACAGGTGTGAGCCACTGCCCCCGCCTTTAGTGTTTCTTTTGTATTATCTTTTTCAAGTTTTGGTTTCTGAATATGCTAGCTTTGTCAAAAAACAGAGAGAGTGCAGGAGAGTGTGCATATGAGAGAGCTTTCCATCTTTTTATGTGGCAATTATCTCTTCCTTGGAAGTTTTGAAATAGGTTAGCTGTAAAAATGTCTAGGTCTTTTTGGATTGAATGCAGTTTATAGAGATCTCAGTATGTGCTTAAGTATTTTCTAAGTATTTTGTATAATTAATTTTATTTAGTACTTTATGAAGTAAGGGTTATTTTTATTCTACAGATAAAGAAACTGAGACTCAGAGGTAAATATATTTGTTCAAGATCAACACCTAATTAGTGGTAGAATACATAGAGTTTAAACTCAATTCCTATCTGATGAGATAGCCCATGTTTTCTAATGAGCACCTTAGATTTGTCCTAATTAAGACTCTTGTGTGCCCTCCATTCCTAAGAAATAAATTTAATCATTTTATTTGAGTGTCTTATTAAGTATTTTTCCTCTTTTCACAAATTATAATTATTACTGACAAGTCTGTTAATGTCATATCTTCTGCTACTTTAATAAATATGGTAATCCTGGAGTAAGGCGGGGATGTGTGGGAGAATTTAACATCAACATTTGTATAATATACTTTATATAATTCACATTTTAATTGGTTGGGCATTCAAGATCAATTTTGCATTCCTGAATCCTGTTCAGAATGTAAGGTGCACTGTATATAAGAGATCAATGAGTTTTGGAAACACGATTTTTCATTTTAGTTTAAAGATATCTAGCTGTTGAGTCTTGCATCAGGGTATCCTTTTCCCAGTAATGTTAAGTGTATGTTGTTGGTGTGTATTTTTATGGACAAAGAATCTTTTGATTAATTGATCAATATTAGTTGTTTCTCATATAAATGCATGGAATTCATTCAGTCATTTGCTCTTGACTTAAGAAAGACATTGTATATGAGTTTTTCTTGTTTTGAAACAGAGTCTCACTTTGTCACCCTCAGTAGAGTGCTGGCATCATAGCTCAGAGAACCTCCAACTCTTGGGCTCAAACAATTCTCTTGCCTCAGCCTCCCAAGTAGTTGGGACTACAGGTACCTGCAACAACGCCCAGCTATTTTTAGAGATGGGGTCTCACCCTTGCTTAAGCTGGTCTGGAACCTCTAAGCTCAGGACAATTCACCTGCCTCGGCTTCCCAGAGTGCTAGAATTACAGGTATAAGCCACCATGCCCAGCCTGTATATGAGTTCTTAAAACTGTTCTGTGAAGATTATTTTGATTTCAGCTACTGGAAGGTATACATTTATTCTTGTATAGAGAGATGAATAGGGATAGACATTTAGGAGAATAATGTGAGCCTTAAAAATGCTTAAATTGGGCAAGCAATTATGAAATCTATGTTTTTCTTTTTGAATTCTTCTGTTTTTCCCCTTCATTAAATGTAGTGGGGGAAAGGCAGAAGAATTTTGTTTCTTACAGCAATGGGTGTTTCTTACCTGCTTTGAGAAAGAAACTTAAAAAAAAAGTAAGTTAACAATTAATTAAATCAGGATTTTAGTTTTAATCAATACACATAGACTGTATTCCCTACCTCTTGCTTTGGGACATAAAATGTTGCCAGTGGCTAGGTGGGGTAGGCTCATGCCTATAATCCTAGCAACTCTGGGAAGTGGAGACAAGGAGGATCCCTTGAGCTCAGGAGTTCATGATCAGCATAAGCAAGAGCAAGACCCCCTGTCTCTATTAAAAATGGAAGAAATTAGTTTGGTATGGTGGCCCACACCTGTAGTCTAAGCTTGGGAGGCTGAGGTAGGAGGATCACTTGAGCCCAGGAGTTTGAGGTTGCTGTGAGCTAGGCTGATGCCATGGCACTCTAGCCTGGGCAACAGAGTGAGACTGTCTCAAAAAAAGAAAATAGTTGCCAGTTTGACCTCTTCAAACTTGCCACACATTTATACTCTTTGGATCTAAATGTCAAGGTTCTTGCTGATTTGTTAATCAACAGATATTACAATGACAGACAGAGCAACAATGTAGTTCCCCACAGCAGTGTACATTTCAGTAGTTAAGAAGAAGGCCAGGCACAGTGGCTCATGCCTATAATCCTAGCACTTTGGGAGGCTGAGGTGGGAGTCTTGAGGCCAGGAGTTTGAGACCAATCTGAGCAACATAATGAGAACCCATCTCTACCAAAAATAGAAAAATTAACTGAGCATGGTCTCAACCACTTGGGAGGCTGAGGCAGGAGGATTGACTGAGGTCAGGAGTTTGAGGTTGCTATAAATTATGATAACACCATTGTACTTTAGCTTTAGGTGGGGCAACAGAGGGAGACTCTTTATTAAAAAAAAAGAATAAGAGGGGAAGAGGGAGAGACTATTTTGAAAAATTATGAAATTTTTAAGTGGGAAATGGGGTAGAAAATAGAAGCATTTTATTATTTATTTACTTACTTATTTGAGACAGTCTCACTCTATTGCCCAGTTCACAGCAACCTCAGATTCTTGGGTTCAAGCTATTTTTCTGCCTCATCCTTCTGAGTAGCTGGGAATATAGGTGGTTACCAGTTTTTTCTATTTTTAGTAAAGGAGGGGTCTCACTCTTGTTCAGTCTGGTCTTGAACTAAAGAGCCAAGGGATCCAACTGCCTCGGCCTCCCAGACTGCTAAGATTACAGGTGTGAGTGCCTGGCTGGTACAAGTATTTTAGAAATGGGTAAGAGGAAAGCATCAACAAGTAGGGAAGGTAAAAATGTGCAAATCAAATAGATTGTTGGAGAAGTGCAGAAAATTGGAAGAAGAGTTACATGGGTGTTAGAACTAGAGTATTCAAGTCAGTGAGGTTCAGAAGTAGAGTTTTAGAAAGGAAGATGTTGCTGCAGGTTAGAGGAAAAAAAATGAGCATTGAGAAAGAGCTAATTTGTCATTCATAAGTTATGGAGTGTAGATGATGAGAACTTAATTTATGCTGTAAAAGGGGTTAAGGAATACATGGAATAATTAGAGGCAGTGGCAGTAGATTAGGCTTCTAAATCAGAAAGTTAATCATTGAAGAATAAAATAAGTATGAAAGTAACTGGAAGATACTAGAATCTGATGAAGTTGGCTGAGGTTATACTTTGGAAGGCTGAGATGGGAGGATTGTTTGAGGCCAGGAGTTTGAGACCAGGCTGGGCAACAAAGTGAGAACTTGTCTCTCAAAATAAACAATTGGCCTGTGTGGTGGTGCATTCCTATAGTTCTAGCTGCTTACGAGGCTGAGGTGGGAGGATCACTTGAGCTCAGGAGTTCCAAGCTCCAGTGAGCTGTAATAGTGCCACTGAACTCCAGCCCAGGCAGCAAGGTAAGACCTTCATCTTAAAATAAAACAAACAAACAAAAAGAATCTGAAGTCTCTGTCTTTCCAGAACTACGTGATCCTGAAATGTGTTCTCAATTGTCCAAATGATAAATCTTTTATCAGTGATAATTTGCAGTGTCATTTATTGAGTACCTGTTGTGTGCCAATGCTTTGTATTATCTTAAATCCCTAAAACATCTCTGAAAGACAGAACTTATCACCTACCTTTCACATTTGAGGAAACTGAGACTTAGATAGTTTAACTAACTTGCTGAAAAGTGGCTTAAGGTTTTTGGAGTTCAAACTCAGCATTTTTTCCATTATGCTATGTTGCTTCCTCTATTGAGCTGTATTAAAACACTGTGGGGGTTTGTAAGAGGAATATAAGGTATAATTCCTCTTCTTGTAGAAAGGAGTAGAGAAGAAATTTTCATTGTATTGTGCTTGCTGTAATTTGTGTTTACTGTACTTTTTTATTTAAGATGTTTTAATGAAAGCAGTCCTCTTAATAAGCTTCCCTACCATACTTTTAATATCTAATTTTTAACAATTCCTGTTATTTGGAGATGAGATATTTATGACTTCTTTTTTAATAATCTGTGGTGAAGATAGGTTGAGGGAGAAGGAAGAAGACCCTAAGAAAGAACAAGTCAAGAAAACAAAGACTTTTCAACATCCTGAGGGACTTAAAAAAAAAAAAAAAGAAAAGACTAAAACTCTCAAACTCGTTATTTTCACTGTGAGAACTTCAGATATGTTATCCAATTTTAGGTAGCACCTCAGAAAGGCCAACCTCTTCATGGGAGTCATACTGAGCTGGTCACACATGGTAGTCAGAGCAGTTATTCTTCATGTCACCAGATTATAAAGCTCCAAAGAGTTTATTATAATATGCTGTGATTAGCTGAATTTGGACTCCAGCAATCAGGAATTAATTATTGGGGAAGGGGTCCGAGCAGATGTTTGGTTTTCTGTAATAAACCTTTTCTTCAGAAACAATGCATAATTGAAAAAGAAATGCTTAAAATACTTTAGGGATTAAACATTCTTATAGGACTTTCAAGTACTTTAGGAGGAACCAAGATGAACATTTTTGCCATGCTAATTTTAGTTTCATATTCGGCTATGTTTAGGTTACATTTTGTTATACTAGTATAAGAGTTCATGTCATTGAAAAGTTTATTTTAAAAATAATTTTATAATTCAGCTTCTGTAAAAACAAATTGTTAACCCAGTTAATATGAATAAAGATAGTCATAATGAACTATTTATTTCTGCTTTTTCGTGAATCAAGAAAAACAACTATATTAATAAGATCCACTGAGTTTCTGACTGGGAAGAAACAAGTAGACTTTTGTACAGTCAGGATCTGTTGTTTTTATTGTCACGGCCCAATAGTACACATTGCGACCATTAACTGTGTTTACTTGCGTTTTCTCATTGCACCTTCCTCTTCACCCTACCATTTTCTACTGAACAATCTGAGCCTCTATTGGCAGACTTCATTAACGGTTGAGAGTCTCATTCTAGCTTATTAAAGAGCAGTGACTCACCCTAAGACATCCAGAAGTTAACTGCTGGAATTTGGTTCTCTTAACATTTCTTTCTTCCTTTGTCTCTAACATTGCAGCAGGAAAGCACTTAGAATGCAAAGGCTTTAAGCAATTCAAGTATTAGCAGTGCTTTGGAAAGTGTATTTCTGTATCTTATGTTTGGGAGAGAGAGAGGAAAGAGCAATGAATGATAGTAATATGATTGAACGATAATGTTTACATAGGTTTTTCCTTTTATGTGCCGTCTCTTTTTATTTATTTATTTATTTTTTTGAGACAGAGTCTCAGTATGTCGCCCAGTAGAGTGCTATAGTGTTGCCGCTCACAGCAACCTCAAACTCTTGGGCTTAAGTGATTCTCTTGCCTCAGCCTCCTGAGTAGCTGGGACTACAGGCCCCACCACAATGCCCTTTTTTTGTTGCAGTTGCCATTGTTGTTTAGCAGGCCTGGGCCAGGCTCGGACCCTCCAGTCCTGGTGCATGTGGCTGGCGCCCTAACCACTGAGCTATGAATGCCGAGCCTACCTTCTCATTTTTTAATAGCATATTTTATTCTTTTTATCATTTTATTGCTTATACTGTCATTTACCTTGATTTGTTTTTAAAAAAGATTAAAGAGGATACTCTGCTGTATTTTAGGTTTACTAGTCTCCTCTGATAGACTTGGATTCCTTACGTTAGCTACCATGTTATATTCATTTTTGTAAATCTGGCACCTAGGACATAGTAGACATTTAATAGCTTAAAAATAATACTTGATAATACTTGAGCATCTTTATACAAGATAGGAAGAGCCAGATTAATTTCTGGATCCTGCTTTATTGCCACTTTGGTGATATTATTGGCTGAATTGTGTCCTTTCACCAAAACACAAATTTTTTTTTTTTTTTTTTGAAACAGGATCTCCTTTGTTGCCCAGGCTGGAATGCAGTATAGCCTCAAACTCCTGAGCTCCTGCCTTTGGCCTCCCAAAGGTCTGGGATTATTGGAGTGAGCCACCCCACCCAGACCCAAATTCATGTGTTGATTTCCTAACCACTAGTACCTCAGAATGTAACCTTATTTGGAAATAGGGTCTTCCCAGGGAATTAAGTTAAAATGAGTTCATTAGGGTGGGCCCTAATGCAGTATGATTGGTGTGCTAATAAGAACAGGACATTTGGATGAGACACAGAGGAAAGACAATGTGAAGACACAGGGAAAACATGGCCGTCTGCCAGCCAAGGAGCAAGGCCTAGAACAGATAACTTTCTCACAGCTCTCAGAAGAAAATAACCCTCTTGACATCTTAATCTCAGATTCCAAATTTCTGTTTTTTAAACCTTCAACTCTGTGGTACTTTGTTACAACAGCCCTGATAAACTGGTATAGATGGCCTTTGTTCTTGGATGTAGCAAAATCTCAAATATACCCTTTGTCTGTTCTTAAGGAACAGTTTGCCAAGTCCAATGTCAAAACCTTACAAATTATACACTTCTAGGCAAGACATGGGAGAGTAAAATTTGGATAGTGCACCTTTCCCAATATAGCCAATGGCAATCAGCTTGTTAATTCTTTTTTATTTAAAAATTTTTTTTTTTTAAATTTTGCTTTGAATTTCAGCTGGCTTTCACTCATCTTAGTTTGAAGTTATTATTATTTTTTTTAACTTTTTTTGTTTTTCTTTCTTCCTTAAGTGATTCTCTTGCCCTTTGCCTCCCAAGTAGCTGGGATTACAGGTGCCTGCCACAACGCCTGGCTTTTTTTTTGGTGGAGACAGGGTCTCACTCTGGCTCACTCCAGCTCATGCTGGTCTCGAACCTCTGAGCTCAGGCAATCCACCTGCCTCGGCCTCCCACAGCGCTAGGACTACAGATGTGAGCCACCATGCCCGGCTAGCTTGTTAATTCTTTAGTTCAATTGAACTTATTTGGTTTGGTGAGGAGAAAAAATTTATAGGGTATTTGTATTACTAGGAGTTCAAGAGCCTTTGCCAACAGACTTTGTTGCTTTTTCAAAATAGTAAATGAAAGGGGGAGACTACATATAATATATTTTAATATGATGTTAATTTGAGCTAGTTGTTAGTGCATAATCTTAGTCACATCACTTTGCCTGTGTTATAGTCTACAGAGACAAAGCAGTTTGTCCTGAGCCCATGCCCATTGCTTTGGTAGTGGCTGTATCCTCTCTTCATCAACCAGTCATACAGAGTTGCCACAGACATTTTTAGCATTTTTTTATTACCCGCTTTCACCATAAACCACTTTCATCATATATGCATATTTTATCATCTACTCTTTTTTTTTTTTGAGACAGTTTCACTATGTTTCCTGGTAGAGTGCCATGGTGTCAAGCTCACAGCAACCTCTTGGGCTTAAGCGATTCTCTTGTCTTAGCCTCCCAAGTAGTTGGGACTACAGGCACCCGCCATAGTGCCCAGCTATTTTTTGGTTATAGTTGTCATTGTTGTTTGGCAGGCCTGGGCTGGGTTTGAACCCGCCAACTCCAGTGTATGTGGCTGGAGCTCTAGCCGCTGAGCTATAGGTGCTGAGCTTTTATCAACTATCCTTATTTTAAAATTTGAATATATATCAGGTAGTGTTTATCAATTCTTTCATCATGTTAGATAGTTTGCTGAAAAAGAAAATTTCAAACATAAACAAAAGTAAAGCACTTGCTCTTTCATCATTTGGAGGCAGTTTGCCAGTGTTCTGAAATTAACTAGAGAGCTAAATAAAAGTCTTAGTCCCAGATGTTAAAAAATAAAATAAAAAAGTGTGTTTGCCATAAAGCAAAGAAACACAAACAATAAAAACTCTGACTTATGGGCACATAAGGCTTTTGGTCTAATTTTGACATTTAAATTTAAGTCACACCCATACACTTTTGGAGCATCCTTATTACCGGTAAGTATGTAGGCACTGTGGTATGCTAGGGATATACTATACTGTATCATCAATTTCCTTTTCCTTCATTCCAGTTGAGAAAAATATTGGAACCAAGAATTTCCTCAAAAGCATGTGCTAACTAGTGGCAGAGCGGGGTCTAACCATAAATTGAAGACTTTCTGTAGTAGAAACTAGGCTTACTGTACTGATAACATACATGTGGTACATGTCCAGTCTATGAAATTTAGGTCAACTTAAGGAGTTGGTCAATGTAGGGAGGTGGTTAACTATGGAGGATCTACCATATTAGGAAGCAGAAAAGAGTAAAAGAGTAAAGGATTAGTGAAACAGAGTATAAGCTGTGAACTGTTTTAGGTACCAGTGGTAGGGATGGATGATAACACAAATGGTGATTAGAATGGGGGCTTTGGGGTTGGGCTACATGGATTCTAAACCTAGTTCAGTTACTACTGTAGTGTGTGACCTTGGGCAAGTTGTTTCTTTAAGTATAAGCTTTCTTTTTTGTGAAATGGAGATGTTAATTTACCTTGTAGGAGGTGTGTGAGGATTAAATTAAAATTCCCATAAAGCACATAGCACAATGCCAAAAACATAAATGCTTGAAGAATGTTAGTCATCCCAACATTATCCATGTGCATCTATCATTGCTGTGTAAGGCACACTGGACACACTAAGTATTTTTCAGACTATATTTCCAATGATGCCACTTGCATTTGGACAGTAAAGGATCCCATGGTCAAATACACTTGGGAAAATATTTCATTCTAAACTTCTTTCTTAGAGATTCACTATACAGATTTAGCATATTAAAAGCTCTGAGAAATCCTTTTATTAAAAAAAAAGCAAAACTTGTAGGGTAGCACCTGTGGCTCAGTGGGAAGGGCGCCAGCCCCATATACTGAGGGTAGGGGGTTTGAACTCGAATCCAGCCCCAGCCAAACTGCAACAAAAAATAGCCTTGCATTGTGGTGGGTGCCTGTAGTCCCAGCTACTTAGAAGGCTGAGGCAGGAGAATCGTCTAAGCCTAGGAGTTGGAGGTTGCTATGAGCTGTGATGCTATGGCACTGTACTGAGGGGTGAGACTCTGTCTCTAAAAAAAAAAAAAAAACTTGTAAGCTTTGACAGATAGTTAGATTTTCACAAAATCCTCTTCTCCTCCATGGTTTCTTCCACGTGGCCTCTCATACGGTTGTCTGTCCCTGAGCTCCTATAGCAGGGTGGCTACCATCTAGTAAGTAATATTTCAAGAGGACAGGCCCTAGGTACAAGCTTTTTTTTTTTTTTTATTGAATGATAACTATGTACATTAATGGTGCAAGCCCTTCTATCTCTCCTTGCATCGTGCTTGTTGAAGTCCATTGACTGAAACATGTCACTTTGCCAAACCCAACCCTAATGTGGGAGAGAGCTACACAAAGGTGTAAATAACAGGAGGGGTCATTTGTAGAGGGCCATAAACATAATAGTAATAGTCTATCACACATGAAAAAAATACTCCATGATACAGTAGGTGAAACTTAATCAAGTTTTTGCAAACTGTGATTTGATCTTCTTTTTTGGTAGAAAAATAAAAACAAATGAGCTATATATGTGTGTACTTGTATATATATCTGTTTGAGCAGAAATATTTGGTTGAGGTATATCTGCTCAACCAAAACAAAACTATAATATCAATTTGAATGCACAAGCAGTTATAAGGCTCTAGTTTTGTTTTATTAAGCTCAGATATTAAAAACATTTCTTTCTTTTTTTTTGAGACAGTCTCACTATTTCACCCTTGGTAGAGTGCTGTGGCATCACAGCTCACAGCAACCTCAAACTCTTGGGCTTAAGCAATTCTCTTGCTGCAGCCTCCCAAGTACCTGGGACTATAGGCACCCACCACAGTGCCTGGCTATTTTTTTGTTGAAGTTGTCATTGTTTAGCTGGCCTAGGCTGGGTTCAAACCTGCCAGCCTCAGTACATGTGGCTGGCTCTGTAACCACTGTGCTATGGGCGCTGAGCCAATTAAAAACATTTCTTAAAAAAATGTGAGGCGGCTCGGCGCCTGTGGCTCAAGCAGCTAAGGCGCCAGCCACGTACACCTAAGGTGGCGGGTTCGAATCCCCAGCCCGGGCC